>NW_027362763.1:193467374-193907374 GCF_046119375.1 Phyllobates terribilis
TTCTAGTCTGCTCTGACTCCTTTGCTTACCGCTCCGGCGGTTCTAGCCTGCTCTGACTCCTTTGCTCACCGCTCCGGCGGTTCTAGCCTGCTCTGACTCCTTTGCTCACCGCTCCGGCGGTTCTAGTCTGCTCTGACTCCTTTGCTTACCGCTCCGGCGGTTCTAGCCTGCTCTGACTCCTTTGCTCACTGCTCCGGCAGCCTTGCTCCGCTCTGACCCTTTTGCTCGCTGCTCCGGCAGTCTCGCTCCACTCTTGCTCACCGCTCCAGGCGGCCTCGTCCTGCTTTACTCTTGCTCACTGCTCCAGCAGTCTCGCTCAGCTTTGATCCTTTGTTCACCGCTCCTGGCGGCCTTGTCCTGCTCTACTCTTGCTCACCACTCCAGGCGGCCTTGTCCTGCCCTGTTCTCGCTCACCTCTCTGGGCGGCCTCACTCTGCTGTGTTTGTCCGCCACATCTGTGGCTCTGTTCCTGAGTCCCAGTGTGTACTGGGTCCTATCCCGCCAGTGTCCCTACCTGCTAGTGCCTCCCTGTCTGCACTCTAGCTGTGCTTGCCTGTACCCCTCTGCCTGTATTGTTCCTGAGTCCCAGTGTGTACTGGGTCCTATCCCGCCTGTGTTCCTACCTGCTAGTGCCTCCCTGTCTGCACTCTAGCTGTGCTTGCCTATACCCCCCTGCCTGCTTACCCGCCTGCCTGCATACCAGTCGTGCCTGCCTATACCCACCAGTCTGTGTGCCAGCCTACCAGTCTGTTCCTGTATTCCCCTGTGTGGGTCAACAGCCGTGTCCGGGGTCTGTCCTGGAGTAGCACCTGGTCCCTTTGCTCGGTTCCTCCTTGGTGCACTGGCGTCGTATGCCGTCGTGCGACCCTGGTCGGATCGGGTGAATACCTAGTTAAGCCCCTCCAGGCATTCACTCTCCGGCACGGTCCAGTGGAATCACTACAATCACACGCACACGCCGCTCAGCCCGGGCGTGTGCATAACAGCATGCTCAGGCCATGGTTCCCGTTGAGCCCCACGGCCTTCGCTCTCTGAGAAGTTTTCCAGCGAATACATGCATTAAAATAAATAAATAAATTTTTTTTTCCTTAGCCGAGTTCCAGGCGAATTACGCACCGTCCAGATGGATCTATCAGCTCTCGTTCCTGCGGATCCGCCACGTTACTATGGGGATCCAAGACAGTGTCGTGCATTTGTGGAGCAATGCATGCTACACTTTAAGGCCTACCCTCTCTATTTTCCTTCCGATTGGGCTAAAGTGGCCTTTATGATTGACTACCTAGCGGGTGATGCCTTGAAATGGGTCACCCCCCTATGGGAAGCATGGGATCCTGTCGTCCTTGACCTGCAGGCCTTCCTGGTGGCCTTTCGTATGGTCTTCGAGGACCCTAACCCTGAAGCCCCTGCTGAAGCTTCACTTCCCAATATCCCGGAGCAGCCCCGACGGGTAATGTGTGTGGGTAGCGCAATAGTCCTCCAGCCCAATGAGACTACTGCCCACCCAGAATCCTCACAGGGTGACTACGCTTTCCGGAATACTTCTCCCAACCTCAAGAGGCAGTCCAGACGTGCTAGACATAGAGGCAAGCCGTCACGCCAGGGTCTGTCCTCCCTGAGACCTCCTGACCCCAACCTTGAAGTCCCTACTGAAGCTTCATCTCCCTGTATACCGGAGAAGCCCCAACGGGTAATGTGCGTGGGTAGTGCACCAGTTCTCCTGCCCGAAGAGACTTCTGCCCATCCAGACTCCACACAGGAGAACTTCCTGCACCCGGCATCAGATGCTTCACCCACTTTAACCGGTGTGCATGTCCAAGGATGCTCCAAAGCTGTGGTTACCTCAGAGTCTGTGCACCTCTACTACCTGGTGGAGGACCCCCTGTTGCCTCCTGAATCCTCCGGGATACCACTCGATGACAAATGGAGAGAGACTTCTCTACACCCGGTACTCGATACTTTGTCCGCTTCATCCTGTGAGCCTGACAATGGGTACCCCAAAGTGGTAGTTACCCCCGAGTCTCTACACCCCTCCGACCAGGCGGAGGACCTCCAGTTGTCTCCTGAACCCTTCGGGGTGCTACCTGGTAGCGAAAGGACAGAGACTCTCCTATACTCTGTATCTGATACCTCGCTTGCTTCGTCCAGTGAGTCCGACCTAGTGTACTCTGAAGCAGAGGTTACCCGTGAGTCTCTACACCCCTCTGACCAGGCGGAGGACCGCCAGTTGTCTCCAGAACCCTTCGGGGTGCCACCTGGTGGTGAATGGACAGAGACTTTCCTATACTCGGTACCCGATACCTCGCCTGCTTCGTCCAGTGAGTCCGACCTAGTGTACTCTGAAGCAGATGTTTTCTCTGAGCCTCTGCACTCTTCTGACCCGGCGGAGGACCTCCAGTTGTTTCCTGAATCCTCCGGGGTACCACCAGATAACAAAGAGACAGTGACTTTTCCTCATTATGTACCTGATAACCCGTCTATTTCTTCCTGTGAGCTTGACAAGATGTACCTCGAAGCAGAGATTACCCCCAAGTCTCTGTCCCCCTCCAACCCGGTGAAGGACTTCCAGTTGTCTCCTGTATCCTCTGGGGTGCCACCTGAAAATATGTGGAGAGAGACTTCCTTGTGTGCTGTTCCTGGTACTCCACCCGTTTCGTCTGTTGCTGAGGATGGCTGGATAGGAGGTAGCATCCTAGCTAACCAGATGAGATCAGTTTTTCCTGTGGACAGTGGAAGTGATCTCCTTGAAGTGAACGACTGGTCCTCGAATTCCCTGCGGAAGATTCTGGCAGGCCTGAAGAAGAGGGGGCGTAAGGGGGGGGTACTGTAACATACCTGGCGGCGTCCTTGCATGGTGGTCCATCTCCCACTGTGCAAGAGCGCGCACTTGATCTCCAGTCCAGAATGTCTCTCTGGCTTCCCTCCATGCTGTCTGTTTGTGTCAGTTTCTGCTGCTTAAGGGCGGCGCCCGATCACTTCCTGCTTTTTGTACCTGCTGTGGGTCACACCCCTTGTGCGTCCTCAGCCTATTGCTGTCTGTCACCTGGTATATAGCTCAGCTGCTCCCATCTATCCCTGCCTGAGCATAGTGTTTCATTCAGTGTGTGCTTTCACTCTGAAGATGCCAGGTCCCGTTCTTTGTCTCCTGTCTTGCGGTATCAGTTCCCGTGTCTGAACTGAGTCCCGTCTATGTCTCCTGCCTTGCGGTATCAGTTCCCGTGTCTGAGCTGAGTCCTGTCTTTGTCTCCTGCCTTGCGGTATCAGTTCCCGTGTCTGAACTGAGTCCTGTCTGTGTACTCTTGCCTGCTGCCTTTCCTGGAGGCTGTATTTCCAGGCCTGTCTGAACACGCTCCTAGCCTGTTCCTCCCGCCTTCTAGGGGCCGATTACCTAGATCCGTTCCTGTATCTTGTCTGTCCTGTCTGAACACGCTCCTTGCCTGTTCGTCCCGCCTCTCTGGGGGCCGATTACCCAGACCTGCTCCTGTATCTTGTCTGTTCTGTCTGAACACGCTCCTTGCCTGTTCGTCCCGCCTCTCTGGGGGCCGTATTCCCAGACCCGCTCCTGTGTCCCGCTCCTGTGTCGGTCTCGTCCGTACACTCAGTTCCAGTCTGTACTCTCTCCTATCTTTCATCTGTCTTTTCTCTATGTCCGTTCCTTTCCTTTTTCTGCAGAGTCTGAACTCGTACCTAACTCCTGCCTGTTGTCTCTGTACTCCCGTTTGTGAGTTTGTGGTCCACTCGCTACTTCACTGCAAGTACCCTGTGGGTGTCTGGCTCTGCCTTTCCCTTCCTGTCTGTTCCGTGTGAACAGAGCCCTGTCCCCCCTACTCAGCCTTGCCTGCTCTGACTCCTTTGCTCACTGCTCCGGCGGTTCTAGCCTGCTCTGACTCCTTTGCTCACCGCTCCGGCGGTTCTAGCCTGCTCTGACTCCTTTGCTCACCGCTCCGGCGGTTCTAGTCTGCTCTGACTCCTTTGCTTACCGCTCCGGTGGTTCTAGCCTGCTCTGACTCCTTTGCTCACTGCTCCGGCAGCCTTGCTCCGCTCTGACCCTTTTGCTCGCTGCTCCGGCAGTCTCGCTCCACTCTTGCTCACCGCTCCAGGCGGCCTCGTCCTGCTTTACTCTTGCTCACTGCTCCAGCAGTCTCGCTCAGCTTTGATCCTTTGTTCATCGCTCCTGGCGGCCTTGTCCTGCTCTACTCTTGCTCACCACTCCAGGCGGCCTTGTCCTGCCCTGTTCTCGCTCACCTCTCTGGGCGGCCTCACTCTGCTGTGTTTGTCTGCCACATCTGTGGCTCTGTTCCTGAGTCCCAGTGTGTACTGGGTCCTATCCCGCCAGTGTCCCTACCTGCTAGTGCCTCCCTGTCTGCACTCTAGCTGTGCTTGCCTGTACCCCTCTGCCTGTATTGTTCCTGAGTCCCAGTGTGTACTGGGTCCTATCCCGCCTGTGTTCCTACCTGCTAGTGCCTCCCTGTCTGCACTCTAGCTGTGCTTGCCTATACCCCCCTGCCTGCTTACCCGCCTGCCTGCATACCAGTCGTGCCTGCCTATACCCACCAGTCTGTGTGCCAGCCTACCAGTCTGTTCCTGTATTCCCCTGTGTGGGTCAACAGCCGTGTCCAGGGTCTGTCCTGGAGTAGCACCTGGTCCCTTTGCTCGGTTCCTCCTTGGTGCACTGGCGTCGTATGCCGTCGTGCGACCCTGGTCGGATCGGGTGAATACCTAGTTAAGCCCCTCCAGGCATTCACTCTCCGGCACGGTCCAGTGGAATCACTACAATCACACGCACACGCCGCTCAGCCCGGGCGTGTGCATAACATACAGCCTGATGAGACCAAACCTTTTTTGGCCGAGGTCGACGCTTCATGGGTGGGGGTCGGAGCAGTTTTGTCTCAGGAGAACAAGGGTGGAGTACATCCTTGTGCTTCTTTTCAAAATTTTTTTCGGAAACTGAACTGAATTATGATGTTGGAAATCGGGAGTTGCTGGCTATTAAACTTGCGTTTGAACACTGGCGTCATTTTTTGGAAGGCGCTAGATTTCCTATTCAGGTTTTCACAGATCATAAGAATTTGATCTATCTTGATGCTGCCAAGCGCTTGAATGCCCGTCAAGCTAGGTGGGCACTTTTTTTTTCTCGGTTTCATTTTTCTGTTACCTATATCCCTGGTACTAAGAATGTTAAAGCCGATGCTTTATCTCGCAGCTTCTCTCCTGCGGTCGGTACCGAGGAGGAGGAGAGCATTTTGCAGAAAGGAGTTGTGGTGGCGGCATTGGACTCCGATTTGGAGAATGGGATTCTGAATGCTCAAGATGATGCTCCATCTAACACTCCCCGTGGGAGGTTGTTCGTGCCTAGAGCCTTTAGGAGAGATTTGTTTGTGGACTGTCATGAGTCTCGGTTGGCAGGTCATCCAGGAGTTTCAGAGACTAAGAGACTTATCAGTCGCAGTTTTTGGTGGCCTGGATGGCAGAAGGAAGTCATCAAGTGGGTGCGTCAGTGTACTGTGTGTGCTAGGTCAAAGGCTTCACATACTCCTGCTGCGGGGTTGCTTTGCCCTCTGGAGGTTCCTAGTGCGCCTTGGACGCATCTCTCTATGGATTTTATTACTGATCTTCCTGTGTCTGAAGGTTTTACTGTCATCTGGGTGGTCGTAGACCGTTTTAGTAAGATGTGTCATTTGGTTCCATTCATTAAGTTGCCCTGCGCCAAGACACTCGCTAAGGCGTTTGTTTAGGAGATTGTCAAGCTCCATGGCGTTCCCACGGATATTGTTTCTGATAGAGGACCTCAGTTTGTGGCTCGCTTTTGGCGTGCTTTTTGTGACAGGTTGGGAGTTCATTTGTCATTTTCGTCTGGTTATCATCCTGAGTCTAATGGACAAACTGAAAGAAAGAACCAGGATGTTGAAAAGTTTTTGCGTTGTTTTGTGGCGGACAATCAAGAGGTGTGGTCTGAGTTTCTGCCTCTCACAGAATTTGCTCTTAACAATCCTCCTCTGCTGGGTGTTCTCCTTTTTTTGTTGCACTGGGAGACATCCGTCTTTTGGTTCGTTCTCCAAATTGGGGTCGGCGGTGTCGGAGGAGGAAAATTTTTCCGGTGATTTGGAGAGAGTTTGGACTAATGTACATTGTAACCTGCAAGAGGCTAACAAGAAGTCCAAGAAGTATTTTGACAGGAAACGTAAAGAGGTTTTGTTTACTGTGGGTGACATGGTTTTGTTGTCCTCGAAGAACTTGCGGTTGAGGATTCCCTCTAAAAAACTGGGTCTTAAGTTTGTGGGTCCATTTAAAGTGTTTCAGGTTGTTAACCCATCTGCTGTCAGGTTGGATGTCCCTACTTCCTGGAAGATTAATCCTGCGTTTCATGTTTACAGTATCTTGTCTCCTGGAAGGGTTTCAGTCCCGAAGACAACTCCTGGGTAAGGACGGATGATGTCTCTGCTCCTAGGCTTGTTAAAGCTTTCCACAGGAGGTTTCCTGATAGGCCTGGGCCTGGAGGATCCGGAGGATCCTCATAGAAGAGTGGGTACTGTTAGAAACCTCCTGTTAGTTTTTGCTATCTTGTGTTTTGCGGTCACGTGACCAGCTGCCTATATATTCCAGCTCCGCCCTTCTGGCTTTGCTGGACTTCAGTGTTTTTTGCCTGTCTCTCTAGCCAGGTGCTTCGGTGCCTATCTCTGTCTAGTTAGCTTGGTCCTCTGGGACCTCTAGTACTTTTTGTCAGTTTGTCTTTTTGCTCTGCAACAACTTCTGTTAGGAGGTGTCCCATTTTTGTCCCAGTCCTTAGTTCTTTTAGGGACCCCTCCCTTTATTCTATAGGTCTCCGTTCAGACTAGCCGAGGATGAAGGCGGGTCTGTTCACAAGGAACAGGCTGCCCGCTACATCGTAGGGATTCAGCTTAGTCTTACTGTAGGGACAGCTTTTCCCATTCTTTCCTTAGTTTATGTTGCAGATCATAACACCCAACCCCTCCACCTCTGTGCTTGATTGATCGCTGTAGAGGGCTCCTTGTTGGACACTACAGCAAACAATCAAGCAGAATAAGGGACGATTCGGGCAGGTCTTGGTACAGAGACCAGAGTGGTCTTCAGAGTTAGGATCCGCCACGAGAACACATGCAGTAGCGGCATGCACTGGTGTAAGACCCATTTACATAGGCCAATAATCTGTCAAATTCTAACGCTAACGACCCATCATTAACAATAACTGTGTAATGTGAATGGGTTAGACTAATGAATGATATATACAAAAATGCTCTTTCATCATGCATAGAATCATTTAGGTGAGCGAAAAAATTCTGGTTCAATTTTCGAAAATTGAGTTATGTACATGGAGATCAATCTGTCATTCAACAATATGACCGAAAAAAAAGGAGGAGTGGAAATTCAAGTCCTAAATAGGGTTGATCGTGATATAAGGCTGGAGTCACACTAGCGTATAGCATCCGATGCAAGAGCATCTGATGCGATATGCTAATGACACTCGGCTCAAACTCTGCTACGAAGTGTGGAGGAGACGGAAAAAATGATTTCTCCATCTCCTCCATTGCCGGCGTCCACAGGAATTTCACTGCACTCAGGTGACATCCGAATGCAGTGCAATGTTTCACATGCACCCATAGAGTTGTATGGGTGTGTGCAATCCAATTCTCACAGCCACTCGCAGCATGCTGCAATTTTTTCTCAGTCCAAGCAGAGAAAAAAAATGCAGATGAGCACTAAATGACTGAATAATATTGGTCCAAATGCAATCCAATTTTTTATCGGATTGTACTCGTCCAATGTATTCACTCGTGTGAGCAAGCTGTAAGACAATAGTTCAGTATCAGTTAAACCAATGGAATGAGCAGCACATGTTCGCAGATGGAGCAAGTACATATTCGTAATTTGCTAAAAAAATGTATTCATGAATGCTATTGTTCTTTTTACAGAGTCAACGGAAGTGTTTGTGCAATAGTTTCTGGATTAATAAATTTAAAATGATTATGTAGCAAAAAAATAAGAGACTGCCAGCTCACCGCTGCATTGAAAGGTTCCAGTGTGCTCGGAACCATGTTTAGGCTCTACATGTGGCTATAAGAAAAAGATTTCGGGTTTGTTCCAGCTCCTGGATAAAGGTTAAAAAAGTTTTTTCTTTATTGAAATATTCTCAAAACATAGCAGAAAAACGTCGGTGGAAGGAAGAGGGCTAGAGCGGCTTGTTTCCAACATTATCCGGCGTTTTTGTCAAAGCTTTGGATGGATTCGAAACGCGTCACTTTAGGCCTCTTCCTTCCACCCACGTTTTTCTGCTATGTTTTAAGAATATTTCAATAAAGAAAAAACTTTTTTAACCTTCATCCAGGAGCTGGAACAAACCCGGAATATTTTTCTTTCCTTCAAAATGAATTAGTATCACTTACGGGATTAGAAAGTTGAAGATATCTACACTTTTTATTTATCTGTGTGAACACAGTGCATGTTTGATCTTACGATGTATCTATCACTATTCCTAATATTTCATTCACAATTCTCGCCCTGTGGAAACACTTGTCTGACATTGTTTGCTAGTCGTGAATTATGATTGCATTGTTCATCGTCTCGTGTGAACGGACCCCAGGACTGTATTTCCAAAGTCACACTAGCAGTTACCGGCTATTCACAGGTAAATTTTTATGCAGATCTCCCATTGTTTGGTTTGTATGGTCAAAAGAGCTGACAGCTCCCTTTAAAGTGAAACTCCAGATATTTTTGGATCGACTTAGGTTAATTCCTTCCTGAATAAAGCTGATTGAACAGATCTTTAACTAATTGTGTTAATGTTTCCTGACGAGGCAAAATAACTGATTACTGTTAGGAACAAATCAGCGCTCATGGAGAACCAGCAGCAACATCTTCATTTCTAAGCGTGAGTCATGAGTGTGCAGAATGCATCCGGAAGAAGAGACAAACTTAAACACTGACTATGCTGGATGCAGTATTATAATGTGAGACATGAAGGCAAGTCCTGATGGATTGGAAGAAAACATGACACAGGGACATTAAGGCTGTGTGCCCACTATGCATTTTTTAAGCATTTCCGCAGCAGCAATTCCGCTGCAGAAATGCTTAAAAAATGCTTGGTAAAAGATCTGCAATGTTCCCCAATGATAATCCGCATGTGCTGTGCACATGCTGCGGAAATTTCCGCTGCGGATTATCACTGTGGAAAAATCCGCAGCACTACCAATTATTTTGTGTAATCGTGGCATTTTTGCCGCCATTCACTTGCATTGAATCGCTTAATATCCGCATGACTACATGTGCACTTGCGGATATTAAGCGATTCAATGTGCGGATGGTACCCGGGTCTGGAGAAGAGGAGACTGACGTCGCGGTCGTGTGACCTGTCACATGACTAAATGACGTCATGGAAGGTCCTTTTAGACCACCGCGAGCCGCCCAACACACCGGATGCTCCGGAGGAGACCGGGGGCCATCGTATAATATTTATTTTTTATTTTTTACCATTCTTTTACTATAACTTGGTCACACTATATAAATCCATGTCGTTTGCATGGATTTATATAGTGTGACCAAGTTGTCAAGCACTTTTCCAAGTGATGCTAAAATCGCTTGGAAAGCGCTTGACAACCCGCATGCGAAATCGCATGATCAAAACGCTTCACTTCCTCTTGTCCCTGGCAGGAAAAACGCATGTACAATCCGCATGCACAATCCGCATGCGTTTTTTTTCTGCCAGGGAGATGCTGAAACGCTCAGGAAAAATCCGGAGCATTTCTGCATCGTGGGCACTTAGCCTAATAATACAAGAACTTGCAATGCTGATATTCACATAAGTTGTAATTCACTAGTGATGAGCAAATCTTTTGAAATTTGAATTTTTCCAAAAAGTTTGATTAACAGCAAATTAATTTGTGGTGAATCAAAAGTACAATAAAGGCTCCAATTACTCTGAAAAGATGTGTGCTCTATGAGGTCTGTACACAACTTTTTAACAAAAATACAGCATTGGTAATGCCCAAGTGACACCGACCTATATGGCTATGAGTAACCGGATGGTAACCATTGTTCACTGCAGCACTGTCACACACTATTAGTACAGTTTCTTCAGTGCTTTATTGCTTTCTCTGCCCATCTCTATGGATAAGCTGTGAGCAATGACGTCTTCTCATTATATAGATTCACCACAAAATGGCTGCTGATAGGCTGTGCTATACTATGTGATGTGATAGCTGTAAGTCATTACGGGGAAACTCACCCGGCCACAACGAGGTGATATGAGCCGTGTCTGGCTGATACAAGCTTCTGGAATGAGTAAAATGGAGGTAGCTTAGAATTACAATCCTAGCTCACTGACTAAAGGAAACAAGGAAGAAAAAAATAAGGGGCGCGGGAACAGATGGGTCAAGAGTTAAAGAGGAGGTGGAGCTGTACTTCCAGGGACTTTGCATTGAGGTAAAATTGTAGTTCTAAGGATGACTCATGTACAGAAGAAACACTTCCTGTTTCTACATAGAGTTTAGTAGGATTCAGCTAATGTTTTTTTTAATCACATGATGTTATAGACTTAATAGAAAACAGGAGAATTTACTTTGTAGAGGGGCAAAATGAGCAATTGTAAGTACTCTGTGCCATATAATATAATGATTTCAATATATTAAAAGGATCCAAACTTTCATGGGAGTGCTTCTTTAATGTGTACTTGTTCTTTGACACTGAGTCATTTCTCATGGGCAAACCGTGAGGCAGGGTGTCAAGGAGTCCGAGGTCAAATGCCAGGAGGGTATATCATAGACAAAGGGATAATACAAACTGATAGTCAAAGGCAAAGTCAGAAAACCAAGGTCAGAGTGCTTCAAGGCAAAAAGGGATAATATAAATGTTTTGTCAAAAGGCAAATCCAAGGTTCGGCAACATAGATTAGAATATCAGAATACAGCACACAGAGAAAACACACTACTGAGCTAAAAGCTACAACTGGCAAGGTCTGATAATAGCCAGCCAGCTAAATAGCCAGATAATCACCCAGAAAGGGTGACACCGGGAAGAACCTGCAGGCCTGGCCAGATTGGGCAGCTGGGCTGTCAATCACATTACCGGCAGTCCAATATGCCCCTGCCTCAGGTTGGGCGATTGGGCTGTCACTCACAATACTAACAGCTCAGCATGTCCCTATCCTATAGAGCGGCGAAGCTGTCACTCACAGCGTGGTAGAATCGTGGCATGTTCTTTGTTCTTACCTTTAGAAAAGCATGGTTTTGCTCCCCTTATTTCTCATGCATTTCATTGTAACATTCCCGATTCTCATGTTCTCTAACTTGTCATTCACTGTTTTTCAGTCGGCGCTTGCTCCTCATCAGCTTTCTACAGCACTATAGGTATTGGAGTTTTCTTTTATTTCCCACCATGCATTGCTCCTGCCATTGTCTAATAGTTTGCCTGCCCTGAACTGAAAGCCCACCTCTCTGTCATACTGATTTCCCATACAAGAGAGCTGGAGCAGAGAGATAAAGACCCAGTAACAGTCCTTTTAAATAAAGTGATTTGCAGATTGCGTATTTATCATATTATCTATCAAATGAGATCAAGTACAGTGGTGGCCAAAAGTATTGGCACCCCTGCAATTCTGTCAGATAATACTCAGTTTCTGTCACGGGTGTGTTGCCACGAAGATCGTCACGAGTACACAGCCTGACTTCTCGCAGCTGACTTGTTGGTGCTTTGTGTTTCTCGGCAGTGAGGGAGTTAATTCTCTCTCTCTCTCTGGGCTAGATGAGGTCCAGCCTCGCCCAGCTGCAATCAATACTTCTGTAGTGAGACTCCTTCATATACCTGCTGGTCTGTCTGGGAGGTGTCGGTGAAAGCATTTCATTCAGACTGACAGAGCGGATCGTGGTGTTTGGAGTTGCTGAGATAAGTGTACTTGGAAGTGTTTTTTCCCTTTCCTCGCTTTATCATTTATCTCCTTTCCCTTTGGTTTTCCCTCTGTTGTAGTTGAGAAGTTGTTTGTATGCAAGGTGGTTTTGGTTTTTCCCTTGTACTGTCTCGTTCGTCTAAATACTGTGTTTGGGCATATTATTTCTTGTTCCCTTTGGTTGTGATTGGGGTCCTTCTCAGGACTAGATTACTGAGGTGCAGGGATCTTCAGGAGGTAGGGGTTACGCTGGCGGCCTGGACCTCTGTACCTTTAACAGTACCTCCAGGTTGAGGGATTAGTCAGGGCCCCAGCTTAGGGTCAGCTTAGGCCCCCTACCTCCAGTATACAGAGACAGCGTGACATTTTCACCGACCCACTTAGTTTTTCTCCAGCTACTATGGAATCCAGTAGCCGGTCTAGCTCGGCAATTGCAGAGTTTGTCCATGGATTTGGCGGACGTTAGGTCCAAGGTTTGGCATCCTCAGGAGCAAGCCGGACCAGAACCTAAAGTAGCTCTCCCTGATAGGTTCACTGGGGGGCGGGACAAGTTTTTTGTTTTCCGGGAGGCATGTAAATTGCACTTTCGGCTGCGGCCTCGGTCATCGGGGAGTGAAGAACAAAGGGTGGGAATTGTCATCTCGCTCCTACAAGGGGACCCACAATCTTGGGCGTTCTCTCTTCCCCCGGGTTCCCCGGCTCTCCAGACAGTGGATAGGTTTTTCGCTGCCCTGGGACTCGTATATGATGACCCAGATCGGATCTCTCTTGCTGAGTCTAAGTTACGTAGGATCCAGCAGGGAGATCGTCCGGCGGAGGAATTCTGTTCGGAGTTCCGTAGGTGGGCCACGGACACCCAGTGGAATGACCCGGCTCTTAGGAGCCAGTTTTGTCATGGTTTATCCGACAAATTACAGGATGTGTTGGCACAGTATGACTCTCCCGTGTCTCTGGAAGCCGCTATGGCCCTCGCTATTCGCGTGGACAGACGGCTTCGGGAGAGGTGCGGGATAACTCTACCCCCTGTGATGACTCCACCTCCTACAAGGTCCCCTCATATGGTGGTTCCCCTGGTCAGTCCAGAGGAGCCTATGCAATTAGGAGGGACATCATTTCGGGGGAGGGGACCGGTGGTGTGCCATAAGGCAGGAAGGTGTTTCTTCTGCGGGAGAAAGGGACATTTTATTGGGGGGTGTCCATCCCGTCCCTTGCAGAGTGAAGAGTCGTCGGAAAACTGTTGATCCCAGGTTGTGTGGTGGACGGCAATCTGGGAGTAGGTATTTCGTCCCTAGGTTCGTCTCAGTTTCTCGTACCGGCGGAGGTGGTGGTGGGTACGAGAACTGAGAAGATATCTGTTCTTCTGGATAGTGGGGCCGGGGCTAATCTGGTTGATGCTCGGTTTGCCCGGGTTCAAGGTATGCGGTTGAGTGAGTTGGCTAAACCCATCCCCATATTCTCGATCGATGCCAGGCCTCTCGGGCAGGGAAGTTTTTTGCAAGTTGTGCATGACGTAAAACTTCAAGTGGGGGCAATACATAAAGAACTGTTGTCTTGCTACGTGTTGGAGGGTCTTCCCACTCCTATTGTGTTGGGCCTTCCTTGGTTAGCTAAGCATAACCCGGTTATTAATTGGCAAACCAGGGAGATAAGCCAATGGAGTAAATTCTGTAATAAAAACTGCATGAACACGGTCATTGGTGCGGTTACTCCTTGGGTCTTACCTCCATTTCTGGCGGACTTTGAGGATGTATTCTCGGAGAAAGGGTGTCAGGAACTACCTCCTCATCGCGTGTATGACTGTTCTGTAAAACTGCTCCCAGAGGCCAAGTTACCTAAAGCTAGGTTGTATAACCTTTCTGGTCCTGAGAGGCAGGCCATGAAGGATTATATCTCAGAAAGTCTGGCTAAGGGGCATATTAGACCTTCATCTTCACCGGTGGCTGCGGGGTTCTTCTTTGTTAAGAAGAAAGATGGAGGCCTACGCCCTTGCCTGGATTTCCGTGAACTTAATCGGATTACGGTCCGAGATCCGTATCCGCTCCCACTTATTCCCGATCTCTTTAATCATATCGTGGGTGCCAAATGGTTTTCTAAGTTGGATCTCAGGGGGGCGTACAATCTGATTAGGATGAAGGAGGGGGATGAGTGGAAGACGGCGTTTAACACTCCGGAGGGGCATTATGAGAACCTTGTCATGCCATTCGGTCTGACTAATGCCCCGGCGGTGTTCCAACACTTTGTTAATGACATTTTTCGCCGCTTGGTGGGACAGTTTGTTGTCATATATCTGGATGATATCCTAATTTACTCGCCGGATCTGGTGTCTCATCAGGAGCACGTTAGGCAGGTGTTACAGATCTTGCGGGATAATAAACTGTATGCCAAGTGGGAAAAGTGTGTGTTCGCCGTACAGGAACTCCAGTTTTTAGGCTTCCTGGTTTCAGCGTCCGGTTTTCGTATGGACCCTGGGAAAGTGCGGGCAGTTCTTGAGTGGGATCGGCCAGAGAATCTTAAGGCACTACAACGTTTCCTGGGGTTTGCTAATTATTACCGAAAGTTCATTCGTAATTTCTCGTCCATGGTTAAGCCTCTCACTGACATGACTAAAAAGGGGACGGATTTTTCTAGGTGGTCTGACAAGGCTTGTCAAGCATTCTCCTCTTTGAAAAAATGCTTTGCCTCGGCGCCCATACTCATTCAACCTGATGCGTCTCAGCCATTCATTGTAGAGGTAGACGCTTCCGAGGTAGGGGTGGGAGCAGTATTGTCACAAGGTTCGTCCCCTGGTAAGTGGCATCCGTGCGCCTTTTTCTCTAAAAAATTGTCGTCCGCTGAGAGGAATTACGATGTCGGCAATAGGGAACTCTTGGCCATTAAGTTAGCTTTTGAGGAGTGGCGCCATTTTCTGGAGGGGGCAGTTCATCCGGTCACCGTCATCACCGATCACAAGAACCTGCTATATCTGGAGTCCGCGAAACGTCTGAATCCCAGACAAGCTAGGTGGTCATTGTTTTTTACCAGGTTTAATTTTGTCGTTACATATCGTCCTGGGTCAAAAAATGTAAAGGCGGATGCCTTATCTCGTAGTTTCCCGGGGGCCGGGAATACGGACGACCCGATTCCTATCCTTCAGGAGGGGGTGGTGGTTTCGGCAGTATGCTCTGAGCTGGAGGAGGAGGTATTGGAGGCTCAGGGGGACGCCCCTGTTGGACCTCCAGGGAGATTGTTTGTTCCAGATCAGTTGCGACAAAAGGTGATCGAGGCACACCATAACTCAGTTTTTGCAGGACACCCGGGGAGTAAAGCAACTGTGGATCTCCTCTCGCGTCGGTTTTGGTGGCCTAATTTACATAAGGAGGTGGTAACTTTTGTCGCGTCCTGTGGGGTTTGTGTGCGCTCTAAGACCTCACATACCCGTCCGTCTGGGGCCCTCTTACCTTTGAAGATCCCGGAGCGTCCTTGGACTCATCTGTCTATGGACTTTATTACGGACCTCCCTCCGTCTTCGGGTAAAACGGTCATACTCGTTGTAGTGGACAGGTTCAGCAAGATGGCACATTTTATCGCTCTTCCGGCTCTCCCTAATGCTAAAACTCTTGCGCAGGTGTTCATTGGGGAGATTGTGAGGCTTCACGGGGTACCCTCCGAGGTGGTGTCTGATCGGGGGTCTCAGTTTGTGTCTAAGTTCTGGAAGGCGTTTTGTGCACGGCGGGGGATGCAGTTGTCATTCTCATCGGCTTTTCATCCTCAGACCAATGGTCAGACGGAACGTATGAACCAGAGCTTGGAGACATATCTCCGGTGTTTTGTGTCAGAGAACCAGGAGGACTGGGCTTCTTTCTTACCTCTGGCAGAGTTTGCTCTTAATAATAGGCGGAGCGAGTCCACTGGTAAGTCCCCGTTTTTTGGGGCATATGGTTTTCACCCCCAGTTTTGTACTTTCAGTGGGGGGGGCTCTTCGGGGGTTCCTGAGGAGGAACGATTTTCCTCATCACTCGCTTCAGTATGGAGAGGGGTGCTGAAGAATCTGAATACTATGGGGAACCGATACAAACGTATGGCTGATAGGAGGAGAGTGTCTGGTCCGGACCTAAGTGTGAACGATCGGGTATGGTTGTCTACCAGGAATATAAAACTTAAGGTTCCCTCCTGGAAACTGGGTCCCAGGTTCATCGGGCCGTACAGAATCAGTTCTATTATTAATCCGGTGGCATTCCGTCTTGACCTCCCCCCTACGTTTAAAATTCACAACGTGTTTCACAGATCATTGCTTAAGAGGTATGTGGCGCCGGTGGTACCGTCACTTTTACCTCCCCCTCCAGTGGTTGTCAATGGTAACTTGGAGTTCCAGGTATCGAGGGTCATTGATTCACGCTTTAATCGCCGGTCCCTTCAGTACTTGGTTCATTGGAAGGGGTATGGTCCTGAGGAGAGGATGTGGGTTCCTGCGTCGGATATTAACGCAGACCGATTAGTTCGGGCCTTCCACACGACGCACCCGGATAAACCTGGCCCTGAGGGTCCGGAGGCCCCTCGTAGAAGGGGGGGTACTGTCACGGGTGTGTTGCCACGAAGATCGTCACGAGTACACAGCCTGACTTCTCGCAGCTGACTTGTTGGTGCTTTGTGTTTCTCGGCAGTGAGGGAGTTAATTCTCTCTCTCTCTCTGGGCTAGATGAGGTCCAGCCTCGCCCAGCTGCAATCAATACTTCTGTAGTGAGACTCCTTCATATACCTGCTGGTCTGTCTGGGAGGTGTCGGTGAAAGCATTTCATTCAGACTGACAGAGCGGATCGTGGTGTTTGGAGTTGCTGAGATAAGTGTACTTGGAAGTGTTTTTTCCCTTTCCTCGCTTTATCATTTATCTCCTTTCCCTTTGGTTTTCCCTCTGTTGTAGTTGAGAAGTTGTTTGTATGCAAGGTGGTTTTGGTTTTTCCCTTGTACTGTCTCGTTCGTCTAAATACTGTGTTTGGGCATATTATTTCTTGTTCCCTTTGGTTGTGATTGGGGTCCTTCTCAGGACTAGATTACTGAGGTGCAGGGATCTTCAGGAGGTAGGGGTTACGCTGGCGGCCTGGACCTCTGTACCTTTAACAGTACCTCCAGGTTGAGGGATTAGTCAGGGCCCCAGCTTAGGGTCAGCTTAGGCCCCCTACCTCCAGTATACAGAGACAGCGTGACAGTTTCTTCCTGAAAATGATTGCAATCACAAATTCTTTGGTATTATTATCTTCATTTAATTTGCTTGCAAGGAAAAAACACAAAAGAGAATGAAGCAAAAATCAAATCATTGATCATTTCACACAAAACTCCAAAAATGGGCCAGACAAAAGTATTGGTACCCTCAGCCTAATACTTGGTTGCACAACCTTTAGCCAAAATAACTGCGAACAACCGCTTCCGGTAACCATCAATGAGTTTCTTACAATGCTCTGCTGGAATTGTAGACCATTCTTCTTTGGCAAACTGCTCCAGGTCCCTGCCATTTGAAGGGTGCCTTCTCCAAACTGCCATTTTGAGATCCCTCCACAGGTGTTCTATGGGATTCAGGTCTGGACTCATTGCTGGCCACCTTAGAAGTCTCCAGTGCTTTCTCTCAAACCATTTTATAGTGCTTTTGGAAGTGTGTTTTGGGTCATTGTCCTGCAGGAAGACCCATGACCTCTGAGGGAGACCCAGCTTTCTCACACTGGGACCTGCATTATGCTGCAAAATTTGTTGGTAGTCTTCAGACTTCATAATGCCATGCACACGGTCAAGCAGTCCAGTGCTAGAGGCAGCAAAGCAACCCCAAAACATCAGGGAACCTCCACCATGTTTGACTGTAGGGACCGTGTTCTTTTCCTTGAATGCCTCTTTTTTTTTTCCTGTACACTCTATGTTGATGCTTTTTCCCAAAAAGCTCTACTTTTGTCTCATCTGACCAGAGAACATTCTTCCAAAACATTTTAGGCTTTCTCAGGTAAGTTTTGTCAAACTCCAGCCTGGCTTTTTTATGTCTCGGGGTAAGAAGTGGAGTCTTCCTGGGTATCCTACCATACAGTACCTTTTCATTCAGATGCCGACGGATAGTACAGGTTGACACTGTTGTACCCTTGGACTGCAGGGCAGCTTGAACTTGTTTGGATGTTAGTCGAGGTTCTTTATCCACCATCCGCACAATCTTGCGTTGAAATCTCTCGTCAATTTTTCTTTTCCGTACACATCTAGGGAGGTTAGCCACAGTGCCATGGGCTTTAAACTTCTTGATGACACTGCGCACGGAAGACACAGGAACATTCAGGTCTTTGTAGAAGGACTTGTAGCCTTGAGATTGCTCATGCTTCCTCACAATTTGTTTTCTCAAGTCCTCAGACAGTTCTTTGGTCTTCTTTCTTTTCTCCATGCTCAATGTGGTACACACAAGGACACAAGACAGAGGTTGAGTCAACTTTAATCCATGTTAACTGGCTGCAAGTGTGATTTAGTTATTACCAACACCTGTTTGGTGCCACAGGTAAGTTACAGGTGCTGTTAATTACACGAATTAGAGAAGCATCACATGATTTTTCAAACAGTGCCAATACTTTTGTCCACCCCCTTTTTTAGGTTTGGTGTGTAATTATATCCAATTTGGCTTTAGGACAATTCTTTTTGTGTTTTTTTCATTGAAGACAAATTAAATGAAGATAATAATACCAAAGAATTTGTGATTGCAATCATTTTCAGGAAGAAACTGAGTATTATCTGACAGAATTGCAGGGGTGCCAATACTTTTGGCCACCACTGTAGTGTGAAATTACCAGACCACTTAAAGTATTAGGATTCATAACACAGAGCATGCAGTAGAATATTCTGGCATTAACAAGTGGAAATTGTGTGCATGTCTTAGTAAGCAAGAATGGAAGAGTTCGGCCTGATAAGTTAAACGTCATGAACATTGTCACTTGTCAGGAGTTAGATGCAAGGAGCAGCTGAAGCCAGCAAGGTGCCTTGTCTGAGTGACAAATAATAATATGAGCTCTCTAAGAGAATGGATAAAATATTTATCACTGTCTCGTTCACTAAGGCCTGTATTTACTCTGATGGGTATTCTTAGAAACATAGAAAATGGTATTTCTTCACATATTGTTGGCGTCTTTCCGAAGAGTCTTGGTATTTCTAGAAAAAAACTATTTGCAATTGGCATAAAATATCATCACTCATAATTATTTATTGCTGGCTGAAATTTATGAAATTCATAGAAAATATACAAATCATTAAGGGAATTTGTCAGTAGGATCAACTCTCCTATGCTGTCTATATGGGCATGTAGGTCATAGGAAGCAGATCTGCGATCCGATGTCTTATTCCAGAGAAATGTAAATGACTGTTCGGATCTATTGGCTGGACATATATACCAGGAAAGGGCCCAGGTTGGGTGACATATATATCATAATAGGAGACATATATACCAGGATGTGGGACATATATACCAGGTATTCTGCCACTGATGTACGTGGGGCGAGATGTGTCTGAGGGATGTGACACGGATCTCAGTATAAGCAATGGCATATAGCGTCAACTCACTGACCTGCGCTTTTATTCCTCATGAACTGCACGTGGTAATCCGGAATGATGATGCAGTGATGAATTCAACAGATTTATTTACAGTTCTTGATCAGGTGAGATGAGGGAAAGTGAAAGATGAGGAAAGGGTAGGAATTGTAGGTATTAGAAGCGCCAGGTAAAGTGGTAACAAGAGAAGCCTTTCTCCAGTCCTGCAGCATGAGTAGTCAAGATGGATGTGATGAAGAAGAAGGAAGTGAGGAGAAGGAGATAGGAGGAGTTACAGATCGAAAGGTATTGAGGGTAAAACACAGGAATAATACATGTTATAACAACGACCAGTAGATGGCAGCGAAGTACAACAATACAATAATCATGTAACATTAGGTAATGCCCAAAATGGCTGAAAGTCTTTTCAAACAAAGAGCTGGACAGCACACTTAACAGTCTTTGAGGTGGAGGTGTTTTCCTGAAGTACTGAGGGATACCTCAACCTGAAAGACTAACAATGCATGCAATGCAACAATAACAAATGAGGTAGACAAATGTCTATAACAGTTCCTGAAGCAATCCAAAGGATGCCCATCTTCGGATTGGAGAAGCCACACTAGGCCAAACTGTCTCCAACGCAATTGTAATCCAGTGGTTACAGTTCCTAGAAAGTTCTAAGTTTAAGTTTCAGATGTGTTGGCGCAAACAAGCCTTGTTCATCTGGAGAAGTGTTCAAATTGCTGTCAGCCCAAGCCAACCTTCTCCTTGGCGATGGGGGTGCTGACTGTTAGAACTCTCCTGTTAGTTTTTTTCTATTTTGGTCACGTGACCTGCTGCCTATTTATTCCAGCTCCGCCCTTCTGGCTTTGCTGGACTTCAGTGTTATTTGACTCTCTGTCTAGCCAGGTGCTTTTGTACCTATCTCTCTAGTTCGTTTGGTCCTTTGGACCTCTAAGTACTTTTTGTCTGTTTGTCTTTTTGCTCCGCTACAACATCTGCTAGGAGGTGTCCAATTTTGTCTCAGTCCTTAGTTCTTTTAGGGACCCCTCCCTTTATTCTATAGGTCTGCATTCAGACTAGCTGAGGACGAAGGCGGGTCTGTTCGCAAGGAACAGGTCGCCCGCTGCAACGTAGGGAATAGGCTTAGTCTTATTGTAGGGACAGATTCCCTTTCTTTCCTTAGTTCTTGTAGCAGATCATAACAGTAAGTCCAGCCAAAACTAAACTTGGAAAGAAATCCTGGGATCAGTATGGTGTCTGTTCAAGAGTTGGCTCAACGCCTGCAGGGATTGTCTCTAGAGGTGGCCGATCTCCAGCAACACGTGAGTAGCTGTCCTGGAGCGCATTTTGTGGAACCAAAGGTAGGACTGCCTGATATTTTTGATGGTAAATAACAAGATTTTTTTTCCTTTAAAAATGCTTGTTTATTATATTTTCGTTTGAGACCCAGGTCCTCTGGGAATGAATCACAGCGCATTGGGTTTATCATGTCACTTTTGCGCAAGGAACCACAGGGGTGGGCATTTTCTCTCCAACCTAATGATCCGTGTTTTAGATCAGTGGAGGATTTTTTTTCTGCTATGGGGTTATTGTATGATGATCCTGATCGAGTCTCATCTGCTGAGACAGAACTGAGACGTTTGAAGCAGGGGTCAGGTGATGTTGAAAATTATTGTACACACTTCAGAAGGTGGTCTTCAGAAGTGAAATGGAATGATTCGGCGTTAAAATGTTCGTTTCTTGTCGGTCTAAGTGAAAGGGTTAAAGATCTGCTGATTGCATTTCCTGCACCTGTGACATTGCAAGAGGCCATGCAATTAGCTATACGTGTGGACAGGAGACTGCGTGCTAGGGTAAATGATGAGAAAATTCCTGCAATGGCAGCTCCTAGTCCTCAGAGGGTCTGCTCGGACGGCGGAGAACCGATGGAGGTTGGGGCGATGTCACTCCGCTCTCAGGAAAGAGACCGCAGGTTTTCCAAGGGATTGTGTTTTTACTGTGGTAAATCTGACCATTTAATTAAGAACTGTGAACTTCGTTTAAGCAAAGAAAAAAAAAAGGTCAGTTACGCCCGTATTTCTTGTTTGAATTCTAAGGGAGTATTTCTTTCAGGGAGTACCCTACTGCAGGAAGATTTGATTGAATTTCAGGTATTTGAGGATTGTGGTTCAACACTTAATGTGATCGATAAGGGGTTTTTGGAAAAACTTAAATTGGAATCCAAACCTTTGTCGTCACCTATTTCTGTGATTGCTATTGACAACACTCTTTTGAAATGTATTACTCACAAGGTGGCTGAATTTCCCCTCACTATCAATGGTATTCACCAAGAAAATTTGGATTTGGTGGTATTAAATAATTTACCTTCTCCAGTAGTTTTAGGTTTGCCTTGGTTAAAACTGCACAATCCTTTACTGGACTGGTCTACTAATGAGATTAAGTCATGGAGTCCTAAGTGCTATGATAAGTGTTGTAACGGTCGCATTGCGGCTGTGGAAAAAGGGGAATTACCTGTACCTATTCAGGATTTTTGGAAGGTTTTTTCAGAGGAGCAGTCACAAGTTTTACCTCCTCATAGGGACTATGATTGCACCATTGAGTTTGTTCCTGGAGCTACTCTTCCCCAGAGTCGCTTATTTAATCTGACTATCCCTGAGAGAAAGGCCTTGGAGGAATACATACAGACGAGCTTGGCTGCTGGTCACATTAGACCTTCTAAGTCACCTGTGGCTGTTGGATTTTTTTTTGAAAAAAAAAAGGACGGCGGTTTACGTCCATGTCTGGACTTTCGCAGAATAAAATTACTGAACGCAATTCCTACCCATTGCCGTTAATTCCTGACTTGTTTAACCAGTTAGTGGGGGCCAAGTGGTTCTCTAAAATTGATCTCCGGGGGGCATACAATTTGTTACGAATAAAGGAGGGGGATAAATGGAAAACTGCTTTTAACACTCTGGTAGGTCATTTTGCGAATCTGGTGATGCGTTTTGGTCTTACCAATGCACCCGCGTTTTTTCAGAACCTTATTAATGAGATCCTGAGACCTTTGATTGGTAAGAATGTGGTTGTGTATTTGGATGACATTTTGATTTATTCGCCAGATCTGGAATCTCATTGGCAGAGCGTACGTGAGGTTTTGCAGTTATTAAGTGACAATTCACTTTTTGCTAAGCTGAAGAAATGTGAGTTCGCTGTGCAGAGAATTAGTTTTCTGGGCTACATTATCTCCAGCGAGGGCTTTGAGATGGACCCAGTGAAGGTTCAGGCTGTGCAGGAATGGCCTAGGCCTATTGGTTTGAAATCGATACAGAGATTTTTGGGCTTCGCCAATTATTACAGAAAATTCATTAAGAATTTTTCTATAATTGTTAAGCCGCTGACCGATCTCACCAGGAAAGGTGCGAATACTGTCCAGTGGACTACTGAGGCCATTGAAGCTTTTGTGTATCTCAAGGAGAGGTTCAGTTCTGCCCCTATCCTTATGCAGCCTGATGAGACCAAGCTTTTTTTGGTCGAGGTTGATGCTTCTTCGGTGGGGGTCGGTGCAGTTTTGTCTCATAAGAACAAGGATGGAGTACATCCCTGTGCTTTTTTTCGAAAAAATTTTCAGAATCCGAACTTAATTACGATATTGGTAATAGGGAATTGCTGGCTATTAAACTCACATTTGAACATTGGCGGCATTTCTTGGAAGGTGCTAAATTTCTGGTTCAGGTTTTCACTGATCATAAAAATTTGATTTATCTGGATGCTGCCAAGCGCTTCAATGCCCGTCAGGCTAGGTGGGCACTTTTTTTTTCTCGGTTTAATTTTTCTGTTACTTACGTACATCCCTGGTACCAAGAATGTTAAAGCCGATGCTTTATCTCGCAGTTTTTCTCCCATGGTTGGTACCGAGGAGGAGGGGAGCATTTTACACGAAGGAGTTGTGGTAGCAGCATTGGACTCCGTTTTGGAAGATGGGATTCTGAAAGCCCAGGAGGATGCCCCATCTAACACTCCCTGAATTTGCTCTCAACAACCTTACATCTTCTTCTGCTGGGTGTTCTCCTTTTTTTTGTTGTACTGGGAGACATCCGTCGTTTGGTTCGTTCTCCAAATTGGTGTCGGCTGTGCCGGAGGAGGAGAATTTTTCCGGAAATTTGGAGAGAGTTTGGACTGACGTACGTTGTAACCTTCAAGAGGCTAACAAAGAGTCCAAGAAGTATTTTAACAGGAAACGTAAAGACGTTTTGCTTACGGTGGGTGACATGGTTTGGTTGTCTTCAAAGAATCTTCGGTTGAGGATTCCCTCTAAAATATTGGGTCCGAAATTTGTGGGGCCATTTAAGGTGCTTCAGGTGGTTAATCAGTCTGCTGTTAGGTTGGAGGTCCCCATCTCCTGGAAGATTAATCCTGTGTTTCATGTTTCCTTGTTGAAAAAGGCTGATGTATCAGATAGGGATGCTACTGTCACAGTTCCTCCGGTGGTGGAAGATGGCGAATATGAAATTTATCGTATCCTGAATTCCAGAAGACATAGAGGGAGATTGCAGTATCTCGTCGCTTGGAAAGGTTTCGGTCCCGAGGATAACTCCTGGGTAGGGGCGGATGATGTCTCTGCCCCTAGACGTGTCAGAGCGTTCCACAGGAGGTTTCCTGATAGGCCTGGGCCTGGAGGATCCGGAAGATCTTCATAGAAGAGGGGGCACTGTTAGAACTCTCCTGTTAGTTTTTTTCTATTTTGGTCAAGTGACCTGCTGCCTATTTATTCCAGCTCCACCCTTCTGGCTTTGCTGGACTTCAGTGTTATTTGACTCTCTATCTAGCCAGGTGCTTTTGTACCTATCTCTCTAGTTCGTTTGGTCCTTTGGACCTCTAAGTACTTTTTGTCTGTTTGTCTTTTTGCTCCGCTACAACATCTGCTAGGAGGTGTCCAATTTTGTCTCAGTCCTTAGTTCTTTTAGGGACCCCTGCCTTTATTCTATAGGTCTGCGTTTAGACTAGCTGAGGACGAAGGCGGGTCAGTTCGCAAGGAACAGGTCGCCCGCTGGAACGTAGGGAATCGGCTTAGTCTTATTGTAGGGACAGATTCCCTTTCTTTCCTTAGTTCTTGTAGCAGATCATAACACTGACATCAGGATGGATCTCTGGGTCTACGTCTGGATCCTGAAGACTGAAGCTGTCTTCCACGGTAGTCTCTTCACACTGGCTGCAAAGAAACTCCGGTCCTGTTAACCAAGAAGAGTTTGCGAAGGCACCAACAGACACTGGCCTAGTAGCTAGGTCAGCAGGGTTAAGATGGGATGGAACATACTGCCATTGCTCAGGTTTAGAGGATTTCCTGATCCTTTCAACACGGTTACTGACATAGACATAGAAGCGTTTTGTCTGGTTGTATATGTAGCCCAGAACAACCTTGCTATCTGTGTAGAATCTTGTGTCATCCATGTGAATAGCTAGTTCACTCTGTATGAAGTCTGCAATCTCGATGGGTAGTACAGCCCCACAGAGCTCAAGTCTGGGTATGGTGTGCTAGGGTTTAGGAGCCAATTTAGCCTTTCCAAATAGAAATCCTACAAGGGCTTCATTGTTAGAGTCTATAACCTTCAAATAGGCAACAGCTGCAATGGCTTCAGTAGAGGCGTCGGAGAATATATGGATCTCTTTCCTTTGACTCCTAGCAAGAGATTTTATCTAAGGCACAAAGAGATTCCCTCCATGACTTCCAATTTAGTTGTTTGTCAGCAGGGTGTGGTACGCCCCAGTCCTTAATAGACCCTGAGAGTTGCCTTAACAGAAGCTTGCCTTGTATAGTCAGGGGTGCAACAAACCCGAGTGGATCGTATAGACTGTTCACCACTGACAGAACCCCATGGTTAGTAAATGGTTTTTCTGTACCACTAAGCTGAAAGCTGAAGGAGTCCTTTAGCAAGTTCCATCTCAAGACCAGACTTCTCTGTACTGGTGGGTTGTCTGAACCTAGATTAAAGTCTCTGAATTCTGAAGTATGATCATTAGAGTGAAAAGCCCTCATGACAACAGCACTGTTGGAGGCAATTTTATGAAATCTTAAATGAGCTTTAGAAAGCATACCTTGTGTCCGTTTGAGCAGATCTATGGCTTCTTCCGCTGTGGGCAGGGATTTGAGACCGTCGTCCATGTAGAAGTCCTTTTCAACGAACTGTCGGGCGTCCTTCCCAAATTCTGCTTCACCATCAGAGGCGGTCCTACGTAGGCCATATGTAGCAACTGCAGGAGAAGGGCTGTTTCCGAACACGTGCACCTTCATGCGGTATTCAGCCATTTCCTTGCTGGTGTCGTTGTCTCGGTGCCATAGAAAACGGAGATAGTTTCTGTGATCTTGACGCACGATGAAACAATGGAACATTTGTTCAATGGCAGCAGTAATGGCGAATGGCTCTTTTCTGAATCTCGTCATGAGCACTCCCACCAGGTTATTAGTCAGGTTGGGACCAGTGAGGATAACATCGTTCAGAGATACACCATCATGTTTGGCGCTTGAATCGAACGCCACTCTGATTTGTTTAGGCTTTCTTGGATGGTATACTTCAAAGGAAGGTAGACACCAGCATTCTTCATTGGCTTGCAAGGGTGGAGCTGGCTCTGCGTGGTCATTGCAAAATATCTTCTCCATAAAGGCTACAAAATGGTCCTTCATTTCAGGCTTATTTCTCAATATTCTCTGCAGTGAGGTGAACCTTGATAAGGCCTGTTCTCGGTTGTTAGGAAGCATGGTCCTTGTATACTTGAAGGGTAAGGGAGCGACCCAAGGGTTAAATTCGTTCTTGAAGAATTCACTGTCCATTATTTTAATAAATTCCTTGTCTTCTATGGATAAGGTGACCTTGTTGTCATCTTGTGTTGTGCGAAACACTGTTCTCCCTAAGTCGTCACCATAGGGAGTGGGAATGATGTCAGGCTCTTGGATGAAGTCAGAGAACCTTTCTTTCACTTCGTAGTGATGAGAGCATGGTTTGAAGTGAGTTGTGCGACCATTTTGAAGTACATGTGTTTTAAAGGAGTTGACTTTGGATGCCTTGTGACTCTTATCCAGACATACATTGCCCACGATTACCCAGCCTAGATCAAGTCTTTGGGCGTATGGAGCATCATCTGGGCCATTGCATTGTTGCCGCACCTTGTGGACCCTTAGAATGTCCCTCCCCAGTAGGATTAGAATATCAGCATGCGTGTCCAGAGGAGGAATTTTGTTAGTTAGGTGCCTCAAGTGGGGATGATGAAGCGTGGCTTCCGGAGTGGGAATTTCTTCCTTGTTATCGGGTATCTGGTCACATTCAAATAAAGTTGGCAAGGGTATGTGCACGTTCTCCTTGATTGAAGAGATAATGTACCCAGAGGCTCTCCTACCAGAAGTTTCAATAAGACCAGAACAGGTGTTGAGGGTGTACGGAGCCGTTTGTCCTTTTATAATGAAGAACTCAAAGAGTTTTGGCTTTGCTAGAGACCAGTTACTTTGCTCATCTATTATGGCATACATTTTGGAGGCCTTATCGGGTTGTCCTTCTGGATAGACCTTGACCAGACATACTTTAGCACAGCATTTAGGACCAGTCCCTTCTCCACATACTTCCATACATGAGGAGGAAACAGCAGTTGCAGCTGGATCAGAAACTTGTGGCTCCCCGCCATGCTTTTGAGCAGGATTGGGTGCTGCAGAAGGTTGTGAATTGTGTGGAGCTGGTGTGGGATGCATAGATGTAATGTGTTTGTCACTACTGCATTCGGTGCACTTAATGACAGCCTTACAGTCCTTAGCAAGGTGGTCTGAGGAGACGCAACACTTGTAACATATCCCTAGCTCCTTGAGAATATCTCTGCATTCCTGCAAAGTCTTTACCCTGAATCCACGGCATTCTTTAAGTGGGTGAGGTCTTTTGTGGATAGGGCACACACGGTTACTGTCCATAGCTTTAGGAGCAACAGCGTTTGCTTTGGTAAAAGAGGGTGCAGTAAGCGGAACTTCAGTCTTTCTCACGGATACTGTGCTCCTTAACTCTCTACGTTTGGTGATATTGTTATCATACCTTGTAGATGATGATGATGATAAAGCTGGTGGAGTAGGTTCAGTGAAGTGAAAGCTGGGATCATTCTTCTTCCGAGCTTGATCACTGACGAACCTGGAAAAATATTAAAAGGGAGGAAAAGACACATTATGCTATCCTTTATACCGTGAGCCGTGGTCTGCCCATTTATCCTGCATGCCTTTTGGCAACTTGAGAATACTGGAGTTATGCCATGAGCAGTATCAAGTTAGCTCAGTCCTGAAAGACGTGGGTCTAATTTTGCCAATTCTATTTCCTTTAGCAGGTCACTCAGGTCTTGAAGTTTTCGATTGTCCTTGTTAGTTATTTTTGGGAAGGCTTGCAGTTTCTTAAATAAGGCAGACTCTATGGCTTCTGAGCTGCCGTAGGTTTGCTCCAGTCTCTCCCATGCTGCAGTAAGACCTGCATCTGTATAGTCCACATGAACTGCCCTTATTGTCTTGATGCGCTCCGCTGATTCAGGACCTAACCAGTTGACAAGCAAATCTAGTTGTTCCTTGCCGGTGAGATTAAGGTCTTTGATTACTGCTTGAAATGTCGATTTCCAGGCTCTATAATTTTCGGCACTATCATCAAACTTTGAGAGACTGATGTTTATTAACTCCCTGCGAATCATATACAGTTATATGAAAAAGTTTGGGCACCCCTATTAATCTTAAGCTTAATGTTTTATAAAAATTGGTGTTTTTGCAACAGCTATTTCAGTTTGATATATGTAATAACTGTTGGACACAGTAATGTTTCTGCCTTGAAATGAGGTTTATTGTACTAACAGAAAATGTGCAATCTGCATTCAAACAAAATTTGACAGGTGCATAAGTATGGGCACCTCACCAGAAAAGTGACATTAATATTTAGTAGATCCTCCTTTTCAAAAATAACAGCCTCTAGTCGCTTCCTGTAGCTTTTAATGATTTCCTGGATCCTGGATGAAGGTATTTTTGACCATTCCTCTTTACAAAGCAATTCCAGTTCAGTTAAGTTTGATGGTCGCCGAGCATGGACAGCCCTCTTCAAATGATCCCACAGATGTTCAATGATATTCAGGTCTGGGGACTGGGATGGCCATTCCAGAACATTGTAATTGTTCCTCTGCATGAATGCCTGAGTAGATTTGGAGTGGTGTTTTGGACCATTGTCTTGCTGAAAGATCCATCCCCTGCGTAACTTCAACTTTGTCACTGATTCTTGAACATTATTGTCAAGAATCTGCTGATACTGAGTGGAATCCATGCATTCCTCAACTTTAACAAGATTCCCGGTGCCGCCATTGGCCACACAGCCCCAAAGCATGATGGAACCTCCACCAAATTTTACTGTGGGTAGCAAGTGTTTATCTTGGAATGCTGTGTTTTTTTGCCGCCATGCATAACGCCTTTTTGTATGACCAAACAACTCAATCTTGGTTTCATCAGTCCACAGGACCTTCTTCCAAAAAGAAATTGGCTTCTCTAAATGTGCTTTTGCATACCTCAGCCGACTCTGTTTGTGGCGTGCTTGCAGAAACGGCTTCTTTCGCATCACTCTCCCATACAGCTTCTCCTTGTGCAAAGTGCGTTGTATAGTTGACCGATGCACAGTGACACCATCTGCAGCAAGTTGATGCTGCAGCTCTCTGGAGGTGGTCTGAGGATTGTCGTTGACTGATCTCACCATTCTTCTTCTCTGCCTTTCTGATGTTTTTCTTGGCCTGACACTTCTGGCCTTAACAAGAACTGTCCCTGTGTTCTTCCATTTCCTTACTATGTTCCTCACAGTGGAAACTGACAGGTTAAATCTCTGAGACAGCTTTTTGTATCCTTCCCCTGAACAACTATGTTGAATAATCTTTGTTTTCAGATCATTTGACAGTTGTTTTGAGGAGCCCATGATGCTACTCTTCAGAGGAGATTCAAACAGGAGAACAACTTGCAAGTGGCCACTTTAAGTAGCTTTTCTCATGATTGCATACACCTGGCTATGAAGTTCAAAGCTCAATGAGGTTACAAAACCAAAAAAAGTGCTTTAGTAAGTCAGTAAAAAGTAGGTAGGAGTATTTAAAACAAGAAAATGATAAGGGTGCCCATACTTATGCACCTGTCAAATTTTGTTTGAATGCAGATTGCACATTTTCTGTTAGTACAATAAACCTCATTTCAAGGCAGAAACATTACTGTGTCCAACAGTTATAACATATATCAAACTGAAATAGCTGCTGCAAAAACACCAATTTTTATAAAACATTAAGCTTAAGATTAATAGGGGTGCCCAAACTTTTTCATATAACTGTATCTGGCGAATTCAGACATGTCCGACCTCCCGGCCATAGTTGCAGGTTTAACTTGTGGAATCCCTGGGGAATGTAAGTTCTCTGGCTTGTTCTCTGGCTTATATGACTGAGACAGATCAGGACGGAATGATGTGGCATGAGGGTTAAGTTGTGGTTTAGTCTCTATAGGGTCTGCTGGCTGCGGCCTACATTGTGGGTTAGTGCTGGAAGTTACGTTGTCGGCAGTAGGTGGCGACATTTCTTGGCTTACGGGTGCATCCGTGTGGTGGATTGGAGGTGGCACTGGTACAGATGGTAAATGTTTTAGCACATAGTCTGTAATGTGATCAGCTGGGTCCTCCATTTCTCCTGGAATATGGCAGTCCATATTAGCATCTTGCCCTAGTGCTTGTTCAAGGACCTTCAGTTTAGCGAGGGCTGCTGCTTCTTCCCTTTCTGCTTGGAGTGTTTTTAATTGAGCTTCTACTTCAGCCTCCTTCCTAGAAAAGGAGCTTTTTACTCTAGCTTCCTCTGCAGAAGCACGGATTTCCAGTATCTTGTCAGACAATGTTGACTTCCTAGACTGAGATGATCTGGAAGACCAAGATGTGATTTTGGTCGAGGCTGTACGATGTGACCTAACCTCTTGGAGGTGTGCGATGCGAAGTTCTGCCTTATCCTGGGCATCTCGCACTAATACGGTCTTTTCTTGGAGAAGAGTCTCCCTTTCAGCCAACTCTGCTGGGGCATCATCCATATAACAGTTACTCAGGAATGCAATGCACTTAACAGGCAGTCTCTGGTAGTGATCATAAGCGGCAGATAAACTCTTCAATTTGGCGGTTAAATCTGCTGCGTCATTGTTAGCACGTGGAAGAGCTGCTAAATAGTGCTCAACTCTGCCCCATAAATGATCTATGTGATCATGGAGCTCATCTCTGGTTGTCTGCAGGTTCTCTCTGACCTTTTGTGTTGGCTTGGTTACACGTTTTGGTTGTACATCCTGCTCTGCAGTAAGTGTGGACTCTGCTCCTGGAGCATCTGTGGTGTCAAGAACATGATGTGCTTCTCCCACAGAGGGATCCACTGTGCCCTTTGTAGACATGCTTTAGCTAAGATGGTGGACGGTCATAGACTTGCTAGCAGACATGCATATGCACACAGATACTGAAGACTTAGGTCTCTTGCTACTATTCTGCCACCGATGTACGTGGGGCGAGATGTGTCTGAGGGATGTGACACGGATCTCAGTATAAGCAATGGCATATAGTGTCAACTCACTGACCTGCGCTTTTATTCCTCATGAACTGCACGTGGTAATCCGGAATGATGATGCAGTGATGAATTCAACTGATTTATTTACAGTTCTTGATGAGGTGAGATGAGGGAAAGTGAAGAATGAGGAAAGGGTAGGAATTGTAGGTATTAGAAGCGCCAGGTAAAGTGGTAACAAGAGAATCCTTTCTTCAGTCCTGCAGCATGTGTAGTCAAGATAGATGTGATGAAGAAGAAGGAAGTGAGAAGCAGGAGATAGGAGGAGTTACAGACCGAAAGGTGTTATGGGTAAACCACAGGAATAATACATGTTATAACAACGGCCAGTAGATGGCAGCGAAGTACAACAATACAATAATCATGTAACATTAGGTAATGCCCAAAATGGCTGAAAGTCTTTTCAAACAAAGAGCTGGACAGCACACCAGGAAAGGGCCCAGGATGGGGGACATATATGCCAGGATGCGGCCGAGAATAAGGGACATATATACCAGGATGGGAGATGTATATACCGGGAAGTAGCCCAGTATGGGGCAAATATATACTAGGATGGGGGACGTATAAACCAGGAATAGGGACATATATACCAGGTTGAGGGATATATACTAGGAAGGGTGACATGTATACCAGGATGGGGAATATACATATACCTGTAAAGGGCCCAGGATGGACTGACATATATACCTGGAAGGGGCCCAGGATGGGTGACATTACTACATAATAAAGGGGGGCAAACACATGTTTTTATAGGATATATAATGCTACAAGGGCTCATACATCTGACCAACAGGCAGGGGGGCATATCCAAATTTTGCACTGGAGTTCATCGGACTCTAGTTATGTCACTGCTAGCAACCTCTTTAGGAGAACTTGCAGGAATTTTCTGCACCAGAAAAAACTTCTTTTTCTCATTAATGCTAAATCCAGTAAGGTGTGTTTAAGCAGCTCTCAGGTCTCCTATCGAGCACTGCCAGCACTTTTGTCGAGTCCAAACTGCTGACAAACTATCTTTAATGAAACCAATTAGCAGGTACACTCTGCCTGTTTCTACTCAGCTTTTGTGTTATTTCCTATTATGACTGAAAGCAACATTTTCCACCATCTCTAATCATCCTATCAGTAATATCACATAGAAGACAATAGAGCGCAGATATGCACATCTAATCTAACATCCCCAGCATGTTTCCTGCATATCTTCAATTGCTTTTGTTTTGGGGGAACTCTTTCAAGTGATACATAAAGCCGTCTGGATAACTGAAGTCTGTCTTCTCTATCCACAGGGACGGATCGCATTGATTTCCTGTTGTTTTTCTTCTACAGTTCTTATCACCTTATTATCCGTTCTTTTTACAGATATGTCTATCATTTTGTAAATGCATTGTTGTTAAACCTGAGGTTATAAAGACTTCATTAACCCCAACTGCAATCAGCTTAAAAGGGTAAATGGAGATCAGGATGTGACTGCATTTCATGTTATACCCTTTACATCTTCTGCCTCATCACTAGGTGACATATTGTCAGAATCCTTGTCGGAGCCACGAAGAACTTTTTTGACAGGTAAGAATAGAAACACAGACAATGCACGCCTTATGCTTTGTGCACACTACTATATTAGTCATATATGGTGCATCAAGCTGTAATATTGCACATAAATCACTCATATGCGCCAAACTGTATCTCTATGTGTCCTCGAATTTATATGGATATTCATACATAATCCATGTTAAAAATGCATGCAACATATTATATAGGGAAAAATACAAGGCCTCTCAGTATATAGCGGTATAGAGTACCTATTGGTACATAGTAAAGGAATGTGCTGTGAAATAGGATGCAGTTATGGCGTATTGAGTCATATATTTAATTTTAGAAAGAGGGGGAGACACCAAGTGCAATAGGGTCTTATCCGGTTTAGAAATTGGTTTAGGTGAGAGATATGGGAATTGCTCACGTTTTTGGGTTGTTTAATGCACAACTGAGGAATCAAGGTATGACAGCTGCTGCAGTACCTTCATGTCAGAAGATACCGCCATGTAGAACAATTGGTGGGAGGATAGGAGTAGTAGTCTGCCCTGATATGCTAGATTCTATAAATCCAGAGGACATGATGAGGGATTAGACCATGTGATTTATTCTCGATTCAATATTGTCATTCTCCTGATGAAGAAGTTGGTTCCACTTCAAAACGTGTTGAGAATAAACCCCATGGTCTAATCCCTCATCGCATCCTCTGAACTTCTTGAATCTAGCACAGCAGCGCAGACTACTACTCCTATCCTCCCACTAATTGATATATTTAATTTTAGTGAGAAATAATCTTTTATGTTAGATTATGCCTTTATATACAGGTAAGAATGGTGATGTATGAGACATCTGGTACCTTTCAAACCTGCCTCTACACAACGTGATTTCTTGATGATCCGGAAAAATGGCTTATGTTTTCTATTAATTTTATGCAAACAGATTGGAATAACTCTGATTTATTAGGAATTTCAGTAAGACTTCATTGAAACATCAGTTTTTTGCAAGCATGAGAAAAAAACTTGCTGATTATTTTTATCAGACTTTCATCAGAGTTTGATCAGAGTGTGGTCCGAGTTTTTATGAATACCTGCCGTGGACGCAATCATCCTCCTCTGGTTTCCAGACTGCTCTGCCGGTCTGTCCGTACTGGGGGTAGAGCTAGCGGGCACTTGGCTGGTGCAACTATACACAATAGTGCATTGTGTGTGAAAGTGGTGAGCGATGTGGGAACATGGGACACCGTCCTTCCCACTGGTTGTGCGGCCTGGGAGACATGGTATGCTGTGTCTCCTAGTTGTCAGGCAATGCAGGAGGCTTCCTTGCTTGGTGTTAACTAATGGTGGCAATGTGTGCACCTTGCTGTGCAGGTGAGCAGGTAGAGGCTCCCTGGACAAGACTGGGGGGAAATTCATCACCTGATTGTTACATTTAGATTTGGGCTGGATATTTAAAGCCTGCCTCTAATTCTGTTCCCCTGTGTAGGTGTATGGTGAGTTCTTCCTGGCTGAGCTCTGGTTACTTCTCAGTAGATGCTAATGGTCATTGTTGGATCTTCTTTATTAGCAATTATCCCCGGGTTTCCTTTTGCTTTTCATTTGGGTTTTTTGCTAGCTTTCGTTTTACTCTTGTACCTGACTCCATATCGTCCCCGTCACCAGACGCCGAATATCCTGCGACATCAGTCTGGGAAGGGCTCTGTAAAGCCCCCCTCCCTTACGGGAGTGGGTGAAGGATATCCTGGCCCTTAAAGGGGTATTCCCATCTCCAAGATCCTATCCCAATATGTAGTAGGTGTGATAATAATAATATTAGCAAATACCTCCAATTAGAAATGTAGTATATTTTTTCTGATTCGCTATGTCTTTTTCCTCATGTGCTGGCATCGCAGGACCTTAGGTATCCATGGTTACGTCCACTGATAAAGTCACAGTTCGCTAATTGCTAGTGGTAGTAACCATGGACCATGGATACCTAAGGTCCTGCGATGCCTGCACATGAGGAAAGAGAGATAGTGAATCAAAAATACTATACTACATTTCTAATTGAAGGTATTTGCTAATATTATATTACTAGATGGTGGCCCGATTCAAACGCATCGGGTATTCTAGAATATGTATGCGGTACACCGGGCACAATCAGCAGAGTGGTGTTTAAATTTGGCGCCAATATCGCTGATTGGTCGCAGCCAGCGGTCATCTCCCGGCTGATCGCAGCAGAACTACCCCGACCGGCGGCGCCGCTGACCTCCATGCGGCTACCGTCGGGAGATCAGCGGCTAGCCGCCAGTCGGGATCCGCTGCATCGCCGCTGACCTCTGTGCAGAGCAGTTTTTAAATTTGGCGCCAATATCGCTGATTGGTCGCAGCCGGCTGGGAGATGACCGGCTGCTCGCAGCAGAAGCATCCCGACCGGCGGCGCCGCTCCCCGGTCCTCCCTTCACACTTACAGTCGGGAGATCAGAAGTCCTAGCCGCTGATCTCCCGACGGTAGCCGCATGGAGGTCAGCGGCGCCGCCGGTCGGGGTAGTTCTTCTGCGATCAGCCGGCAGATGACCGGCTGGCGCCGGTCATCTCCCGGCTGCATCGCCGCTAACCTCCGTGCGGCAGATGAGCCGCTAGCGGCCGCCATCTTTTTTCTGAAATCCCGCGTCGCTGATTGGCCGCGGCCGGACCAATCAGCGATGCGGGATTTCCTGGACAGAAGGACAGACAGACGGGATAAGACAATTATATATATTAGATTACACCTACTACATATTGGGATAGGATCTTGGAGATGGGAATACCCCTTTAAGGACTTGCCTAGCAATGGCGGCTTGCGCAAAGTGTGTCTGTGACTGCGCTTTTGCTGGTTTGAGGCGAGTTACTACAGAGTAGCTATTCCTAAGCATAACACGAGTGTCATCAGTTTTTCTCGTATGGTGGAGAAAAAAACAAAAAGTTTCCACCTTCTACAAGCGGATGAAATAAGTATTGAACACATCATCAATTTTCTAAGTAAATATATTTCTAAAGGTGCTATTGACATGAAATTCTCACCAGATGTCAGTAGCAACCAATCCAATTCACAGGGGCAAAAAAATCAAACCATAGATGTTCATAAATTAAGTTGTGTGTAATAATGAGAAATGACACAGTGAAAAAGTATTGAACACAATGAAGAAAGAGAGGTGCAGAAAGCTATGGAAAGTCATGAGACCTGCTGAAATCTATCAGTAATTAGAAAGCAATCCTGCCACTTAGTGAAAAATATCAGCTGGTTCATCTGATGACCTATAAAAAGGTGTCTCATTACCAATGTGCCACACAAGAAACATCTCATGGGTAAAACCAGTGAGCGGTCTCAAGACCTTCGCAACCTTATTTTTGCAAAACATTCTGATGGCATTGGTTACAGAAAAAAATCTAAACTACTGGAGGTTCCTGTGAGCACTGTTGGGGCCGTAATCCAAAAGTGGAAAGAACATCATTAGTGATGAGCTCAAGTGCTCGTTACTCGAGTTTGCATAGGGTGCTTGGGTATGCACCTGACGCGCCCCCAGGGCCGTGGGGTACTCGGCAGCTGTACCTCTATGGATGCCGGTGGGGGATATCACGATGGCTGGCCCGGTCTGTGACCCAGGGCGGTCAATAAAAAGGGGAATTATTTATAGGGGATTTGTAAAGTGTTCGTGACGCCACCTGTGGAATGCGGCCAAAGGGAGCAGCCGCTGCGGAGCAGTCCTCTGGAGCTGGTGTTATGGCAGCAGGGATGGTGCTAGCTCCAGGGCAGTGTAGAATGTGTAAGTTGCGCTGGGCGTTGTAGTGCCGAGGGGGCAAGAGGGCGCAGAAGAAAGAATGGACGGAGGCAGTACGGTGCAGTCATCCGAGTTTTTACTCACAGTTCTTATGACAGTTCCACTGGTGCACTGTACGGGTGCCAGCCTCCCACGTCGCACTGCATTCACCAGGCAGGGGTTCAGCTCTTCCTCAGGCAGATTAGGAGCACCTGACAGAACCCCACTTTCTTGTGTTCCTAGCTAGACCGTCTTCACGCTGGGTCTTCTCCCTCCTGCCCTGCGCTTCCCCACTCTCAATCCCGCTTGGGTGCTCTGAGGTCCCTCCTGTCTTGCTGGAGTTCCCAGACCTGCTTGACCCTCACGGAGATTAGAATAAGGCTGCGGCAACTGGTCTATGAAAGCCAGAAGCCTCCGGTTTTATCAGTTGAGACTTGAAGTTACACGACCCCTTCTTGCGGCCTATGATTCCTCTGTCTTCTGACAGATTCTGGGCGTACGGGTGCTGTCACACACTCGCCGTACCCCCTAGGATCCCTTCTTTAGATCGGAGCCTACTCTTCTGCTCCCCAGCTGGGCCTCTAGGACTGGGCCCTACTTATGGAGCAGAGCTCCTAAAGAGACTCTGCTCCCTGACTGACTGACACACACTTCTGTCCTCTCTGTTCTACCACCCTAAGATGGCTTCCCTTTTTATATCTCACTCTATAGTGCTCCCCTAAACTGCTTCCTCCACCCACACCCACTACTGGTTCCCCCTACCTTTGGGTTCCCCCCACTCCAACCAGGGACAGGGCTCAGGAGGAAACACATTGCATCTTGCCCTTCCTGCCGGCCTGGAGCAGTGTAGTGTTGGATGCAGGTATTGGGGTTCCGGGCAGCACTCCCTCCTTACCTGAGAGAAGGAGATACCACACCTCTGGGTGAGGTGCAGTACCTCTGTGGCAACTGAACCCTCAGGGGCGCCACACACCGAGTATCACGGGTGCTCGAGTGACATGTTCAAGTCCCCACGGCCTTATGTTTCGTGGCTGTTAGACAGCCACAAAACATGGCAGGATTGCCGGTGTTTGTCAGGCAATCCCCACTTGTTTTGTGGCTGTCTAACAGCCGTGAAAGATGCAGCTGCAGGGACTAGAACATGTCACTCGAGCACCCGCAATACTCGGTGTATACCCAAGCACCTTAGGCAAACTCGAGTAATGAGCACTTGCGCTCATCACTAAACATCATACAGGACCATCAGTGGAGAGCTACAGAATGACCTAGAATCAGCAGGTGCAATTGTTTCAAAGAAAACAATTAGTAATGCAGTCAACCTCCATGGCCTGTATGCACGTTCACCACGCAAAACTGTCCATTGCTGAACAAAAAGCATGTTCAAGTGCATTTAAAGTTTGCTCAACAATATTTAGACAAGCCTGTGAAATACTGGGGAAATATAGTCTGGACAGATTAGACCAAAATTGAACTCTTTGGATACCATACTACATACCATGTTTGGAGGCCAAAAGGCACTGCACATCACTCCAAAATCACCATACCAACAGTGAAGTTAGGAGGTGGGAACATCATGGTGTGAGGCTGTTTTCTAGTATACGACACTGGCAAGCTTCATATAATGGAAGGACGGATGAATGGACAAATGTACTGAGACATTCTTGATAAAAATCTGCTGCCATCTATTAAGATGATGAAGATGAAACAAGGGTGGACATTTCAGCAAGACAATGATCCTAAACACACAGCAAAGGAAACACAATTGGTTTCAGAGCAGAAAATAAAGCAGCTAGAATGGCCGAGCCAATCAACTGACCTGAATCCAATAGAAAATGTATGGAAGAAACTAAAGCTCAGAGTTCATAGAAGGAGCCACGGGACCTTCAGGATTTGAAGAGTGTTTGGGTGGAAGAATGGACCAAAATCACATCTGAGCAATGAACGCAGTGTAATCATCACCAACAAAGGCTTAATTAAGTTTCAGTAGGCATTTTCAATAATTTTCCCTGTGTCATTTATTATATAATTAATGTATGGATATCTATTGTTTGATTCCTTTGCCTGTGTGGATTGGATGGGTGGTTACCAACATCTGGTGAGAATTTTTTACTTTTAGAAATAAATTTACTTAGAAAATTGGTGACGTGTTCAATACCTATTTCGTATTTCATCCGCTGTATGTGACAGGCTGTGAAAATCAGACTGCACCCGAATCCATAGACTTTCATTGCCGATTATGATCCGATCCTCGGATCAAAATTGAACATGTCAACTTTCAGAGGACCACTCGGTCCGTGAAAAATCAAATACATGTGAATGGCCCCAAAGACTATCACAGGTACGAGTCTTATCTTTGAAAACCATGTATAGCACTCATACGAGAACATCGGATGTCTGCATGAGGCCTAAAGGTGCATTTACACTGGCCAATTATCAGGAACGTTTCTACTAAATCTCGTTTCCTGATTAGCCAGTGTAAACAGGTTGCTGGTCACAAGACAAATAAGCAAAACGTTCATTTGTCAAGTGAATTGATTTTTAACCTTGTTTAAAAATCGTTGTTCTTGGCAGCACATCATTCTGAGTAAACAGGACATATGCTGCCAAGAGCAATGATAGTCTATGTGTAGCGCCCCGAGGGTTCGGCCGCTACAGGGGTATTGCACCTCAGCCCAGAGGTGTGATATTCCACTCCCAGGTAAGGATGGAGTATGGACCAGGGCTCAGTTAGCTGCATACAGCACACACACCCCATTTCCGAGGGACAGCTCAACGGTGCTCCCACTAGACAGAAGTGCAGGCACGACCGACTATGTCCCTGCCTGGAGTGGGGAGGGGGGTGGAACACCCAGTGCTGTAGGGGCAGATAGGGGTTGGTTCCTGAGCATAGGAAGGAGCCCATTGGTTGCTGGTCACCTGGGCTCATGGTCAGAGGGAGGTATAAAAGGTGGGCACCATCTTAGAACTTGGTTCGTTCAGTCAGAGAAGACCGGGAGTGGAGGCTCTGTAGGAGCTCCACTCAGGAGCGGGCCTAGAGAGAGGCCGGAGAAGAGAGAGAGAGGAGGTGAAAGGGAGCTGTGATTAAGTCTCATCCCAGCTCCACGAGAAAGGAACAGAAAGGAACAGAGAAAGAGAAGAAGAGACAGAGAAACAGAAGGGCTCAGGAACAAGAAGGTGGAAGGGACCCTAAGAACCCACGAGAATCCAGGGTGAAGGGTCAGGCAGATTAAGGGTACCGGATCCCAAGTTGGTGGAGGAGAAACTACCCTCAGCCAAAGACCGGTCGTCGTGATCATCTATTGGTGCGACACCTCATCAAACCTGCTAGGAAGGCGCCATATAGGACAGCGGAGGACGGGGCCCACGTTTAACCGCACAAGTCCGCGGTAGCTGGACAAAAGTGGGTCACTGGTGAGGCAGGCCAGAGAAAGGATTAAAGGGGGTCCTGTGCCATGCTCCTGAACTGCCTGGGAGTTGACCGAGCCCCACACCTGGTGGACGCAGCACAGCTTGGGCGGTCACTGCTGATAGAAGTGACCCGGAACAAATGAACTGTGAGTAAAGACCCTGGACTGTAACTTGTTGTCTGTGTGCTCCTTCGCGCCTCCAGCACTACCGGTACTGGGACTCTCACCACCATCACTCCCACCATCCACTACACTGCCCTGGGGCCGCACTCTTCCCGTGGGGAGTCACACCATTCCAGCTGCATTCATCATCAGCCCCAGCGGACTGCCTTGCAGCAGCGGTTCCTAATAACCGCAATCCACGGGTGGCGTAGTCGGACATTATCTGAAGCACGTAGCAGACTACCATTGGTCTGACCACCCTGAGCCGCGGGACCGGGCCGCCACTACTACCCCCATCGTTCCCCTATCGCCCGGATCCGCGTGCCCCACGGCCCAGCGGGCGAGTCATATGCACACTGAAGTACCGTATTAAGGGCAGGTACAGACAGCCATAGATTTTTTCATCCGACAGAATCGGGACAATTATGCAAGTGACACTCACATCTAACTCTGATCAGGGTTAGATCAGTGTCAGCATAGTGTGATCCGATTCTCTCAGATGAGGAGAAGATGGAGAAAATTTTTTATCCATCTTCTCCATTCTGTGACTGCACTCAGATGTCATACAAGTTTATTGCAATGTTTCCCATGCACTCATTGACTGGCATGCAGCGATTTTTTTCCTCTGACAGTCTCTGTACACGGCCCCATCATTGGTCCGAGTGCAATTCAATGTTTTGTCGGACTTTTATTCGGACAGCAAATATGCACGTTTGCTCTTGCCCTTAAGGAAGTGCTGTCGGCCTGTTTAAACAGGCTATTTTACAATCGCTAATCTGCATCTATGGAGTAGTTGTTTGGTGGTCATTTACAGGCTGTGGGTTAGCTAGGGTAAATGCAGTCAGGGGCATTGCTAGAGTCTTAGAATTAATCTGTCAGCAGGTTTTTTCTATGGAATCTGAGATCATCATGACATAGGGGCAGATAACCTGACTTAAGTGATGTATCACTTACTTGGCTGCTTGCTATAGTTTTGATAAAATCCTTGTTTTCTCTGTTGTAGATGTAGAAGTGATTAGAATGTTGAGCCTTGTATTTCCCTGCCCACACCCCTGATTGACAGCTTCCTGTGTACAGTGTACATTGACAGCAAGCTACCAATCAGTGGTGGGGGGTGAGTTACACAGATTAGCTGGACTGTCTGGGATGCCACACCTAGTTTGCAGTGGTAATCTTCTGCTGATAACATACTGATTGTATTGAAACTGCAGCAAGCTCCTGAGCAAGTGACACATCCCTGTAATTAGACACTCAACCCCTTCATTATGCTGCTCTCATATTACATAACAAAAACCTGCTGACAGATTGCCTTTAAAAAATCAGCAGCCCCAAAGTACATGTTAAATGTTAGAAGGGAATTTACGTATATATACTGTAATTATCATATACCACAGAATAAAAATTACCAAAATGCTAACAATGCTAAAACAAAATAATATTGTTACATGATGACGACTACCATTACCACTACATGGTGATTATATAATATTACCATACCTGTACAGAAATCACACACTGTACAAAGACCAATATTATCAATAATACTGCTTTACACCTACCACTACATAATAACTGCATTGCACCACACTGTTACTAAATAAGAAAAAGAAATCAAACTTTTAATACCGATATTACCCATATACAGTCGTTCACTTTTCTCATCTTTTTCATCTGGACCCGACCGACATGACGACTTCTTCCATATACGACTTGTCTGCAGAGTGAAAGACACATTTGATTTCTCACATTTCCAGCATCATCTGAAGGTCATAATATCCCAACTTCCCCCTTCAAGCAATAATGACCTCTAAGTGTCCCCTTAAAGCATACATGTCAAACTCTGGCCCATGGGCCAAATCTGGTTTTATTTGGCCCGTGACACCAGATTCACCACCCCTATGTGGTGCCAGTATACTATATGGAGGACTATGTGTGGCCCATTATTCTGTATGGAGGACTATGTGGGGCCATTACTCTGTATGGAGGACTATGTGGTGCCAGTATACGATATGGAGGACTATGTGGGGCCATTATTCTGTATGGAGGACTATGTGGGGCCATTATTCTGTATGGAGGACTATGTGTGGCCCATTATTCTGTATGGAGGACCATGTGGGGCCATTATTCTGCATGGATGACTATGTGGGGCCCATTATTCTGGATGGAGGACTATGTGGTGCCCATTATTCTGGATGGAGGACTCTGTGGGGCCATTATTCTGCATGGATGACTATGTGGGGCCCATTATTCTGTATGGAGGACTATGTGTGGCCCATTATTCTGTATGGAAGACTATGTGGGGCCCATTATTCTGTATGGAGGACTATGTGGGGCCCATTATTCTGTATGGAAGACTATGTGGGGCCCATTATTCTGTATGGAGGACTATGTGGGGCCCATTATTCTGTATGGAGGACTATGTGGGGCCCATTATTCTGTATGGAGGACTATGTGGGGCCCGTTATTCTGTATGGAGGACTATGTGGGGCCCGTTATTCTGTATGGAGGACTATGTGGGGCCCGTTATTCTGTATGGAGGATTATGTGGGGCCCATTATTCTGTATGAAGGACTATGTGGGGCCCATTATTCTGTATGGAGGACTATGTGGGACCCATTATTCTGTATGGAGGACTATGTGGGGCCCATTATTCTGTATGGAGGACTATGTGGAGCCCATTATTCTGTATGGAGGACTATGTGGAGCCCATTATTCTGTATGGAGGACTTTGTTGGGCCCATTGGCCCATTATACTGTATACTGGTTGGCCCATGACTTTGTCCACGTTTTTCATTTTGGCCCTCTGTGTGTTTGAGTTTGACATCCCTGCCTTAAAGTAACTATTTCCCAGAAAAAATTAATAATGCCCCCTAAGTGCCCCAATCAAAACTAATCATGCCCCTATTTAAAACAAATAAGATTCTTTGAGTGCCCCCTTTAGAACAATTAAAGCCCCTATTAAAGGGGTATACATAGAAATAATGGGACCGCATAATGAAAGTCCTGCAAAAAAGTAAATATTAGTCGGGGTTGCACTGCTTAAGTGCAGTCACAAAAGCGCATTTGTCCCAGCTTTTAAAGACAGGGAGAGGACATGTATTGCAGCACAAACAGATTACTTGTGCCCCTATTGAAGGTCCTTGTTCTCTCCCACTAAGATTTCTCTTTCATGGCCACATAGAGTATGATGCCTCCCAAAATGCTCCCACACACGGTATGATGCCCCGCAGTACCCACTACATGCACAGTATGATGACACCACAGTGCTCCAAGAAAAATATCATGCCCCCATGCAGGGTCGGACTGGAACACTAAGACACTGGACAATTCTCCAGTGGGCCCGGGTCCTTGGCGGCCACCCAAGCAGGACGTAGAGGGGGCTCGCTGGTTTGAACTAAACGTGCGTCCGAGGATGCACATTCAGTTGCAGTGTATTGCGGTTCAGAAAGTCTGCAGTTAAGAATAGATTTTTTCTTCTGTGGATGCGGCATGATGCGGGGCCAGGACCAGGAACATGGGGGCCAGGGACCAGGGACATGGGGCCACGGACCAGGGACATGGGGCCACGGACCAGGGACACGGGGACCAGGGACATGATGCCAGGGACATGGGGACCAGGGTCATGGAGACCAGGGACATGGGGACTAGGAACATGGTGACCAGGGACATGGGACCAGGGACATGGGGGCCAGGGACATGGGGGCCAGGGATATGGAGTCCAGGGACATGAGGGCCAGGGACATGGTGGCCAGGGACATGGAAACCATGGATAAGGGGGCCATGGACCAGGGACATGGGGGACATGGAACCAGGGACATGGGTGACAGGGACATGAGGGCCAGGGGCATGGAGTCCAGGAACATGGGGGCCAGGGACCAGGGACATGGAGGCCAGGGACATGGTGGCCACGGTCATGGGGACCAGTGACATGGGGGCCAGGGACTTGGGGACCAGGGATATGAGACCAGGGACATGGGGGCCAGGGACATGGGGTCAGGGACATGGGACCAAGGACATAGGGACCAGGGGCATGGGGTACATGGGACCAGAGACAGGGTAGTCGGGGACATAGAGACCAGGGACATGGTGGCCAGGGACCAGGTACATGGGGGCCAGGGACACGGGGGCTTAAGATGGGAAACATTATTAATTAAAGGGCTAGGTTGAGGGATTTAATTGCTGCATGGAAGCCAAAAATGAGGAACCTACATTATTAGTTTATGGTTGCAAGTGGATGAACAGAATTACTGTAGGTGTTAGAACCCTCCTGTTTGTTTTTTCTATCTTGTGGTTTGCGGTCATGTGACCATCTGCCTTTATATTCCAGCTCCGCCCTTCTGGCTGTGCTGGACTTCAGTGTTCTACTGTCTCTCTAGCCTCGTGCATCTGTGCCTTTCTCTGTCAAGTTCACTTGGTCCTCTGGGACCTCTAGTACTTTTTGTCAGTTTTTCTTTTTGTGTTCTGCAACAACTTCTGTTTAGGAGGTGTCCCTTTTTTGTCCCAGTCCTTAGTTCTTTTAGGGACCCCTCCCCTTAATTCTATAGGTCTTCGTTCAGACTAGCCGAGGACTAAGGCGGGTCTGTTCACTAGGAACAGGCAGCCCGCTACATCGTAGGGATTCAGCTTAGCCTTACTGTAGGGACAGTTTTCCCCTATCTTTCCTTAATACATGTTGCAGATCATAACAGTAAGTCCAGCCGAAAAAACTAAAAGGAAAGAAATTCGGGGATCAGCATGGTTTCCGTCCAGGATTTGGCTCAACGCCTGTAGGGATTGTCTCTGGAGGTGGCCGAGCTTCAGCAACACGTGAGTAGCTGTCCTGGAGCGCATTTTGTCGAACCCAAGGTAGGACTGCCTGATGTTTTTTTATGGTAAACAGCAAGATTTTTTTTCCTTTAAAAATGCTTGTTTGTTATATTTTCGTTTGAGACAAAGGTCCTCTGGGAATGAATCACAGCGTATTGGTTTTATTATGTCACCTTTGCGCAATGAACCACAGGGGTGGGCCTTTTCTCTCCAGCCTAATGATCCGTGTTTAAGGTCTGTTGAAGAATTTTTTTCTGCTATGGGGCTATTATATGACGATCCTGATCGAGTCTCAGAACTTAGACGTTTGAATCAGGGGTCAGATGATGTTGAAAATTATTGCACACACTTCAGGAGATGGGCTTCAGAAGTTAAGTGGAATGATTAGGCGCTGAGATGTTTATTTCTTGCTGGTCTGAGTGAAAGGGTTAAGGATTTGCTAATTGCATTCCCTGCACCTGAGACTCTGCAGGAAGCTATGCAGTTAGCTGTTCGTATAGACAGGAGACTGAGGTGCAGGCTCAATGAGGTAAAGACTCCTGTAATGTCAGGTCCTAGTCCCCAGAAAATCTGCTCTGACGGCGGAGAACCAATGGAGGTTGGGGCGAAGTCGCTCTCCTCTCAAGAAAGAGATCGGAGATTCGCCGAGGGATTGTGTCTTTATTGTGGTAAAGCTGACCATTTGATTAAGTATTGTGAGCGTCATTTAAGTAAAGAAAAAAAAAAAGGTCAGTTACGCCCGTATAGCTTGTTTACGTTCGGCAGGAGTATTTCTTTCAGGGAGTACCACTTTGCAGGGAGATTTTATTGAATTTCAGGTATTTGTGGATTGTGGTTCAACACTTAATGTGATTGATAAAGGGTTTTTGGAAAATCTTACATTGAAATCCAAATCTTCGTCATCACCTATTTCTGTGATTGCAATTGATAACACTCCTTTGAAATGTATTACTCACAAGACTGCGGGATTTCGCCTCACTATCAATGGAGTTCACCAAGAAATTTTGGACTTGGTCGTTTTGGATAATTTACCCTCTCCAGTTGTTCTAGGATTGCCTTGGTTAAGACTGCACAATCCTTTATTGGACTGGTCTATGAATGTGATTAAGTCTTGGAGTCCGAAGTACTATGATAAATGTTGTAATGGTCGCATTGCGGCTGTGGAAAAAGGGGAATTACCGGTACCTATTCAAGATTTTTGGAGGGTTTTTTTGGAGGAGGAGTCGCAAGTTTTACCTCCTCATAGGGATTATGATTGTGCCATTGAGTTTGTTCCGGGTGCTACTCTTCCCAAACTTCGCTTGTTTAATCTGACTATCCCTGAAAGAAAGGCCTTGGAGGAGAACATGGAGACTAGCCTGGCTGCTGGTCACATTAGACCTTCTAAGTCGCCTGTGGCAGTTGGATTCTTCTTTGTTAAAAAAAAGGACGGCGGTTTACGTCCATGTCTGGATTTTCGTGAAATTATTAAGATTACCGTACGCAATTCCTACCCATTGCCGTTAATTCCTGACTTGTTTAACCAGTTAGTGGGAGCCAAGTGGTTCTCCAAAATTGATCTCCGTGGGGCATACAATTTGTTACGTGTGAAGGAGGGTGATGAATGGAAAACTGCTTTTAACACTCCGGTAGGTCATTTTGAGAATCTGGTGATGCCTTTTGGTCTTACCAATGCACCTGCATTTTTTCTGAACCTTATTAACCCCTTTACGACATAGGGCATATTAGTACGTATCTGTGCCCTGGGACTTATGGACAAGATACGTATTAATACGCCCTGGCAATTTCGCCCGCACACAGGCTGTGCGGGCGCGATCGCCGCCGGGTGTCAGCTGATTGTCACAGCTGACACCCGGTACTATGTGCATGGAGCGGTCCCGCACCGCTCCCGGCACATTAACCCCCGCAATGCTGCGATCGAAGTCGATCGCAGCATTGCGGTGGCTAAGGGGAGGTGATCGGTGTACTCACCTCCTCTTCCGGCCTCCAGCGCTGTCTGCCGCGGCTCCCTGGATGTTGCCATGACGACCCGATGACATCATGACAACATCCGGGTCACCAGACAGCAGGAAGATTTTTTGGACATGCGCAGTGCATTTCCAAACTATCTTCTCCCTGTTCAGCGCTGACAGCCTGCATGGCACAGGGATGGTGCTCCATTCCTGTGCCATGCAGGCGATCAGAGAAAAAAAAGTGAAAGTCTCACAGTGGGACAAAGTAAAAAAAGTTAAAAAACTGTCATAAAGTGAAAAAAAATAAAAAAAAAATTGTAAAAATATTTAAAAAAAAATAAAAAAAATAATCCACCAAAAATAAAAATATAATGTACCCATCAATAAATATTATTATGAAAAAAAAAACCAAAAAACAATAAAAGTACACATATTTGGTATCGCCGCGTCCGGAACGACCTGACCTATAAAACTGTCCCACTAGTTAACCCCTTTAGTGAACACGGTAAAAAAATATAAATAAAAAACGAAGCAAAAAACAATGCTTTATCACCATACCGCCAAACAAAAAATGGAATAACACTCGATCAAAAAGACGAATATAAATAAAAATGGTACCGATGAAAACGACATCTCGTCCCACAAAAAACAAGCCACCATACAGCTCCATCAGCCGAAAAATAAAAAAGTTATAACTCTCAGAATAAAGCGATGCTAAAAAATAATTTTTTCTATAAAATTGCTTTCATTATGTAAAAGTGCAAAACATAGAAAAACTATATAAAAGTGGTATCGCTGTAAACGTACTGACCCAAAGAATAAAGCTGCCTTATCAATTTTACCACACGCTGAACAGAATAAATAAAAAAACAAAAAACAATTCCTGAATTGTTGGTTTTTGTTTATTCTGCCTCCCAAAAATCTGAATAGAAAGCGATCAAAAAATGTCACGTGCCTGAAAATGGCACCAATAAAAACGTCAACTCATCCCGCAAAAAACAAGCCATCACATGACTCTGTCTGCCAAAATCTGGAAAAATTATAGCTCTCAAAATATGGCGATGCAAAAACTAGATTTTACAAAAAATGCGTCTTTTAGTGTGTGACAGCTGTCAATCATAAAAACCCCATATGATTCTGGTATCGCTGTAATCGTACCGACCCAAAGAATAAAGTCGTCTAATCACTTATACCGCACGAGGAACGGCGTAAAAAGTAAACTCTCGGGTTAGGGTTGTGCTAGGGTTAGGGTTGGGCTAGGGTTAGGGCTAGGGTTGGGGTTAGGGTTGTGATGGGGTTGGGATTTTTTTCAAAAGTAAGAAAAAAATATGACAATATGGCGACTAGTGTTGAGTGCAAGTGCTCACTACTTGAGTTTGCATCGCGTGCTTGGGTATGCATTGAGTCTCGTGGGTATTTGAGTGACATGCTCGAGTCTCCGCCCCATATGCTTCGCGGCCAAAAAAACGTTGCGGGGATTGCCTCCCATGCACGAGCGATCCCCGCATGTTTTTTTTTGGGTATCTAATAACCGTGAAACATGAGGGGCAGGGACTCGAGCATGTCACTCGAGCACACGCAGTTCATGGTGCATACCTGAGTACCCAATGCAAACTCAAGCAGCGAGCACTTGTGCTCAAGACTAATGACAACTTATTCAATATGATGACCTAATGTTATCAAATGCTGTGTCGTATCTTTGGGTTCGAAATGTTCACTATACCCCTTGATAAAATCCTTGAGGGGTCTAGTTTCCAAAATGGGGTCACTTGTGGGGGGGGGTTCCACTGTTTAGGCACATCAGGGGCTTTCCAAACGCGACATGGTGTCCGCTAACAAATTGAATGGAAAATCGGCTCAAATTGTTAGCGGACACCATGTCGCGTTTGGAGAGCCCCTGTGTGCCTAAACATTGGAGCTCCCCCACAAGTGACCCCATTTTGGAAACTAGACCACCCAAGGCACCTATCTAGATGCATAGTGAGCACTTAGAACCCCCAGGTGATTCACAAATTGATTCGTAAAAATGAAAAAGTGGAAAAAAAACACTTTTTTATTTTTAATGTGATGTGGTCCCTAAAAAAATGGTTTTGTAAATTTTGTTGGAAAAATGAGAAATCGCTGGTCAACTTTTAACCCTTATAGCTCCCTAGCAAAAAAAAATTTGGGTTCCAAAATTGTGCTGATGTAAAGTAAACATGTGGGAAACTATTTTGTGTGACATATCTCTCTGATTTAAGGGCCTAAAAATTCAAATTTGAAAATTGCAAAATTTTCAAAATTTTCACCAAATTTCCATTTTTTTCACAAATAAAATCGAAGAAATTTTACCACAATCATACACAAGTACAATATGTAACGAAAAAACAATCTCAGAATCAGGGGGATCCGTTGAAGCGTTCCAGAGTAATTACCTCATAAAGTGACAGTGGTCAGAATTGTAAAAATTGGCCTGGTCATTAACGTGCAAACCACCCTCGGGGGTAAAGGGGTTAATGACATCCTGTGACCTTTGATTGGTAAGAATGTGGATGTGTATTTGGATGACATTTTGATTTATTCACCCGATCTAGAGTCCCATTGGCAGAGTGTACGTGAAGTTTTGCAGTTATTGAGTGATAATTCACTCTTTGCTAAGCTGGAGAAATGTGAGTTCGCTGTGCAGAAAATTAGTTTTTTGGGCTACATTGTCTCCAGCGAGGGCTTTGAGATGGACCCTGTGAAGGTTCAGGCTGTGCAGGAATGGCCTAGGCCTACTGGTTTGAAATCTATACAGAGATTTTTGGGTTTTGCCAATTATTACAGGAAATTCATTAACAATTTTTCTGTAATTGTTAAACCTCTAACCGATCTCACCAGGAAAGGTGCGAATACGGCCCAGTGGACTACTGAGGCCATTGAAGCGTTTGAGTATCTCAAAGAGAGGTTCAGTTCTGCCCCTATCCTTTTGCAGCCTGATGAGACCAAGCCTTTTTTGGTTGAGTTCGATGCTTCATCTGTGGGGTCGGAGCAGTTTTGTCTCAGGAGAACAAGGGTGGAGTACATCCTTGTGCCTTCTTTTCGAAAAAAATTTTGGAAACCGAACTGAATTATGATGTTGGAAATTGGGAGTTGCTGGCTATTAAACTTGCGTTTGAACATTGGCGTCATTTTTTGGAAGGCGCTAGATTTCCTATTCAGGTTTTCACAGATCATAAGAATTTGATCTATCTGGATGCTGCCCAGCGCTTGAATGCCCGTCAAGCTAGGTGGGCACTTTTTTTTTCTCGGTTTAATTTTTCTGTTACCTATATCCCTGGTACTAAGAATGTTAAAGCCGATGCTTTATCTCACAGTTTCTCTCCTACGGTCGGTGCCGAGGAGGAGGAGAGCATTTTACAGAAAGGAGTTGTGGTGGCGGCTTTGGACTCCTTTTTGGAGAATGGGATTCTGAATGGTCAAGATGATGCTCCATCTAACACTCCCCATGGGAGGTTGTTTGTGCCTAGAGCCTTTAGGAGAGATTTGTTTGTGGAGTGTCATGAGTCTCGGTTGGCAGAAGGAAGTTATCAAGTGGGTGCGTCAGTGTACTGTGTGTGCTAGGTCAAAGGCTTCACATACTCCTGCTGCGGGGTAGCTTTGCCCTCTGGAGGTTCCTAGTGCGCCTTGGACGCATCTCACTATGGATTTTATTAATGATCTCCCTGTGTCCGAGGGTTTTACTGTCATCTGGGTGGTCGTGGACCGTTTTAGTAAGATATGTCATTTGGTTCCATTCATTAAGTTGCCCTGCGCCAAGACACTTGCTAAGGCGTTTGTTAAGGAGATTGTCAAACTCCATGGCGTTCCCACGTATATTGTTTCTGATATAGAACCTCAGTTTGTTGCTCACTTTTGGCGTGCTTTTTGTGACAGGTTGGGAGTCCATTTGTCATCTTCGTCTGGTTATCATCCTGAGTTGAATGGACAGACTGAAAGAAAGAACCAGGATGTTGAACAGTTTTTGAGTTGTTTTGTGGCGGACAATCAAGAGGTGTGGTCTGAGTTTCTGCCTCTCGCAGAATTTGCTCTTAACAATCATACATCCTCCTCTGCTGGGTGTTCTCCTTTTTTTTGTTGTACTGGGAGACATCGGTCTTTTGGTTTGTTCTCCAAATTGGGGCCGGCGGTGCCGGAGGAGGAGAATTTTTCCAGTGATTTGGAGAGAGTTTGGACTAATGTACTGTAATGCAGCGGCATTACGGTAATGGTCTAGGATGTGTTTTGGCTGACCATGTACCTCCCCCTCAGGTGACTGGTCACATGACTGTGACATAGCACAGGTCCTGTGCACACAGAATGTCTGATCACATGACTGTGACATCAGCACAGGTTCTGTGTGTGTACACTACAGGATATATAAACCCTGGTAGTTTTGAGACGGGGGTGTGTAAGGCGTGTGGCCTGTTCTCGTGTGGGACAGCGCTAGAGTGTGAGGCCTAGTGAGGCCTATTGAAGCCTGGTGAAGCCTGAAAGGCGGAGGCTGGATCCTTAGGTGTAAGCGATCCCAGTAGCCTTGGAGGGCCAGAGGCTTGGAAGGCAAGAGTCCTGGAAGGCAAAGGCTGGATGTGAGGTGAGACCACATACCAGTAGCCTTTGAAGGAACGAGGGCTGGAGACCCCCATCTGGGAAGCCGTAAAGCCACAGTGGTGGCAGAACAAGTCTGAAGCAGCTAAAACCCGGCAAAGGTAAAACACTGCTTGATGTGGACATTTCTATGAGTGACTTTGCTGGTGGCTGTAACTGGAGCCAAGTCGGCCTGTCTGCCACTTGAAAGGCTCCTGGACATTATATGCAATATGTCGGCGAGCCACTGAGTTGGACTCGGTTATAGCAGTTATGATGTATAATAAACTGCTGGTTTGTGAAATACTGGAAAACGTGGCTGGTGTGCTTTAATTGACCCGGTGCAGCGAGTATCCCCCAGTATGACGACTAGCGCTGCCTTACAGTACATTGTAACCTTCAAGAGGCTAACAAGAAGTCCAAGAAGTATTTTGACAGGAAACGTAAAGAGGTTTTGTTTACTGTGGGTGACATGGTTTTGTTGTCCTCGAAGAACCTGCGGTTGAGGATTCCCTCTAAAAAACTGGGTCCTAAGTTTGTGGGTCAATTTAAAGTGCTTCAGGTTGTTAACCCGTCTGCTGTTAGGTTGGATGTCCCTACTTCCTGGAAGATTAATCCTGTGTTTCATGTTTCCTTGTTGAAAAAGGCTGACGTATCTGATAGGGACGCCACTGTCACAGTTACTCCTGTGGTGGAAGACGGCGAATATGAAATTTCTCGTATCTTGAATTCTAGATGGCATAGAGGGAGATTACAGTATCTTGTCTCCTGGAAGGGTTTCAGTCCCGAAGACAACTCCTGGGTAAGGACGGATGATGTCTCTGCTCCTAGGCTTGTTAAAGCTTTCCACAGGAGGTTTCCAGATAGGCCTGCGCCTGGAGGATCCGGAGGATCCTCATAAAAGAGGGGGTACTGTTAGAACCCTCTTGTTTGTTTTTTCTATCTTGTGGTTTGCGGTCATGTGACCATCTGCCTTTATATTCCAGCTCCGCCCTTCTGGCTGTGCTGGACTTCAGTGTTCTACTGTCTCTCTAGCCAGGTGCTTCTGTGCCTTTTTCTGTCAAGTTCGCTTGGTCCTCTGGGACCTCTAGTACTTTTTGTCAGTTTTTCTTTTTGTGTTCTGCAGCAACTTCTGTTTAGGAGGTGTCCCTTTTTTGTCCCAGTCCTTAGTTCTTTTAGGGACCCCTCCCCTTAATTCTATAGGTCTTCGTTCAGACTAGCCGAGGACTAAGGCGGGTCTGTTCACTAGGAACAGGCAGCCCGCTACATTGTAGGGATTCAGCTTAGTCTTACTGTAGGGACAGCGTTCCCCTATCTTTCCTTAGTACATGTTGCAGATCATGACAGTAGGGGGTAATTAGGGAACACTACTGCTGTAATATAATTTACTTTTTAGAATACTGTTTTCCATGAGGGGAACAAAATGGAGGTCCTGTTGTTGTGGAGGGTGGCCTTTTTTCTTCATTTGGCCTAGTGTATATGTGGCGCCATTGAGGGTTCAGTCGCCACAGAGGTACTGCATCTCAGCCAGAGGTGTGGTATCCCACTCTCAGGTAAGGATAGAGTGCTGCCCGGGACCCTAACACCTGTATCCAACACATCCACTTCAGTAGGGCAGGGCGAGATTGCTCCTACGGGAGAGCACAGTCCCTGGTCCCTGGCTGGAGTGGAGGGGAACCTAGTGAGGGGGAACCATGTAGTGGGTGTGGGTGGAGGAAGCAGTTTAGGGGAGCATGAAAGGAAGTGATATAAAAGAGGGAACCATCTTGGGAAGTGAGTGCAGTCAGAAAGGCAGTTGAAGGAGGAAAGTGAGGGGAGCAGGGGCTCTGTACGAGCTCTGCTCCAGAGTGGGTCTAGCCCGAGAGGCCCAGGACTGATAGAAGAGAGGGAGCAGGAGAAAGGCTCCAGGAACAGGGATCCCAGGGGTACGGGAAGTGCTGGAGGCCACCCGTACGCCTGAATCTGCCAGGCGGTGGAGGGATCGAGTCGCCGAGGGGATCGGCTCCTAAACTAGTGAAGAACTACAAGGCTGAGCTAGGAACCGGAGGCTGCTGTACTTGCAAGGTGCAGTGGCCACAACCACAATTATATCACCGAAAAGGTGGCCACAGAGGGTCCAGGGGACTGCAGGTCGCCCGACAAGACCCGAGGCTACCGGATTGGGACACTGATTGTGAGGCACAGGGCAGGAGGGCGAGAGCCAGTGCAGGAAGACAGCTGAGGAAGGCACATAGAAAGGGGTCCTGTCAGGCACTCTTGAACTACCTGAGGGATTGCTGAACCCCGGCCTGGTGAACGCAGCACGACGTGGGAGGTTGTACTCCGGAACCTGTAACCTGAGGAACTTAACAACTGTGAGTAAACTCGGAAGACTGCACCCCACTGTCTCTGTGATTATTATCTGCGCCATCAAACCCTGCGCTACAACGCCCAGCATCACCTATTACATCTACACTGCCCTGGAGCTAAGCTCTACCTGTGGAGAGCCACACCAGCTTTGATGCACTAACATCAGCTCCAGAGGACCTGCTCCGCAGTGGCGGCTCCCTTTAGCCGCATATCACAGGTGGCGTCACGAACTTTGTACATAAATCCCCTGTAAAAATATCCCCTTTTGAATGACATCTCACTTAGCAACGACCGGCCCGGCACCGAGTACCCCACGGCCCAGGGGGTGCGTCATATAAGTCGTGAAATAAGTGGGGAAAGTGCTCTAGAAACGATCGGTTATTGATAATTGTGGGTTATTTTCTGCAGAGTCGAGTACTGGCTGGAAGAAGTGATGGCGGTCTGTGCCAGATGAAGAAGAAAAGCAAAGATGAAGGACTTCAAATAGAGATGTCACTGGTAAGTCAGTGTGTTATCTGTACACTTACACTATATACTATATACAGGATCCTGTGTATAATGTCTCTGGTGATCATTGTCTTACCTGTACACTTTCACTATACATTGTATACGATATACATAGCTCAGGTATATAATGTAACCAATGGTAGTAACAGCGTTGTTAGTATTGTGTTTTTTTATTAATGATCAGTATTGAAATATCCGGTCACTATGTCCTAATATGTGGTCAGGTCATGGTGTGGCAGTATTTATCCCTTTATGTGGTATTATTCGGTCATTATGTGGTCTGGTCACAGTGTGGTGGTATTTCTCCCTTGTATGTGGAATTATTTGGTCATTATATGCTGGTAATATGCGGTCTGGTCACGGTGTGGCGGTATTTCTCCCTTGTATGTGATATTATTGGTCAAGGCATAGTGGATTGTGCTGTGTATGAGAGTCTATTGTTCTCGCTGATATTAATTAGGAGAAGAGTCTTTATTTCCATTAGTGATTAAATACTTGGAACAAGATGCACTGACAAGGGCTCTCCAAAGAAAACAAGTAATCACCTCTTCACAGGATAAGTGATAACTTATTGATTGGTGGGGGTCTGACTGCTGGGACCTACACCGATCGGCAGAATGTGGAGCTTTTATCCCATCAGACTGGAGTAACTTGACCACTGATCCATTCATTCCCTCTGGTTACGAGCGCTGAGCTTGTTTTTTTCTGGAAGCCCCAAAGAGAATGAATGGAGCTGTAGTCAGACATCCCAACCTGCCGCTGCATTTTAAAATGGGGATAAAAGTGCCCTGTCAGGGATAAAACTTCCCAATTCTTCCCATTGGTGCGATTTCCAATGGTCGGACCCAAATGATCAATAAGTTATATCACCTATCCTGTGGAGCACATGAATCGATGTGTTTTAACCAAAGAACCCTTTAATGCAAACTACTGTAATTGTACATCTCAGTTACAGTGGCGCACAGTAGATGTGTAGGAGCCTCCTGTGTTTTACAGTCTGTGAAGAAAGGGCTCCAGGGGGGCCCCACAGAATCCCACCGCTGCCACCAATGTGAAGGAACAACACCATGGGGTGCCCGCAGAATCCCGCTGTTGCCGCTTCTTGTGGCGGATCCACACCCCGCCCCCCGCCTGACGTCACACTACGTCAGACAGAGCACGGGATGCGGATCTAGCCTTTGCACTTACGTGACGTTCCGCACCCCCCTTAAGGACACGTAAGGTCAAATTGGTACAGTTCTACACTGTCACCTCCTGTCCACGCGGGTACAGAGAGGCACCAGGAAGTGAGAAAAGGTGGTCCACTCAGACACTGATGTGGCCCCACACTCACTCACACCCCTGACAGGCTCTTTCACTACTCCAGTGAAACAGAGCCTTGTCGACCTGGTAGAGCTGCCACCAGTCTCTATTTGATATATATATCACAAGCATTCTGGTTGTACCATCGCTTCTGGTCAGCCTGGGCTCGCGTCATATTGTCGTGCAGCAGCTGCGCCAAGGCCTGCATTTTGTCACGGAAGCGCGTGACATATTCGATGACCGACACTCTAGGGGTGGCTAAGTCCCCTTCCCAGACCTCCTTCACCAGGGCCAGAGTGCTCCACGCACGCTGACCGTACAGGAGCTCAAAGGGGGAGAACCCCGTTGAGGCCTGTGGAACCTTCCGGTAGCCAAATAGCAGGTGTGGGAGGTACCACTCTCAGTCACGCCCATGGGAGTCAACCAACATCTTAAGCATCTGCTTCAGGGTGCCATTGAACCGTTCGCACAGGCCATTGGTCTGTGGGTGGTACGGGCTGGTCACCAGATGTTGCACCTTTATTTGCTTACAGAGGGACTCCATCAGCTGCGACATGAACTAGGTCCCCTGGTTGGTGAGCATTTCCTGGGGAAAACCTACTCAGGAGAAAATCTCCAGTAAGGCGGTGGCTACCTTGTTGGCCCAAAAGGATGACTAGGCTACCGCTTCCAGGTACAGGTGGCATAATCTACTACCATCAGTATGAAGCGTTTCCCGGAGTTGCTGGGAGTGGCCATCAGGCCAATTAAATCCACAGCCACCCTCCTGAAAGGCTCTTCAATGATGGGCAGAGTTACCCACCCCGCCTTCCCCACCCTCTGACAGGTGTCACATGACAGGCAGTAGGCAGCCACCTCGGCCCCCATCCTTGGCCAGTAGAAATGCTGGGCTAACCTGGCCTTGGTCTTATGGACCCCTAGATGTCCAGTCATCGGAATCTTGTGCGCCATCCGCAACAGCTCCGCCCAGAAAGGATAGGGTACCACTAGCTGTCAGTCCCTGGGCCACACCTCTGGACAACCTCGCTGGACCATTACCCGGTACAGCTGTCCTTTGTCCCAGATCACCCGCTCGAAGTCTAAGTCCGAGGGATGCTGCGCCGCCTGCTCCTTAAGAGCTTTCAGGGTGACGTCAGTCTCTAACGCTGCCTGAAACCCCTGACTGGATGTGGCCAGAATAGATGAAACTGCCACGTCTTCTGTCAGTTCCTTGGGACCTATCTCCTAGCCTCCGTCTGGCCCGGTAGCCAATTGGTCGGAAGGGGCGAAGCCGTTGGACACCCGAGGGGCCCCTGGGGCCCAGGTGCCACCACTGTGTGTCACAGCGGCCACGGCCACTGTGTGTCACAGCGGCCACGGCCGCTGTGTCTGTGGGTAGTGCCCGCTTCTCCTCTGCTTCTGAACAAGCCTCTGGTTTAAACGCACTACTCTAACCCTCTGCCAACCCGGTTGTGGGGGAACCCTGCCATGCGACCTTACCTGGGAGCCCTCCCTCTCGTGGGATTGCCCCGCCCTCCATGGCATGCTCCTCCTCTTCTGCTGTTTGCCCCCTGTTGGTCACCTCTGTGACACCCTCACAGGACGAACTGTTCCAGCCGGCCGGCTGGCTGCACTCTAAGGCTTTATCACAAACAACTTGATCAGTCTCCTCCCCCCCTAGGGGAGAGGGACACAGTACATCACCTACCCCCGCATCCCCATCAGGCATGTTCATAACATTGGAATCAATAGGGGTGGACATGATGTTGTCCAGGGAGTCAGGCCTTCGGGGTTTAGCGGCCACATAGTGGGACACCAGCCACCCCAAGTCCCTCCCAAGTAAAACACTCGCGGGAATGTTCGGAGCTACCCCCACCTCCCGCACTCCCCTCCCAGCGACGGGCAACGCCGGCTCGACGCCTCCAATCCCGGAGATGGTGAGAGTTTTTCCAGGTATCAGATCCTGGGACGACACCAGTTCAGGCCGCACCAGTGTCATCTCAGCGCCAGTGTCTCGTAGTCCCACTGCCCTGGCCTGGCCTAAGGTGACAGTTTGCAGGTTGTCTAGGGACCTTCCACCACCCCCATCCACACACAAAACAGTGGCTGGTCTCTGGGATGGGGGCAGGCCCTTCTGGCGCTGGGGACACATGGCTTTGAAGTGGCCTGGCTGTCGGAAAGGTGACACAGTCCGGGTTCCCCTACTGGTGTGGAGAGAGAAGTATGGGTAGGTGTCCCCTTGGGCTTGGGGGCAGGGACAGCAGGCACCGCGTTCGACTTACTCCATCTCCAGCCAGCAAGTTTCTTGGCCTCTGGAGCCAGGTTGTTGGAATACTCGTGTCGCTGTTGCACAGACCCCCTGCTGCTTCCGGTCACGGAGGTACCACTTCTTGCGGTGGATCCACACCCCACCACCCACCTGACGTCACACTGCGTCAGACAGAGCACGTGATATGGATCTACCCTTTGCACCAACGTGACATTTCGCACCCCCCTTAAGGATGCGTAAGGTCAGATTGGTACAGTTCTACACCATCACCTCCTGTCCACGCGGGTAAGGGGAGGCATCAGGGAGTGAGAAAAGGTGGTCCACTAAGACACTGATGTGGCCCCACACTCACTCACACCCCTGAAAGGCTGAGAGGCTCTTTCACCACTCCAGTGAAGCAGAGCCTTGTTGGCCTGGTAGAGCAGCCACCAGTCTCTATTTGATATAACAGACTTATATTGGTCTAGAAACCAGCCCGGTAGCATGTTTGTTGGACCGAACAACAGACGTAAGGTTCAGGGGGCCAAGAGAAAAGAACAGCCCAAGATTAAATTATATATTTAATCGCCATAAGGGCTCACTAAACAATCTACTATATACATCAGGGTAATACATATACAGTGGTCAGAGTTACAAATACAAAAGCATGGTACAGCAAGTATAAACAGATCTTAAAGTCAGTCACCAGTTCAGATGGAAAGCCCGGCTTGTGGGGGGAGGTCGACCACATGGGGAGAGTGTAGGCCCTCACTAAGTTGCTGCACTTGTCCCACATGTCTTGATGGCACGGGCTCCCCAGGAGCAAAGACGAGAGGAGGAGACCTGCAGGAGTTTTTAAACTCTCTGGGTTACTCCCAGGGCTGGACCTAACTCTTCATCCCCCTGGCCTAAGTTTGCTACCATCTCCCGAAACCAAAATGGGCTATAATTCCTTACTGGATGCCCCTAGGGAGTCGGTTCTAGAGTCATTGGATCCAGCTGGGCCCCTGCTACATGTGGAGACCAAACACACTTGTCCTAGGAGCTTCCAAGAGGCTGAGGCGGGTATCTCCTCCTCCTTACATGCTAGATTGGGCTGGGTTGCAGTCTGGCATTCGCTATCTCCCCCTGAGGTAGAAAATTCATTTTGTGAAGAGCTGGGACATATAGTTCTTCCACAACTCGGTATTGAAGTATAGTACCTTACACAAAGAGCACATGTGGTGTAAGAAAGGAAGGGATTACTACAGGGGGCCCTTCCTGTCAGCTCAGCTCACAGCTACAGAGAGACACTCATACTGAAGCTCCCATCCCTCCTCTCCTACAGCTGCGGGTTGGATTACACTGTGCCCAGAGACCAGTCAAACAGGTCACAGTGATTGACATGGGTGATCTTGCATTTTCTTCACACAGTGCATGCTCCAGTATAACGAGGCTAATGGCTAACTGATATTTGCATATATCTATAGGGTGGGCTCTTAGGGTCAATTCCTCCTGTAGGCCTCAGACACCCCAGTTCGATGCTGTCCCCATAGTGCTCTAAACAGTATAATGTTCCATACACAATTTGATGCCGCCACAGTAAACCCTGAACACAATGTCCCAAGTCACCCCTCAGTTTCATTCCCCCTCAGTATAGTATCACCAGAACTCCCCCCACACAATATGATTCCCCCACAGTCTCTCACACACAGTATGATTCCCCCACAACCTTGAGGCTAGTAACATCTGTGAATGCAGTATAAAAGCAATGTGATAATGAAGAATGGATAGTAGTGCATATAATGAGAGGGTGTTTAGTCTGTGATATAATCCCTGTATTCTCTGCTGCAGATCTGCCAGTTCTTTGAATCCTGAGCTCTGTATAACCCTACCCACACCCTTGATTGGCAGCTTTCTAGGTACACAATGCATAGGCAGCAATATGCTAATCAGTGCAGGGGGCGGAGTTACACATAGCAGAAAGACTGCATGGCAAGAGACCCCTAGTCCTCTAGTGATAATCTCCTGCTGATAAAACAATGATTTTAATGAAACTACAACAAGTAGTCCAGTAAGTGACACATCGCTGGAATCAGGGTCCCTTTCTCTGCATCATGCTGCTCTCAGATTAGAAAGAACAAAACTGGTGACAGATTCCCTTTGAGATATGAAACATGGTTCCATCCTAAGTTCTCCACCAATCAGTGATATAGCTTTTGGCCTTGTGTACCTCCTTGCCCCTTGATTGGGGGTAACTGAATCCCAGGTAGTAAAGCAAAGTTCATCATAATGACACTTTGTGAATTGAAATCATGAGAGTATATAAAATATTTCCAAGTTCTAAAGGTAATTGTCAAGGGACAGACTTCTGGTTTTCTATAAGCTGTAAATAATGAGAAGTTTTCAAGGTGTTTCACTGAGCTTAAATAATTTATGAAAAGGAAAGTGAGTCCACTTGTCCTGATATCAGTGCTCAGTACACAGAGTAAATCTACCATAGCAGATGACACAGGAACGGATTGTCTGCTGCTGTTAACCTGAGTGTAGGACAGGTATAAGAGTGTGATGGCTTTGGCTGCCTTGATCACATATCATCTTCCATTTTACAAGTGAAGCGTTCATGATAAAAGCAAACTGCTTACGAAAAGCAAAAAAAGAAGCTGACAGTTTTATTTTTGTTGGTGAGGAGAGAAATGTTGCAGACCTGAACTGCATTTATAATATTTCCAACTCCAAAAAACTATTGTCCAGTGATCACAAGGTCAGACCTGCTGCGCAGCCTAGAAGGCTTTGTCGAAGGATTAAAAATTGCCATTGGAAACTTTGAAAGATACAGCGGACTTCATTTATGTGCCCTGATACGTGCAGTTTTATGACAAATCCACATATAGTACACTTCTAGGGACATTAATTTATATGAAAGATGGAGCTCATGCATTGTATGTACTTGGAAAATGCTACTTATATGCAAATGTACCCATTCACCTTAAAGGGTTTGTTTGAGACTCGATGACTTCGTCTTAACGTAGGCCACCAATGTTTGGTTGGGGACTAGTCTTCAGGTTCGTAATGCAAGAACATAACTTGTAGTTCCTGTACATACTAGCCTTTTTCATTGTGCCATTTGGTGGGTTCACAGAAGTCAAACACTCACCTTAATGATATATATTTTATTTACTTGCTTATATTGCGCCATTAATTCCACAGCGCTTTACAAACAATATCAGCACTGTCCCCATCAGGGCTCACAATCTACATTCCCTATCAGTATGTCTTTGGAGTATGGGAGGAAACCGGAGAACCCAGAGGAAACCCATTCAAACACGGGGAGAACATGCAAACTCCTTGCAGATGTCGTCCTTGGTGGGATTTGAACCCAGGACCCCAGCGCTGACGTTACGCAGGTCCTACTGCGTTGCCACGAGGCGCCTGTCACAGGTCCCTCCCGCCCTCCACAGACCGCCGACGGAGGATGCAGAGCGCAAGGGAGAACAGCTGGTCACCGGCCGGGACCCTGTCACACTCCCTGCGCGACTTATCTCTCTCCCCTACCGCCCCTCCTTCCCCCCCCCTGCCAGCGGAGATTCTGGGAGAATCAACAGCAGGACGCTAACGAGCCCCTGTCAGTGGGATCAGTCCTGACAGACAACTAACTGTAAGTTACGGAGCTCTGCTCCCACGGTGACACCCAGAACCTAAGACTGCACTACAGTGTGCACACATTGCACACGTACCAGACTGCAATATCAGTACGCCCATACTGAAAGAACCCCAACCTAGGGTGCAATATCACTTAATCACGCCAGCACCTTAACCATAGGATAACCTATAGCACAGACACTGCTTCCCTGACTGCAACCACTACTACTAGTGAGTTAAAAGGAATAAGCAGATCCTCAGTGCCCAAACCTAGAGCACAGACACTGCTTCCCTACTGCGACTATTACTGCTAGTGAGTTAAAAGGAAAAGCAGATCCTCAGTGCCCAAACCTAACAGGTAATATCAATTCATCCTACCGGCACTGTGCATGCCCCCCACCACTTGGGGATCTATAGATGTATCCAATAGCACACTAACATCCACTCCATTAGTACCTTTCAGGCACTGCGATATGCAATAGCCGTCCATCACCCGGAACCGGACAACATCAATCAAGACCGCCGATACTACCACGTGCAGCCTTGAAACCTACACAGAACCTCTTACAGGTAAAAAACACACTCTTCCACCTGTGCCACCTATACCCCCCAATACTGTACCACAGATATAACTAACACTACTCTGTTATTCACCAGCAGTACCTCCCAACCCCGCTGTCCAAACATCAGGGAACGATCATCACCCACCCAGACAAGCACCAGCAATCCATACTATGAATTTAACTCGGATCTACAACAGGTAAATCACATCCCTTTTACCTGTGAGATCAGTCAACCCAACTCTGTGGGGAACAATTTGCCCATTAAGCCCTCCTCTCCCTTCTCTTTTCCACCCAGGAACCATTCAGACCACAACCCCTCCACAACTGGCCCAGAAACCCATGAGGCTACAACTACAAGGAATCCACACAGAACCTCTACCCCAAAGGACCCACCATCTACCCCTATTTTAATATTTTAAACCTTTATTATGGATTTTAATGTTACTTTTATGTGAGATTTACTATCCTAAATAAAAAGCTTTTTTAAATAAAAACCCTTTCTTATTTATCACATCTTGCACTATTCTGGTCAAAAAACCTCCCCCCCTCTCTGATACGGCCTAACCTTACAAGCGCAGGATTACTTCATTTTTTATCTGTACATTGGACCTCTCCAATATTGTCAACCTGTCGTTGGTTGTCTATCCTTTGCAGCAGGTAAAATCCAGGCCCACCTACCAGCGCCTACACACAACTTTATTTGCTATTAAATATTTGAATATATCCTATACAGGGAAAAAATGGTTTGATTTCAAGATACTTGACTACGTTTCCAACTTCTTGTTTCCAGTTACATTATGAAGAGCAGTTCTGGAGCTCAAACTGTTGTTCTAATGACTAAAATTCTGTACAACCAAAGGGACCATCATAAAAATTGTGTTTCAATCTAAGTCACTTCAACTAAAATCATAAAAAAAAATAAAAAAAAATATATATATATATACACTCCTCAAAAAAATAAAGGGAACACTTAAACAGCAGAATATATATATAACTCCAAGTAAATCAAACATCTGTGAAATCAGACTGTCCACTTAGGAAGCAACACTCATTGACAATCAATTTCACATGCTGTTGTGCATATGGAATAGACAATAGTTGGAAATTATTGGCAATTATCAAGACACCCTCAATAAAGGAGTGGTTCTGCAGGTGGGGACATCTGGCTGATGTTTTGGTCACTTTTGAATGTTGGTTGTGCTTTCACACTCGTGGTAGCATGAGACGGACTCTACAACCCACAGAAGTTGCTCAGGTAGTGCAGCTCATGCAGGATGGAACATCAATGCGAGCTGTGGCAAGAAGGTTTGCTGTGTCTGTCAGCGTAGTGTCCAGAGGCTGGAGGCGCTACCAGGAGACAGGCCAGTACACCAGGAGACGTGGAGGGGGCCGTAGGAGGGCAACAACCCAGCAGCAGGAACGCTACCTCCGCCTTTGTGCAAGGAGGAACAGTAGGAGCACTGCCAGAGCCCTGCAAAATGACCTCCAGCAGGCCACAAATGTGCATGTGTCTGCACAAACAGTTAGAAAGGGTGGTATGAGGCATCGAAGCTATGGACTGGCCCGCCTGTTCCCCAGACCTGAATCTAATTGAGCACATCTGGGACATCATGTCTCGCCCCATCCACCAACGTCATGTTGCACCACAGACTGTCCAGGAGTTGGTGGATGCTTTAGTCTAGGTCTGGGAGGAGATCCTACAGGAGACCATCCGCAACCTCAACAGGACCATGTCCAGGTGTTGTAGGGAGGTCATACAGGCACGTGGAGGCCACACACAATACTGAGCCTCATTTTGACTTGTTTCAAGGACATTACATCAAAGTTGGATCAGACTGTAGTGTGTTTTTCCACTTTAATTTTGGGGGTGACTCCAAATCCAGGCCTCCATTGGTTAATGAATTTGATTTCCATTGATGATTTTTGTGTGATTTTGTTGTCAGCACATTCAACTTTGTACAGAATAAAGTATTCAATGAGAATATTTCATTCATTCAGATCTAGGATGTGTTATTTGAGTGTTCCCTTTATTTTTTGAGCCGTGTATATATACATTATGCTCAGATATAACAACTATTTTATTAAAAGCCTGCATGTAAAAAAAGGTGTTATTTTGTCCAAACTGTAGACCAGGGCATCGATTTTTTTAGTCACTTCGCTAATTACAAATGCTGAAAGCTATTTTATGGATATCTAAAATACATCAGAAAATGAAATATTTCCTTTATTAAATCAATATTCCCTTGGTAAAAAAAAATCTCTACAATTTGCCATGCTTAGTAGGTGGGGGTATGTTGAATCTAACAGTTCTCGTCTGGATGATTAATGTGATATTTCTGATGCATGCAAGCGGAAACTAGAAATATGGGAAATTATAGTCACGCAGAAAATATTAGCCAGCTATTGTATATGAACAAGCAAAGATTGGAATGAAATTACTTACAAATACATATAATAAATTTGCGTATATTAATAATGGCAGGATTTTACCTATCCCAGCACAAGGTCCTGGCTTCCTTCTCCTAGTGTCACCTCTCTTTGCATCTGATATCTTCACCCTGTGCCTCTGGCAGAGGTCAGGTGCTTGGGTATTAAAGGGATATTACTAGGTTGTCTGTTGAGCAGATCACATCAATCCAATCTCCTTACAGTCTCCTGACTTCCCGGTTTCTAGCAGGGCGGGCTCTCCTCATTCAGTGAATAGAACTGTAGTATCAATAGAACTATAAAGGTCTGCACAAGTTCTGCTATAATACATTTTGCTTTCAGTGGTTTGTTCTGAGTCTACACTGTTAACCCTGTATTAATGTAGCGCCCCGAGGGTTCGGTTGCTACAGGGATATTGCACCTCAACCAGAGGTGTGATATTCTACTCCCAGGTAAGGATGGAGTGTGGACCAGGGCTCAGTTAGCTGCACACATACATACACACACTCCTCATTTCCGTGGGACAGCTCGACGGTGCTCCCATTTATTGCAGGCACAACTGACCATGTCCCTGGCTGGAGTGGGGAGGGGGGAGAGAACCCAGTGATGTAGGAGCAGTAGGGGACGGTTTCTGGAGCATAGGAAGGAGCTCATTGGGTGCAGGTCACCTGAGCTCAGACACAGTGAAGCAGATAAAAGGTGGGGGCCATCTTAGGAGAGAGGGCAGAGCAGCAGTGAGTCAGAGCAGAAGGGAGAGAGAGCTGACAGGCTCGGCCTGAGCTCAGCTCCACAAGGCAGGCCTAGAGAGAAGGCTGGGGCCAGAAAGGAGAAGAGGAGAAGGAGAAGGAAGGAAAGAGGAGAGACAGAGGAGTAGAAAGGCTCCAGAAACAAGAAGGCAGAAGGGACCCTAAGAGAGGAGAACTGACAGCAACCGTTGCAAGCCCACGTGATAACGGGTGAAGGGTCAGGCCGCATAAGGCTACCGGATTCCCAAGTTGGTGGAGGTAAATTATCCCTCAGCCAAAGACCGGAGGTCGTGATCATCTATTGGTGCGACCCCCTGCTACACCCACTAGGAAGGCACCACATAGGGTCAGGGAAACTGGCGCCAAGTTTCACCAGAGAAGGCCCGAGGCAGCTGGACAGAAGTGTGGTCACTGGTGGGGCACGAGAGGCCAGAGAAAGGATAAAAGGGGGTCCTGTGCCATACTCCTGAATTGCCTGGGGGTTGACCGAGCTCCTGACCTGGTGGACGCAGCACGGCTTGGGCAGTCATTGCTGACAGAAGTGACATGGATAACAACTGTGAGTAAAAACCCTGGACTGCATCATTGGCCTCTGTGTTATTTATGCTGCGCCTGCACCATCACCCCCAGCATCCACTTACACTGTCCTGAGGCTATACTCTTCCAGTGGGGAGTTGTCCTATCCCTCTGGTGCACACCAACACCAGCCTCAGCGGTCTGCCTTGCTGCGGCGGTCATCCCTGACCGCAATCCACGGGTGGCATAGTTGGACATTTCATAGCTCTAAAAATAGACTGCCACAGCATTTGGTCTGACCACCCTGAGCCACGGGATCGGGTTGCCACTACTACCCCCAACATTGTACTGAAGCCCGGTTCCGGGTGCCCCACGGCCCAGGGGGCGAGTCATTTACCCATAGTGATAACAACTACAAGGCAATTGAATAAGCATATGTAGCACCCTGAGGATTCGGCTGCTACAGGGGTATTGCACCTCAAGCCAGAGGTGTGATATTCCACTCCCGGGTAAGGATGGAGTGTGGAACTGAGCTCAGTTAGCTGCATGCACTACACACATCCCATTTCCGGGGAACAGACCGACGGTACTCCCACTAGAGAAATGTGCAGGTACGACAGTGTCTGTTCCTGGCTGGAGTGGGAGGGGGGTGGAACATCCCAGTAGTGTAGGGGCAGATAGGGGGAGCAGTCTGGGTAATGCTAGGAGCTCATTGGGTGCTGGTCACCTGAGCTCACACATAGAGGGAGTATATAAGGTGGGAACCATCTTAGATCAGGGTCAGTCTGTCAGTCTTTTGTCAGAGTAGAGTCAGAGAAAGAGAGCAGAGGAGAAGAGCAGCTCCAAGGCCCAGAGAGAGAGAGGAGAAAGAAAGACCCAGAGGGGGAGAAAGAAGGAACTCCAAGAGCCCAAATTAGATCAGAGGGTGAAGAGTTGGCAACAGGGTACCGGATCCCAAGCTGGCAGAGGCTACAGCACACCTTAGCCAGGAACCGGAGGTCGTGGGCAGGATCTGCCACGATCACCCACTAAATCCACCCGGAAGGCAGACCAGGAATAGGGTCAGGGAACCCAGAGACAAGGGTTTACCACCAAGAGGCCCGAGGGAGCCGGACATAGGTGGATCCCTGGTGGGGAAGGCCAGAGAAGAGGACAGGACAGAAAGGGAGCTCAGGACCACGCTCCAGAATCACCTGGGGGTTGGCCGAGTCCAGGACCTGGTGGACGCAGCACGGCTCGGGTGGTCACTCAAGGCCGGAGTGACCAGAACAACTGCAGTAAGTAAACAAACCCTGAACTGCACAGCCCGACTCTGAGTCTCATTTCCATCCCCGCTGCACCACCACAACCCCCATCCTCTGCAACTGACCCCCTGAGGCTATACCCCTCCCGTTGGGGGTTATACTACCTGAGCTGCACATACATCACCAGCCTCAGCGGACCCTGCTGCAGCGGCGGCCGTATTGACCGCAATTCAACGGGTGGCGTAGTCGACACAAAAGAACATCTAGTAACATCATAAGGACTGCCACACACTGAGCTTGACACCCTGGGCACGGACCGGGTCACAGCCACTCGGAGACTACAACCCCCATCTGATCCGGCTCCGGGTATCCCTAACAGCACTGGCCCAGGGGGCGCGTCAACTTTGGCGTAGTCGGCAGGATTACGTGCCCGCAACAACCGGGTACTGCGTGCCTGAAGAAAAGTTCATCGTTACCTTAAAAAGAAGTCTCCTGCCGGTTCCGGAGGGTCCCCGCCATCGGGCCCCATCACAGGTCGTTTCCCGCCGGTTGTCCGCCATTTGCAGCTTTTTCCCGCCATCCATGGAGTTTCCCGCCACTGGGAGACGATTCCCGCCATTTCCAGAGATTTCCCGCCTTGGAAGAGCGGACGCCATTATGGGCGTGCCAGAGGGTGGCAAGAGGCCACCTCCCATCGTGGGCCAGGTCGAAGAATGGCGCCAAAAGCGGAAACCGCGCCCACCAACAGAGACTGTGATGCTGGAAGTGTCCATCAGCGTGAGAGAACTGCCCCTGGAACTGAAGTTGCCCCGGGACCACCCTCGATGTGGGCGGAGACAGAACAAGAGAGCAAAGATGGGTGTCGCCTGGAGCAGTCTGGAGAGAGCGCACCCGGAGACAAGACGTCTGGAAGAGAGTCCAGAGAGAGCCTCCCCGGAGATGGAGGGAGAGTCAGGCAGCACCGACCCAGTGGTCAGGAGCCTGTTGCAGGTCGCCACTCCAGAAGGCCTGCTGGAGATCCTAGCACAGCTCCCCCGAGACCGGGAGTGTGCACAGACCGCGCTGGAGGGCCTCGCACGGAGGATGGCCCGGGTGCAGCGAGAGACGTTGGCGGAGTGGAGCCGAGAGATGGCCCAGCAGACCGAAATCCGTCAGCGGAGCACGCCGCCCGAGACGAGGAGACAGACCGCCTCTGAGGATGGCGCAGGAGGAATGAAGGCAGGAGACGGCGCCGAGAAGGGAGCTGAACGGACGGAGGCAGGTAAAGGGGACGTCTCTACCCCGAACCGGGAAACCGCGTGCCTGCCCCAGCTCCCCGTCTCAGAGCCCGAAATTCCCCCTGCCGTGCCCGTCGCTGCATCGTCACCGCCGCCGACTAGGCCTCAACCGGAAACTGCGGCCGCGACCCCTGTGACGTCACACGCCTCGACCTCGAGCGTGGCCAAGCAGGAAATACCACCGGCCTGGTCGCAGGGCCGAATAACCCAGGGCGCCGCCGTTCTTACGGTGCCCTTTGCCTTTAAGGTGCCCCAGGCCTGGTCGCAAGGCCTGGTCAACCCGGGCGCCGCTACCATCAACGCGCCCTCAACATCTAGAGTGCCGCACCTGGGTGAAAATCTATTTGCCCAGCATACGTGCCCGGACGGGTCTGAAACTGAAACCAACCAACAAGAAAGAGCAGGAGGACGCCGTCGTTGAAGTACGGTAGAGAGAGACTGTATAAAGTTACCCGTCAGGGTATAAGAACTGTTCTAGTTAAAATATAGTCCCCGTTGGGACCAGCCAAGATTGAACTGTTAACCCCGTGTGTCCCTATTCCCACTGACCGAGGACTGAGAGCGGTCAATCCTCCCTAATACCTGGCCGAGGACTGAGAGCGGCCATATCCCCTTGTATATAGTTGCGCTTCCTAAAGCGCCCCCCTACTGGTTTTATAGGAAACCGTGTTTCTTCCAAGAGAACTGTCGCACTTTACCCGGTCACAAGTTGCACCGTGACCGGAGGAACCAGAGACAGGAATGTTTACAAAAATGTTATTTATATGAAAAGTTTATTGCTGATATATCTATATGATGTTTTATATGTTTATGTTTTATGAAAAAAAAAATGTATGTTTGTGGATGTTTATATCTTACAGCCCGAGGACGTGCTGTGATTTACCAGGGGGGAATGTAGCACCCTGAGGATTCGGCTGCTACAGGGGTATTGCACCTCAAGCCAGAGGTGTGATATTCCACTCCCGGGTAAGGATGGAGTGTGGAACTGAGCTCAGTTAGCTGCATGCACTACACACATCCCATTTCCGGGGAACAGACCGACGGTACTCCCACTAGAGAAATGTGCAGGTACGACAGTGTCTGTTCCTGGCTGGAGTGGGAGGGGGGTGGAACATCCCAGTAGTGTAGGGGCAGATAGGGGGAGCAGTCTGGGTAATGCTAGGAGCTCATTGGGTGCTGGTCACCTGAGCTCACACATAGAGGGAGTATATAAGGTGGGAACCATCTTAGATCAGGGTCAGTCTGTCAGTCTTTTGTCAGAGTAGAGTCAGAGGAAGAGAGCAGAGGAGAAGAGCAGCTCCAAGGCCCAGAGAGAGAGAGGAGGAAGAAAGACCCAGAGGGGGAGAAAGAAGGAACTCCAAGAGCCCAAATTAGATCAGAGGGTGAAGAGTTGGCAACAGGGTACCGGATCCCAAGCTGGCAGAGGCTACAGCACACCTTAGCCAGGAACCGGAGGTCGTGGGCAGGATCTGCCACGATCACCCACTAAATCCACCCGGAAGGCAGACCAGGAATAGGGTCAGGGAACCCAGAGACAAGGGTTTACCACCAAGAGGCCCGAGGGAGCCGGACATAGGTGGATCCCTGGTGGGGAAGGCCAGAGAAGAGGACAGGACAGAAAGGGAGCTCAAGACCACGCTCCAGAATCACCTGGGGGTTGGCCGAGTCCAGGACCTGGTGGACGCAGCACGGCTCGGGTGGTCACTCAAGGCCGGAGTGACCAGAACAACTGCAGTAAGTAAACAAACCCTGAACTGCACAGCCCGACTCTGAGTCTCATTTCCATCCCCGCTGCACCACCACAACCCCCATCCTCTGCAACTGACCCCCTGAGGCTATACCCCTCCCGTTGGGGGTTATACTACCTGAGCTGCACATACATCACCAGCCTCAGCGGACCCTGCTGCAGCGGCGGCCGTATTGACCTCAATTCAACGGGTGGCATAGTCGACACAAAAGAACATCTAGTAACATCATAAGGACTGCCACACACTGAGCTTGACACCCTGGGCACGGACCGGGTCACAGCCACTCGGAGACTACAACCCCCATCTGATCCGGCTCCGGGTATCCCTAACAGCACTGGCCCAGGGGGCGCGTCACATACAGCACTAGAAAGCAAGAGCACAGAGTTGTGACCTCATGTGAAAGCTGCTGATTAGTGATTTATAACTGCATCTCTTCAGAAAATGAGAGGGAGAGGAAGGAGATGAGCAGCTTACTGCTGTATAGAAATCAATAGGCTGGAGAGAGTTGACTGGGATGCTAAGAGTTCTTGCAAACTTGCTTATTTTTATGCTAACTACAGAAATGTAAGAACTTGAGAACACTCCTTTAGGCTATGTGCCCACAATGCAGAAATGCTCAGGATTTTTTTCCTGAGCGTTTCTGCATCTCCCTGGCAGAAAAAAACGCATGCGGATTGTACATGCGGATTGTACATGCGTTTTTCCTGCCAGGGACAAGCGGATGTGAAGCGTTCTTCACTTGCATTTCCGCATGCAGGTTGACAAGCTCTTTCCTAGCGATTTTAGCATCACTTGGAAAGTGCTTGTCAACTTGGTCACACTATATAAATCCATGCAAACGGCATGGATTTATATAGTGTGACCCGAGAGAATGTCAAAAAATAAAAAATAAATCTATACTTACCTTCCGATGGCCCCCGGTTTCTTTTTTCCCTCTGTCCCGGTAGACTGAAGGACCTGCCGACGTCAGCGTCGTGTGACATGTCACATGACTCTGACATCAGCGCTGGTCCTTTAGTGCATCGCGAAATGTCGGCATGCGAGGAGGAGCTCACCGCGGGCTGCTGGAAGGTAAGTATATATTTATTTTTTATTTTATTCTTTTTTTTTACAGTTTTCTATGGTACCTGGGTCCGGAGGAGAGTCTCCTCTCCTCTAGACCTGGGTACCATCTGCACATTAGAACGCATGGAATGCGCATCTACATATATAGTGATGCATAATCCATGCGGTCTAATGCAAGTCAATGGCGGCGAAAACGCAGCACTTACGCAAAATAATTGGCAGTGCTGCGTTTTTTTCCGCAATGATAATCCGCAGTGGAAATCTCCGCAGCATGTGCACAGCACATGCGAATTATCATTGAGGAACATGGCAGGCCTTCTACCATGCGTTTTTTAAGCATTTCTGCAGCATTTTTGCCGCTGCGGAAACGCTTAAAAAACGCATCGTGGGCACACAGCCTTAAGTAGAATTATCAACAGTTGCCTGAAGTTGGTCAGGAAATTTCATCTACGCCACTTGTCTCAGCTACTCCTGACTTCTATGCTACAGCCAGCATTATTTCCAAGCTCAGTCCAACTTACTGGGTGTTGTCCACACCAATCTTTCAGCACGCAAGTTTCCAACTCCTTGCAAACTGTTCTCAAACTCAGACAGTTTAAGAGTAGCGATGAGCAAGCATGCTAGTTTCTCGAGATTTACGAGCATGCTCGGGTGTTTTCCGAGTATCTTCAGCGTGCTCGGGTGTTATGTTTCAGTCACTCTGTGTTCTTATTTGCGACTGTTTGACTGCTTTAATACATGTCAGGAATGCTTGTTTCTTAGGCATTCCATCCATGTATTAAAGCTGTAAAACAGTCGCAAATCATGCGCACGGAGTGACTGAAACATAACACCCGAGCACGCTGAAGATACTCGGTGAGCACCCGAGCATGCTCGCCAAAAGGGTTAACAGAACATACTTGCTCATCACTACTTAGGAGGGTTGAGCCTACTGAGAGAGGTCCTGTTGGAAGATACTAGTTTCCTAATCAGTTGCTGTCCCCATGTTTATCCAGCTGGTTTTGTTTAATCTGTGCTACCTGCTCTGCTTGTTTCCCTGCTGTCCTGCATATTCTGCTGTACTGATCCTCGCTGATCCACGTGTCGTCCATCAACACCTGGTCTACGGCACTATTGCACTATGGCCGTACAGACCTATGGTTTAAAGAATCAAATTAACCAGGTAAGCCCATAAAACAGGGTTCATGGTGGCCAGGCAATGTGAGGTCTTTACGTCAGGAAGCCTGCTTTATTATAGGACCTTTTAGAAAAAATAATGGCTGAATACATGTTCATAGGAATATTTGTTCCCAGTCATGTAAACATGCCAGCAATCACCCAAAAGTGGCTCATCGCATCTTTTATGAAATCTAGGCATTGTTGGACAGCAGCACATCCTCTAGTGTAAACAGGAGATGTGCTGCAAAATTTATAACAAGAGGTTTTCCCCATTCAGATTGTCCATGCGGAAGATTGCCATATGTAAATGGAAGTTTAATGAGAGCCAATTGATATGCTGTACAGTCAGTCACTGCTGGCTACATCATATTTTCTGCAAGTGTAAAAGGATTGTTACAGTAAGTATAAAGAGTAACAGAATATTCCTGCTGCACATCAGTCTTAGGTTTCTAATGACAGAGATTGGAGCAGTGTGAATGTAACACATGTGGTATGCACTTGTATGGATTACCATCTGGCACTGTAAGGAAGACTATTGGTCCCGTCTCACATAGCGATATCGCTAGCGATATCGCTGCTGAGTCACGGTTTTGGTGACTCACCAGCGACCTCACCAGCGATGTCGCTGTGTGTGACACTTTGCAACGATCAGGCCCCTGCTGTGAGGTCGCTGATCGTTGCAAAGTGTCCTGGACCATTTTTTGGTCGTTGGCCTCCCGCTGGCCAGCACACATCGCTGTGTGTGACCAGCGGGACCAACGATCTGGCTGGTAACTATGGTAAACATCGGGTTACTAGGGGCACGCGCGCACTTAGTAACCCGCTGTTTACCATGGATACCACTCTGCTACGGTGCGCGGTGGCTCCTGCGCACAGTAGCAGAGTGGTATCCATGGTAAACAACGGGTTACTAGGGGCACACGCGCACTTAGTAACCCGATGTTTACCATAGTTACCAGCCTGCTCCTGCTTGCAGCAGGCTGGTAACGGGAGCAGGACATCGTGGAACGATTCTTTCCACGATATCGCTGCTCCCCTGATCGCTGGTGAGCCTGCCTGTTTGACAGCTCACCAGCGATGTATTAGCGATGCAGCAACGATCCCTGACAGGTCGTATCGTTGTCGGGATCGCTGCTGCATCGCTTAGTGTGACGGGGCCTTTAGAGACTGGTTTCTACCCTGAGTATTGTTTGTATTGTCTAGAGATCCAACAACCAAGAGTAGTTTAGATGTGATAAAAGGTCTTATTTATACTGGCAATCTGGCGGTTGTTAATCAATCGATGATTGGCTACATGTTTGCTTATCAGCAGTCGTTTAATAGCTTTTGTAAACAAGACGTTCTGTGCGAATAGACAGGATTTGTTTTAGGCAGAACGTCTTGTTTACACTGGACATTTGCTGCCAACTTGATTTTTTAAGCAAGCTCAAAAATTATTTCACCCAACAAATAAGGTTTGCTCATTTGTCCAGTGATTGGCGACCTGTTTACACTGCACGAACATTAGGAAATGAGTGTTCCTAGGAATGCTCACTAATGATAATCCGCTAGTAAAAATGTACTTTAAAACATAGGGGTGTTGTTAGGTTTCTAGGGACTTTCTTGGGAGATTAGTGTTTCTTTTGAAATTCGAATTCACCAATTTTACTGAATTTTCCCCCCAAAATTGATTTTGTGCAAATAAATTTGCGCAAATTTCAATATTGAAAAGCATGTAATTGCTCATAAAATATAGAGAGAATCTCGCTGACCATAAAAGCATACACTCGGCAAGAGAGACAGGACCCCTCTGACCATAAGAAGAGGAAGACTTACCCAGTGACTTTGGAGATGGAAAATGACTCTGACATACAAACTATGCTCCACTGGGAACCGCTGATATGTGATGGCTCAGGCACTGACCACCACTGTATGTATGATAATCCATTATTTGTCATAGCTGCAAGGCATTATGGGGAGGCCTAAACTGCCATGCAAAATGACAATAGCCTGCTCTCTGATGCTTCAGCAGTGTGCGAAATGGTGCCAGGCAATTTATTTTCCTGCAAACTTCGAATTGCATCCTAAAGTATTTGAAAACTTGTGAAACTACAAATTTTAGGAAATTTGACTGGAACTCAATCACCTCATCTCTAACTACTTTAGTCCTTGAAATTACTGTATAAATGTACTACTTAGTGCAGACTGGAGCAGCGGGGAAACAGGGTAAGGTGAGTAGTTTTAGTTATTATGAGAAACTGGGGACACAATGTTGTGTAAGAGGGTTGTGTGGGGTCATTATATAGTGCAAGGGGGCTGTGTGGGGACATCTTACTATGTAGAAGGGGCGGTGTGAGGACATTATACCATGTAGAGGGGCTGTGTGGGGACATCATACTGCATGAGTGACTCTATGGTGACATACTGTAGGAGGGGACATGAGTGAGTGGCTTTGTGGGGACATCACACTGTGTAGGGGGCCTGTGTTTTGACATAATACAGTGCAAAGGAATTGTGTTGTGACATAATACTGTGCATGGAGGCTGTGTGCGGACATAATATTGTGCAAAGGGGCTGTGTTGGGACATCATTCTTCATGGAGCTGTGTGGGGATATAATACTGTGCAAGGGGACTGTATGGTGACATAATACTGTGCAATAAGGCTGTGTGAGTACATAATATTGTGGAAAGGGGCTGTATGGGGACATCATTCTGTGTGAGGATGTAATGATATTTAAAGGTGCTGTGTGGCAACATCATACTGCATGAGGAGCTGTTTGAGAACAACATACAGTGTAGGGAGGGCTGTCTTGGGACATTATACCATGTAGAGGGGTTGTGTGGGGAAATAAACTATAGGGGTCTGTGTGGGGACGTCATACTCTATAAGAGGGCTGTGTGGCAAAGTCATACTGCATAGAGGGCCCTGTGGGGAAATACAGGGTGAGGGGACATTATACTGTGTGAGAGGCTTGGTGGGGACATTATACTGTGTAGAAGGGCTTTTTTGGGACATACTGTGTAGGATGGCTTTGTGGGGACATTAAACTGTTTGAGAGGGTTGTCTGGGGACATCATACTGTGTGGGTGGATCTGTGATGTCATGCTGTGTTAGTAGACCTCAAACTATATGAGGGGGTGTATGGAGATATCATACACTATGGGAGACCTGTGGGGGTATTGTGTATTGAGCTGTTGATCAAGGTACAAGAGCTGAATTACAGGAACAGTGTGAGTTATAAACTTTTTAAAAAGCAGTAAATTATATAGTTTTGATTAGCTGCTACTGATAGGGCTTATAATAACATTTATTCTTATCGTAACATGAATTAACAGTAGCAAGGAGTCAATGTACTTAACTCTGCTCAATATTAAGCAACAAGAAAATAATATAAAACAATAATAATGAATAAAATTAAGTTCAGCTACTTGTTGCAGCTCTCCACAACCACTCACAGTCTCTCATGTGGCCACTTGAAAAAATTAATTGTCCAACAATATACTTTACTATGTTTTACTAGACATTATAGTGTTATACAATTTAACACTGCAATGATTTATCTTGCTTCCTCATTCTCTTCTACATTTTCCAAATGCATTTTTTCACTCCTTTTCATCATGACCATTTCACATCCCTTTTTTCTTTCTTCAACCTCTGTAGTATAGATGATCTCTGGCTGGAACTTCTTCTGGACAGAAGCTGAATGCATTCATTACATACAAGAACATTTGCTCGAGCCAGGGACAGCTGAGAAAATGGTCATATGGGCATAAAAAATGACTGCCACTATCTTAAAGAGAATCTGTCGCCAGGTTTTTTTCTACTCCATCTGAGAGCAGCATAATGTATATGTGTATCACTTAGTTTACTGGTGCAGCAGTTGTGAAACAGTCCTTATGCTAGGTATATAGGAACTATCCAAAGAGAGGAAGCTACTCAAAGCAAATACAAACTAAATATACAGAACACATAATCCAGCATATATTGTAACATAAAGAAAGAATAATGAAATCCAAAATTGTAATACACATATTAACAATATAATATTGCAGTTTTCTCTCCTCTGGACTTTATGACTCTATATGACACATATTGTTTCATTAAATTCCCAGCGATAAGTTGTATGCAATATACAAGATCCATTGTATCCACTCACTGGTAACACGACTCTGGAACTGAAAGAGTGAAAATTAATACAATAATCTGCCAGCTACTTGCAAATTAAAAATCTGTAGCTGCTGAGATACTGGACAACCAAATCTCCCGCTGGATGATTTTCACTGGTTCAGATATTATGGATTGAACTCAAGGGACCCACACAATCTACAGATGCTATTATAAGGGGAAGATGGGTGACTGGAGCAATTCACAGGAGAATAGCTATCAAAGGTGTAGACGAGGCTGTGATATCTGCTGAGATTTCTATTAACAATGTTTTTACGTTTACTGCTTCATGCAATTTAATCATAATTCTACCTTAAAGCAACTGTACAGCGTTCAGCGCCGCTCAATACCACCACTTTATGATTCCTCGTCTCGTTTCCTATATTCTTTTTCCTGTTACTACTTCTTTGTCTTCTGAGTTCTGAGTCTTAATGATTTATAAATTTGGGCAAATTTCCTTATTTTTTTTCACTTACTTTTGTTGCATTTGAAAGTCAAGCGAGGTATTTGTAGAAGTTGTTGTCAGGTGACAATCTGACACTCTTTTATAGGACACTATTACTCAACATTAAGCCTCTAATCCAGAAGATTACATAATGCGAAAGCTATTAACTCCTCTATATCCAGGAGGATAGTAACTTTATTAAGATTTTTATAGGTGTTGCTTCTTTCCAATTGGATAATTTCTGTGCTTTGCAACATTTCTTGGAATTATCAGATACACTTTTCTTATTTCTGCTCATCTACAATTTATATATAATGACTAGTGTTGAGCCACCCCCGTAGTGTTCGAGTTCGGTTCGTCGAACACCCGTATGTTCGCCGAACTGTTCGTCGAACACCTTTGAACACCGTTAAAATCAATGGCAGTCAAACAAAAACACATAGAAACACATAGAAAACACATAGAAAACACTTCAAAGGTGTCCAAAAGCTGACAAACTGCTCAGAAGATACAACTAACACATGGAAAAGTGACAAGTACATATAGTCATGCGAAAAGAAAGAGGTGGAGGAGTAAAAGGAGGGGGAGACACAGATCTAGGCATGTCATACCCTTCTAAAATCAAGAAAGGCTGGAGTAAAAATCTAAAATCAGCCTACCAACACCCAGACGTCGTGACAAGAAAATTAAAAAAAGAAATATCTTTAGGTAGAATGGCGGTTCCATTCAGACCACTTTCCTTACAAGACGTTGTGGTATCCCCGTTGTGAGTTGTGCCAAAATTGGAACCCAATACATTCGGACTAATCCACCATTTGTCATATCCAAGGGGCAGGTCCGTAAACGACAACATCGACGCAGAACCAAGTACAGTAGTATATACTGTACATCCTTTGACAAGGCAATCAGGCGGATCAAGAAGTTGGGAAGGGTCACCCTAATGGCCAAAACAGACATTGATGCGGCGTTCCGGTTACTTACTACCTGTGCCTCCGAATAGTGTCCACCTATTGGGCTGCTTCTGGGAAGGAGCATACTATATAGATCGCTGTTTGCCCATGGGGTGCTCCAGATCCTGCTCACTATTTGAGGTGTTTAGGTGCTTCCTCAAATGGGTTGTAATGGACGTTTCTAAGGGGGCACATATTATCTATTACCTCGACAACTTCTTATGCCTGGGCCCAAAAGATTCGCCACAGTGTGAATACACGCGGTAGTCCACCTGTGAGAAGGAGAGAGCTGGAGGGAGAGCGGACACCACAGAGCCGAGGGGTTAGATGGAGAACGGAAGAAGGAAAAAGGGCGAGGGAGATAAGGGAGTACAGTGGAAGGCCGACCTGAGCTCCCCCACGTTCCTGCTGGGCGGGGAACAGCCCTGGGAAGAAAAGCCGCTTGCGCATCCCTTTGAGGTTACGGGCGTGAGCGGGCAGAGGGACTACGCTGGAGTGCGAAGCCGACACGGCCAGTCCGTTCCTGCCCGTGCGACCTCCGTGTCGCTGGGTTTGTGACAGAGGCGCGGTGGACCCTGATGGCCAGCCCCCCTCTCCCAATACTGGTGCCTGTCCGCTGGTGGGTTGAGCCCCCCCACGGTGGGGGGGAGTAACATCTGCAGAAGAAAGACCATCTTCCAGCCAAACTAAGATGTCTACTTCTTTTCGTGGACAATGTGATGCGATCCCTTTCTTACGGACTCGCCCATCGCTACAAATTCCAGATGAGGCACAAAAACAGCAGGTGCTTCAACGGATATCAAGTGCTCCTTCAAGTGGGCTCTCCTCCACTTCAACTTCAACATCACAAATACTCCAGTCCTCAGAGGTGTCACCCCAATCGCACTTGCTTCCTCACATCTCCCAAGTCTCCAGCTGCCCGTCTGAGTATGGGGTAACACAGATGGTTGAGTCTGCACAGCTGTTTACTCATACTATAGCCTGGGAAATGGAGGTCTGCTCCAGAGCTTCTGTTAATCCAGACTAGGAAATGATCTGCACTGATGCCCAGAATCTTTATGAGTCGGATCCAGGACCAGATGAAGAAGGTTCTGAGCATAATGTAGACCCTCGTTCCCAAACTGTAACTCCTGTTTGTGGAGACAATGATGAAGACGATGATGAGACTCAAATACCTGATTGGAGCGACAACTTGACTTTTCGGTCAGGGCAGGAAGAGGTTGGCTCTGAGGACGACGGGTGTGAGAACACACAGGGTGATGATGACGAGGTTGGAGATCCCACTTACTGTCAACCCACAGTCAGCCAGTCTATGAGGTCAGCGGAGGAGGTGGAGTAGGATGTGACTAGCCCAGGGGATGGGGATGACTCGGTACCCGGGCCTTTGCCTGGCCTTTGGGATGTCGCGGTGGTCGGCTCCCGGGCCCGTACCCTGGGGTCACTCTTTAAAAGGGTGGATAATTGTTAATTTTATAAGAGTTCGTGATGCCACCTGTGGTATCTGGTGAGAAGCACCAGCGCTGCAGCAGTCCACTGAGGCCGGTGATAAGGCAGCTCGATGGTATAGCTCCCCACAGGTGGAGTTAGGCCTCAGGGCAGCGTATGCAGGGGGAATGCAGGACAGGCGAGACCCAGCTGGGTCAGAGCAAGAACGGGAACGGACACGGTAGTCACTTCAGTACCTTTTACTGGTAGAAATTCAGGCACATCCCGGAGCACTGTAGGGTGAAGGGTGCATATCAGGATCCTCCCCAATGAGCGGGTGTAGGGCCTCCTGTTTCTTGCCTCTGCGTAGTAAGTTTCTGACCTGCCTGGAGCTAGGCCTAACTTTGTTGCTGTCCTGCGCTGGCTGACCTTGTGGTAGGGCCTTGTCTTGGAGTTTACGTTCCCAGTATGCGGGGCCTAAGCGTCTCCTGGCTCTGTTACGTATCAGCACCTTAGCGAGCCTGGGACTTGTAGTTCTCCAGGGATTCCGGTTATGCCTTACTGGGTCATAGAGATCCCGGTAAGCTCGGATCCGGTGTCCAGTAAATGCTTCGGGGTGAGCTGGTTAAGCTCCTCTGCCCCCTATGTAATAACTCTCCACTCGCCTTCGGCCACGTTCGGGCCCTCACTAGGCTATACACACTAACAGCAGCTTGCCGTGCTTCACCGATCTTATGGCGCCGGCACACCTTAAGCTCTAACTGGGCTCCCTGAATCTAGCTAACAGGAGCCTCGTGCTCCACTGCTGAACTATTAACTGAGTTCTCTAGACTAGACTGAGCTCCACTGCAGACTGACCTCTCTTAGACTTCTCTACTGCAGAAACTCTTCAGAGGAACTGAACTGCCTAGCTCCACCTTCCCTATTTATATCCCTAACGGGCTCCCTCTGCTGGTCTGAGGTGGAAGGTGGAGATGTGTGAATGTTTATGGGGTCCTCTTGTGGAGGATTCCATCAATGCACTCTTCTAGGATCTGTGATACCAAGCGCAGCTGGGCGTCACAGATGCTATTGACGACGAGGTTAGGTTGCGCCTTCCTGGACAGAGACGGAGTACTGGAAGCATGTCAACAACTGCATCCTCAACCACTACTCTGCCTCTGACCACAAGTCGTAGTGGCTCTTCAGGTCGCATGGGCTCTAAGCCTTGCATAGCCTGGGCAATTTTTTCAGATCGATAAGGATGACCCAACTCGTGTTATCTGTAATATTTGTCACCAAAAGCTAAGTAGAGGCCAAAAAATCCATAGTTTGAGTACTTCATGCATGAACTGTCACATGGATATGAAGCATAAGCTGCAGTGGGAAGCTCACTGTGCTACAATGCGGCCTAGCAGGCCGGGTCAACCACCGTCTGCCCCATCTTGTTCATCCGCGGCCTCTTCATCCTCTGTGACTGGGGGGACAGCAGTCACACATGTTTTTGGACGCAGACCTGCCACCTCTTTACCCGCAACAGCCAGTGTGATTGGCAGGTCATCATTTCATTTGGAAGTGGAAACACCAGCTGGTGTTGAGCGCTCTCCTACATTGAGAGCACCACCTTTGGATCAAGGCAACCTAACTTTTCCGCCTGCATCTTCCTCACAGACCGGCAAGTTTGCCGGGGACACCCTACTCAACCCCGTCTAAGCACAAAAGCCAGCCCTCGGTCCCTCAGATGTGGACAAGTAAACGACCATTTCCTCCTAGCCACGACAAAGCTAAGAGGTTGAATTTCACCATCTGCAAGCTGTTGGCTACAGAAATGCTGCCTTTCCGCCTGGTGGACCCAGAGGATTTTCGAGACCTTATGTCCGTCGCAGTGCCCCAGTACCAGATGCCCAGTCGGCACTACTTCTCAAAGAAAGGTGTGCCTGCGCTCCACCAGCATGTCGCACACAACATCACCACTTCTTTGAGAAACTCTGTGTGTGACAGGGTGCATTTCACCACAGACACTTGGGCGAGTAGACATGGACAGGGATGTTACATGTCGCTGACTGGGCACTGGCTAACTATGGTGACAGCAGGACAAGGGGCTGCTGTCCAAGTCTTGCCGTCCCCACGAGTTGTACGTCAATCCTCTTTATCTAGAAGTTCCTCCACTGCTTCTGCCTCCTCAACCTCCTCTCGGTCCTCCACCTGCACCCAAAGCCTGTCTGGCAATGCCACCCACTTTCTAACTGCGCAGAAGGAATCCTGCACACCTCCTTACTATGCTGGCAGCAGGGCTCAACGGCGTCAGGCGGTGTTTTCTTTGAAATGTCTGGGAAATGTGAGTCACACAGCTGAGAAGTTGTGGTCAGCTCTGGAGACCCAGTTTCATGAATGGTTGTCTCCACTGGACCTGCAACCAGGGAAGGCCGTGTATGGCTCACGTGTTGAACCTGGTTGTCCAGCAATTTTTAGCCCACTATCCCGGACTAGATGGCCTTCTGCAGAGGGCACGGTCGCTGTGTGCTCACTTCCGCCGTTCGCATCCCGCAGCTCAATGACTTACATCTCTACAGAAGTCATTGGGCCTGCCCATTCACCGGCTGAAATGCTATGTGCCGAGACGGTGGAATTCAACTCTGCACATGTTGCAGCGACTGTGGCAGCACCGACAAGCCCTGGTGCATTACGTTCTGACGTATAGCCTGGGCCAACGAGATCCAGAGGTGGGGCAAATCACGCTGCAGGAGTGGTCTCAGATCAGGGACCTATGAAGTTGACGCGCCCCCTGGGCCGTGGGGTACCTGGAGCCGGGCCGGTAGATGCTGGGGGTTGTAGTCACTGTGGTGGCGACCCGGTCCGTGACCCAGGGCGGTTAATCCAAGGGTAATTTGTATATATGGGTTTTATAATGTCCGACTACGCCACCTGTGGAGTGCGGCCAAAGGGGCCGCCGCTGCGGAACGGTCCTCTGAAGCTGGTGGTTTTGCAGCAATGGTATTATTACTCCCCACAGGAAGAGTGTAGCTTCAAGGCAGTGTGGGTGGATGATGGTGGTTGTAGTGCAGGGAGTCAGTAAATAACACAGAGTCCGTGTGATGCAGTCCCAAGATCTTTACTCACAGTTGTTCCAGTCCAGATTACAGGTACCAGAGCAATCTCCCCCGTCGTGCTGTGCGTACTCAGTGAGGGGCTCAGTCCACCCCCAGATAGCTCCGGAGTACTTAGCATGACCCCCTTCTGTGTGTCCTTTCTCTGGCCTTCTCCCTGCACCTCACACCCAGTGACACTTCTATCCGGTATCCTCGGGCCTTGGCGGGCGACGTGTGTTCCGTCCCCTGGGTCCTATGTGGCTACCTTCTTAGTGAGACTGGTGTGGACTTTGGACTGCAGTACATGAAATGCTGCAGCCTCCGGTTTCTAGTTGAGCCTTGCTGTTTCTCCGCTAGTTGAGGGACCGGTTCCCCTTATCTGGCCTGACCCCTCTACCTCCTGGTAGCAGCGGGCGTACGGGTGGCCTTCTGCACGGCCCGTACCCCTAGGGTCCCTTCGGTTCCTGGAGCCTTCCTGCTCCCACTCCTCTCTTCTCTCCTTCAGTCCTGGGCCTCCCAGGCTAGGCCCGCCTCCGGAGCAGAGCTCATGCAGAGCCTCTGCTCCTGTCACTTCTCCTCTGACTGGCTTGCTCTTTCTAAGATGGCTTCCTATTTATACTCTCCCTGTCATGTGCTCCCCTAAGCTGCTTTCTCCACCCACACCCACTACATAGGACCCTCCCACCAGCTAGGGACCTGGGACTGTGCTCTCCCGTAGGAGCAATCTCGCCCTACCCCCACTGCGGGTATGTGTTGGATGCAGGTGTTAGGGTCCCGAGCCATACTCCTTCCTTACCTGAGGGTGAGATACCACACCTCTGGGTGAGATGCAGTACCTCTGTGGCGACTGAACCCTCAGGGGCACCACACACCCTTCTGCACAGTTTTGAAATGGCGACGAAGATGTTTAGTGCTGACGACGATGCCATTATCAGCATGACTATTCCGGTGATTTACATGCTGGAGCACACGTTAAACAGAATTCAGAGTCAGGTGGTGGGACCAGAGGAGGTGGAGGAAGTAGAGGAGGAGTCGTATGCGGAAGGGATAACATCTCCAAGGTCCAGACGGTCGGCAGCACCAAGGCGGCAGGCATGGGAGGGTGGGGGAGAGGGATTAACCAGGGCGCATGGTAGCAGCCAAACTGTTGAGGAAGGTGCAGGAGCCGAGGAAGAAGTGGAGGATAAACTGGCGATGGGCATGTAAGACTCATCAGATGAGGGAGACCTTGATCACATTTCTGTTGTGCGAGGTTGGGGGGAGAGGGCAGAGGAATGAAGCATGATTCTTACCTCGCTACCAACACAACAAGGACTTGGTCCTCCTGGATGCGCAAGATACATGAGTGCCTTCTTGCTGCACTACCTGCAACATGACCCTCGGATTGTCAGAATTCGAAGTAATCCAGACTACTGGGTTGCCACACTCTTAGATCCCCGGTACAAAAGTAAATTTGCCGAAATAATTCCTGCCATAGAAAGGGATTCACGCATGCAGGAGTATCAGCAGAGGCTGTTGCAGAATCTTACATGTGGTTTTCCACAAAACACCAGTGGTGCACGTAGTGAATCTCACAGTTCTAACTTGCAAACCGTGGGACTGTCGAGTCTTCATCACTCAAACCATAACAGTAACACAGTATCTGCTGGTAACAGCAATTTTGTGGAATCGTTTCACCACTTTTTTAGACCATCCTTTGCAAGGCCACAGGAGACAAGAAGTCTGACACATCGTCAACGCCTAGAGAGGATGGTACAGGAGTATCTCCAAGTGAACATTGAAGCTATGACTGTGTCACTGGACCCTTGCTCATTTTGGTCTTCCAATCTGGAAAAATGGCCGGAGCTCGCCACTCACGCCTTGGAGATCTTGTCATGCCCTGCAGCCAGCGTTCTCTCTGAACGTGTGTTCAGCGCTGCTGGTGGTGTGCTGACTAGTGTTGAGCATTCCGATACTGTAATATCGGGTATCGGCCGATATTCGCGGTATCGGAGTTCCGATACTGAGTTCCGATACTTTTAGAATATCGGATACTGGAATCGGAAGTTCCCATAATGCTTGCGCTCTGCAGTGTCTCTGAAGGATGACAAGCTGGATGGCAGCGCTCAGCTGCGATCCAGCCTGTAATCAGAATGCCATCCCAGCGTGAGAGAATTTTCCTGATTGTTTAAAAGCCGGCGGGCGGTAAAAAGCCGGCGGGCGGTAAAAAGCCGCTGGCTTTTAAACAATCACACAGCCCCATACTGCTTCCCCGCAGCCTCCCACCCCGATCCCCCGCTCCCCTCGCCACCTCCCATCCCGATCGTAAGTTAGGACCGGGCGGGGAGCGCAGCACCAAGGAGCGGGGAGCGAAGGACCCGGGCGGGGAAGCCGGCAGTGAAAAGACTTCACCGCCGGCTTTCCCGTTCTGTGCTGCGCTCTCCCGCCGGTTATTTCAAATGAACAGCTGAGGTATCAGGTGATGCCGATCAGCTGTTCATTTGAAGTAGCTGCGGTGCCCTCAGAGGGTTCATGTGAGTTCATGCTTGACTGCATTGCATGAACTCACATGAACTTTCCCAGGGCCGCACAGGTCAGCCTCACCTCCCAGACGATCAGACCGGTCATGATTGGTGTGTGTGGGATGTCTGCGGGTGTCTGCGTGCAGGCAGACATAGGCCGATGTGACAATACTACTCCCATCGGCCTATGTCTGTCCATCGTCCACTCGTGCCAGCAGGATCAGCTCGATGGGAGCAGTAGTTCCCATCAGCCTGATCCTGCTATTTAAACTGCCCCATATGTTATTTTTGCCCCTACACATCTTTTATTTTTTTAGGCCCCCATATATATTTGTTTTTGGTCCCCAATAAATTTTAAATACATTTTATTGGTGGCCAGTGGTTACCTAAAATAAATTAGTTTATACATTACCTGTCCCCGCCGATCGCCACCTAAAATAAAGTAAAAAATAAAAAACTACACCTATACTCACCTAGACACCTAATTCCCCGAAGCCATCGATCTCCTGTAATAAAATATAAAATAATAAACCACAACCTTATCCTTACCCCTCCGTAGTAGTCCACGAGTGTCCCACGAAGATCTCCAGTTTAGAGCAGCCACATAGAATGTGACCGCTCTGAACCGCTGCCGCCGCTAGAATGACGGGGCCATAAAGCAGCGCCGTCATTGCATAAGCGGGTTCGCCGGAGTTCAGGCAGCGCTGCTCCAGTTAGCTCCTTTACGGCCCTGCTGTACCGTGAGAAATTCCCACGGTACAGCAGTGCCGTAAAGGAGGTCACCGGAGCTGCGCTGACTGAATGCACTCCGGTGACCTCAGTCAGGGGCTCACGCTGCCGGGAGCGGACGTGTTCCCTGCAGTGTGAGCTTACAGCAGCCAAGCACAGCTGTCACCATCTCCAGATGTGACAGCTGTGCATGGGAGATCAGTGCAGGAACGTGGACAGGTAACTATTTTTTTTAGTAAACTAAGAATTAAATAAAATGGTGTGTTTTATTTCAAATTAATTATTTTTTTCTGGGTGTAGTGTGTGTTTTTTCTTTTTAACACTTTGTAGGTTAGTAATGGGGGTGTCTTATAGACACCCATCATTACTAACCTGGGCTTCATGGCAGCTGGCGCTGACATGAACCCCACCACTATTACCCCCTGCCACCGCACCAGGGCAGCGTGGAAGAGCGAGGCTAAGCGCCAGAATTGGCGCATCCTATGGATGCGCCATTTCTGGGGCAGCTGACGGCTGGTGTTTCTAGCCTGGGAGGGGGCCAATATTCATGGCACCCTTCCTGGGCTATTAATATCAGCCCCCAGCTGTCTGCCTAGCCTTTGCTAGCTATTAAAGTAGGGGGGACCCCACGTCATTTTTTGGGGGGGGCAGTCCCCCATCAAATCACTCGCTCGTTCATGTCATTTACACCTCAAAAACATCTCAAGAATCAGGACTTTTCTCACCTTTGACTCAGCAAAAACTCTTACTGTAGCTCTTATTCATTCTTGTCTTGATTATTGCAACGCTCTACTAATCGGTCTCCCTCTTACTAAACTCTTCCCTCTCCAATCCGTCCTTAACGCAGCAGCCAGGATCATATTCATCGCCAACCGCTACACCGATGCCTCTTCCCTGTGCCAGTCATTGCATTGGTTGCCCATCCAATATAGAGTTCATTTTAAACTTATCATGCTTACCCACAAAGCGCTCCATGCTTCAGTACCCCCTATATCTCCTCCGTTGTCTGAGTCTACCACCCTACACGTGCCCTCCGTTCTGCAAATGACTTAAAACTAAAATCCTCCATAATCCGAACTTCCCACTCCCGTCTCCAAGATTTCTCGCGTGCTGCGCCAATTCTTTGGAATGCACTACCCAGGACAATTCGATTAATTCCCAATACCCACAGTTTCAAGCGAACCCTAAAAACACATTTCTTTAGACTGGCGTATCGGCTAAACACACTCTGTCCGTCCCAGTTTTCCCCCATATTAAAATCTTCTTCAGCTTCAGGTTCACACCAACCATGCACTTAATAGCCTCTGTCAGGACAGTACACATACTGGCAGGACACCAGTCCATGTATTATTATTTATCCTATTCAATATATCAAGGCTGCATTATACAATATATGTACTTTTTACCTTTTGTGTCTCCCCCATTTCCTCATAGACTGTAAGCTTGCGAGCAGAGACCTCACTCCTTTCGATATGTGATATGCTTATTCTGTATTGTCTGTATATGTCCCCCCTAAAATTTGTAAAGTGCTGCGGAATATGTTGGCGCTATAAAAATAAAAACTATTATTATTATTATTATTTAATAGCTAGTAAAGGCTAGGTATTCAGCTGGGGGCTGATATTAGTAGCCTGGGAAGTTCCGTGGGTATTACCCCCTTCCCAGGCTTCAAACATCTGCCCCAGCCGTCTGCTTAACCTCCGCTAGAGCCTAAAATTACGGGGAACCCCACGCCAATTTTTTTTTTAATAAATACTTTATTTTAACACTAAATGACAAGTACAGTAATCAACACTATCACTGTACTTATTATATATGTGACTGACATGTTTCTATCTATCTAATCTATGTGTGATGCTCTATTCTTTCTGTTGTAAATTGTCAGGTACTGATGCTGAATTGCCTGCCGGCTTTTTTAAAGAGACAGTGCATGAAAACACTAATATTTTTTTAAATAAATCCTTTACACTAAATGACAAGTACAGTAAGCAACACTGTCACTGTACTTCTTATATATGTGACTGACATGTTTCTATGTATCTAATCTATGTGTGAAGCTCTATTCTTTCTGTTCTAAATTGTCGGGTACCGGTGTATGCCACTGCTGAATTGCCGGCTTTTCATGTTTCACTGTGAGCACTGTTCCCATCGATTTGGGCAACCACCTCCCCCAATACATTCTACATTATTGTTAGTTGTTTTCCTTCATGTAGAATTAACCTACAAGGAAAGAAAGGGTTTATTTTCATTCCGATATTTGTGTCCCATTGACTTGCATTGGTTTCCGGTATGGGAATCGGCGATATCCGATACTTTTTGGGTATCGGCCTGATCCAATCCGATCCGATATTTCCTGATATCGGAAGGTATCGCTCAACACTAGTGCTGACAGATAAGCGCACGCGGCTGTCCACTGAGAATGTAGACAGACTCACGTTCATAAAGATGAACAAATCATGGATCCGCAAGGACTTTTCTACCCCTGCGTCATCCTGGGGAGACTAAAAGCTTGAGGATTTTGTAAAATCACCTCACCAACCGTTTTAAGCAACTCCCAGGCAATTGATGCCACTTAAGTGGTGTCTGTGCCACAATTTTTGGAAAAAATGGAGACTCTTTTTGGAGTCCCCTTGCTGTGTTTTACGTGACGTTGGCATCCTCAATTCCGGTGGGTTGGGTCGCTCCCCCCCCCCTTTTAACTGTAAGAAACTACATACACTATGGCTTGGGGTAACACAGATGGTTGAGTCTGAAGAGCTGTTTACTCAGAGGTCTGCTCCAAAGCTTCAGTGTCTGCTAGTAAGCGTAGAATTTTTAACTGCGTCAAGCCTAGGCAATACTTTGGGCGTAGTAGCCCAGCTGCGAAGCAAGCTGCACCGCCTGTGTATCTAATAAGAATTTTTAAATGCATCTAGCCTAGGCAGACTGTGGGGACCCCCAATCAAACCCAGACGCTCAGCCCCCCTACCGCCCCCCTTTCCTTGACAATACAATAATGTAACTCTTACAACTGGATGGGTCACAGCTTTATTAACTCTCCAACATGTCCTTTCTATTTCCAGGCCACGGAGGATCCTGCGTACTCGTATGCAGGACTCTGACCCCCATCCATCACTCTTAACGCTTGTTCCACTCCGTCCTGGAGTCCTGACAGGAATATGTCCAGTCCAATATCCATTAAGTGAACACCGTCGGGCCGTATGAGGCCTGCTTTATCTCCTTCCAGTTGTCGGTGTTGTATCACTACACTGCCTCTGTCTCTTCTAAATTTTGCCATCCGAATATTTATTACCCGCCTAGTCCGTTCGATGGCCGTGATGTCTCGCGCACCTTGCCATACCGCTATCGGCACAATCTCTGACCATACTATAGTTAGTTTTGTGAAAAATTCTCTGAAGCGCTCAGTGTCTAGTTTCATTATTGCGATTAGTTATGCGCTCTTGTGATGACCTAGGTCGTTTCCCCCGGCCTGTATAACTAAGATGACCGGACCTCTTGCCTCTCTCCCTACCTTGATTACCTCCATTAGTACCTGTGGACATAGCAGGCCTCTAATACCTCTCCAGTTGAAATATGTGTTATGAAACTCTAATTTCCTCCCGCCTGGGCGGACTTTCACCCTTTTTTCTGCCCAATATATATACGAGTGGCCTATCACCCACACTGTTGGCTTAGCATCACCTGTAAAAGAAACAAACCACGTTAGGATAACAAGTCCGGTCTTATGTATCTCGCCAAACACGTGGATCGCCATCTCCCTATCCTCTGAACTTCCGTTTCTGACAGTCCTGCTCTTGCTGCTTCCGTGGCCGCGCCTATGCGGAATGAGTGTGTCCCATAATCTTTGGGGTGGTTCCCTGCCAATGTTATGCATTTATTAAATATAGCTTGGAACTGGTATCTTGATAATGGCATTCCATCAATGTGTGATAGGAAGAAATTACTTTGTCATCTGATGGTTATATATGTTTTTACTATTGTTACCCAACTCAGTGTACCGTTTGTGGGTTGTAGAAGTACCCAAGTGCCCCTGCCCGCTGGAACCGTTTTCGATTGGCGTATGCGTAGACGTATTGCATTATTGGCTATGACTATGTCCTGGTGTAATAAGCCTCCACTGGTGGTAATTTTGGATTGAGGGACTAATTCGCTTATGCATAGCGCCCCGAAGAAGGCGATCGCAAATGCAGTAGACAGTAGTGTTGCTTCAAATTGTGAGTGTCATGTTAATGGTGTTAGGGACATGATGTGAGAAATCAGTTTCAGTGACACGGGACGGGACGTCTACACTCCTGACTGGGCTGACCCCTTTTCCACCCTTTTATGGATTGTCTGATGATGAATCTCTTTGTCACATGTCCCCAATTCAGTAGTTGGAAGTGAAATGCTACTCCGGTCAGACACCGCTGCGCTGACGCCCCTGATATGCCCCTCATCATTAGCTGGTGGAGAAATTCTATGGTGACTTGTAATCTGGCTTGTTCACATTGATCAACCCGTCTGCCTGCTACTGGTCGTGTCCACTCTTCCCATGCCTTACCGTATGCTTGACACATCGACGGGGCAACTGACGCTCTGATTAATGGCATCAACTATTCGCCACTAGATCCCACAGGGATGGTGGGCAACTGTTGCCCGATGGGTGGGCGTTGGGGAGGAGCTCTGTGAAAATCTGCCAATTGAATTGTGATAAAGCATTAGCAGCAGCTTTAGACCCCTCAGCATCGTGGCTAGCGCATACCCATACATTGTGTTTTAGGCACAGGAATGCTAGCCGGCTTAGTAGGCCTAGCACTGGGAGAGACGATGATGCCATCTTATTAATGCAGTGCGCTAGGCTGGTGTTTTTTGTTATGAAGCGTATATTTTTGTTAGCCACGAGCGCGCCCCATATTTCTATTGCTACCACTATTGGGAAGAAAAATTATTTTCCGGGCTAGATGCCGCTAAAAATTATTATTAATTTCAAAGCTGGTGGAGCTTGGTATAGATGGTCTAATACAATGAGTACCACACACTGCTACTATGCCCAAAATTATTTTCCAGGCAAGATGCAGCTAAAAATTATTAGTAATTTGAAAGCTGGTGGAGCTTAGTATAGATGGCCTAATAGAATGAGTACCACACACTGCTAATATGCCCAAAATTATTTTACAGGCAATATGCAGCTAAAAATTATTATTAATCTCAAAGCTGGTGGAGCTTGGTATAGATGGCCTAATACAATGAGTACCACACACTGCTAATATGCCCAAAATTATTTTACAGGCAAGATGCAGCTAAAAATTATTATTAATTTCAAAGCTGGTGGAGCTTGGTATAGATGGCCTAATACAATGAGTACCGCACACTGCTACTTTGCCAAAAATAATTTTCCAGGCAAGATGCAGCTAAAAATTATTAGTAATTTGAAAGCTGGTGTAGCTTAGTATAGATGGCCTAATAGAATGAGTACCACACACTGCTAATATGCCCAAAATTAGTTTACAGGCAAGATGCAGTTAAAAATTATTATTAATTTCAAAGCTGGTGGAGCTTGGTATAGATGGCCTAATACAATGAGTACCACACACTACTACTATGCCCAAAATTATTTTCCAGGCAAGATGCAGCTAAAAATTATTAGTAATTTGAAAGCTGGTGGAGCTTAGTATAGATGGCCTAATACAATGAGTACAACACACTGCTAATATGCCCAAAATTATTTTACAGGCAAGATGCAGCTAAAAATTATTATTAATTTCAAAGCTGGTGGAGCTTGGTATAGATGGCATAATACAATGAGTACCACACACTGCTACAAGCCCAAATATTTTTTCAGAGCTAGATGCAGATAAAACTTATTTTGAATTTGCAACCTGGTGGAGGTTAGTATAGATGGACTAATAGAACAAGTCCCACACACTGCTACAAGCCCAAATATTTTTTCAGAGCTAGTTGCAGATAAAAATTATTTTGAATTTGCAACCTGGTGGAGGTTGTATAGATGAACTAATAGAACAAGTCTCACACACTGCTACAAGCCCAAATATTTTTTCAGAGCTAGATGCAGATAAAAATTATTTTGAATTTGCAACCTGGTGGAGGTTAGTATAGATGGACTAATAGAACAAGTCCCACACACTGCTACAAGCCCAAATATTTTTTCAGAGCTAGATGCAGATAAAAATTATTTTGAATTTGCAACCTGGTGGAGGTTAGTATAGATGGACTAATAGAACAAGTCCCACACACTGCTACAAGCCCAAATATTTTTTCAGAGGTAGATGCAGATTAAAATTATTTTGAATTTTCAACCTGGTGGAGGTTAGTATAGATGGACTAATAGAACAAGTCCCACACACTGCTACAAGCCCAAATATTTTTTCAGAGCTAGATGCAGATAAAAATTGTTTTGAATTTGCAACCTGGTGGAGGTTAGTATAGATGGACTAATAGAACAAGTCCCACACACTGCTACAAGCCCAAATATTTTTTCAGAGGTAGATGCAGATAAAAATTATTTTGAATTTGCAACCTGGTGGAGGTTAGTATAGATGGACTAATAGAACAAGTCCCACACACTGCTACAAGCCCAAATATTTTTTCAGAGCTAGATGCAGATAAAAATAATTTTGAATTTGCAACCTGGTGGAGGTTAGTATAGATGGACTAATAGAATGATGCTATGCCCAAAAGGTTTTACTTCACTAGGTGCAGTAAAAAAAATTGTATTCTATACACAGGTGGTGTAGCTTTCAACACAGATAGGCTACTCCACTGACTAACACACACTGCAAGAGGCCAAAAAGGATTTGCTCTGCTAGATTTAGCCAAATGCTGTGAAAAAAACTTGCACAGCACTGGCACAGACCTGCCTGGCAAAAAGTGATAGGAACTGATGTAACCTAGCCCTCAAAAGGACTGCAATTACAATTAGTCTTTACTCCCAACCTATCTATTTAAGAGCACAGACCTGCCTGATAAAAGTCGTAGGAAATGATGTAACCTAGTCCTCAAAAGGACTGCAATCACAACTATTCCCTACTCCCAAGCTATCTGTAGATTTGTGCAAAAATTGGTTTGAAATTAACACTCAAAGTATAGCGCACACAGCAACAGCGGTGCCGTCTAACACGCTGCTGCAGCAGTGAGAAAATGGTGGCTACGTGGAAAATGGCTGGGTCTTATAGGGCAAGGACATGTGACATACATTGCTAATGACACATGCCCTTGCTTGTGTGAAAAAAAACAGTTCGCTCAGTGTGTGCGCTGCTGATAGGCTGACAGATTGCACCTCCCCACTGTAAATGCGGGAAAGAGAAAAAAAATGGAGATCTTCATTATTTATGCAGAGATCCATCCCCTGCCCCTCCCCCCACCCCGCTGTACACTCAAACTGCGTATTAACATTAATTTTCAGCATTACTGAGAAAAAATCCAGTTATGATTTTGGTGCACGAACAGTTATCGAACATAACCTCGAACAGCCGAATTTTTTTCAAATTGTTCATGTTCGCCGAACGGCTCGAACACCGCCCAAAACAGCTCGAACTTGAGATTGGCGAACAGTTCGAGTCGAACACCGCTCATCTCTAATAATGACTTGATTAACATTCCTCTGTTTATCACTTTCAGCCATGTATGAATTTGTGTACATGACCCTTTATATTAGATTTAGCAAATAGGACTCATTTCCAACAGACATTACATTAATGATATACGTTTTTAAAGTCTAAAATAGCAGTAAACAACCTGTAGCCTGGTGGGTCACATGTGACCTGCAATGTCATTTTGTGCCACCCCCATCAAAATGGACACAAAAATGCTTTTCTGACAGGCTAACTATATGTGAGCAGCCACACACAGAAGAGTAGTGGGAGGTAGCTGAGGAGTAGGGACTTGCAAATTTTAATGGTGCCCTGTGTAGAAATCCTTGGATGCAGTATACACTAGGAAAATGGGGACTCTTGACCCATTTGGCACTCTAGAAAGCATAGCTACCAACCGTCCCCGACTCAGAGTGACTGTCCCGATTTGAGGACTCAGTCCCGTGTCCTGGTACGTCAGGGCTTTGTCCCAGCTTCTGATACTGATATCTCTTCTCTCCGACATCTTCATCGCTCTGTAACTTCTCCTCCTCGGGGTGGGGCCGCTTATCTCTGCTCAGTGCATAAATTAAATTATAATATTCACCCCTCTTCTGTGATCAGGATTCCCACTCCTGTTTTCATGTTTTCATCTCCATGTTTGCAGCTCTACCTATGAGCCACAGACAACAATGATGTAGAATTGAGAATTTGGTAATCTTGACCTCTATTGCAAGCAGTGAACACAGAAGCAGATTATATTATTATACATAGAGATTAGTGATGAGCGAGCACTAAAATGCTCGGGTACTCGTTCCTCGGGTCAAGCAAATTGGAATACTCGAGTGCTCGGTCCAAGTAACAAGCCCAATGTATGTGAGACATAATCAGCCACATCCTGTTTCATTTATGAAGGAGGGTCACGTAGACTATTTTTAAAGGGCCATCAGGCGGCCCTTACTATTCTTAAAGGGCCAGCAGTCAGCTATACTTTGATGTTCCCATTATTAAAGAGTGTGTCTCCTATACTGTTACTGAGTATGCAGTAATTGCAAGGGCTGAAAAAAAATTTGGATGCTCCCCAATACGCCTTTGAAGAGACATAGAGGAGGGCCTCAGTAAAAAAATGTTCCCGTTATAATTGAGTGGATCTCCTATAGTGATAATGCCCATGCAGTGGCAGCAAGGGCTGCCACAATTTGGGAAAAACCGTGTCTGCTATCCAGTTATAGGGTATGCAGTGAGTCCAACGGCTGCCAAAATTTAGGAAAAACCCCAATACCAATTTTTATGACACATAGAGCTGGACCATAGTAATGATATGTTCCCATTAGAAAGGAGTGGGTCTCCCATACTGTTATTGCTTATACAGTGACTGCAACGGCTGTCAAAATTTGGAAGGACTCCAATGCCCCTTGCAAGAGATGTAGAGTTCGGAGGGCCTCCTGAAAACAATGTTCCCATTATTAGAAAAAGGGTCCCCCATACTGTTTGCCTATGCAGTGAATGCAACAGCTGCCAAAAATTTGGAGGAACTCCAATGTCCCTTGCAAGAGACCTAAATATGGTGATATGGTAGATATTGTGGTGATATGGTGGTAGAGGATGAGGATGAGGAGAAGGAGGAGGACAAGGGCAAATAGACAAAATCAGGAAGCGTATACCCATGTCTGGGTGTGAAGACAGAGGTGCATGTGAATAGAGTTACACCTCCTAAAAAAAGACACTGTATTTGAGTTTATGCTACGCTGTTATCATTCGGTGGTGTTGAGAAGTCAGGCCCAATCCAGCCCTTGTTCATTTTCATAAGAGTCAGCCTGTCAACATTTTCAGTTGACAGGCGGCTGCACCTATTGGTTATAATTCCACCAGCGGCACTAAAAACCCGCTGACAAAACACTAGCGGCAGGGCAGGCCAGGACTTCCAAGCCGTAGAGAGCCAGTTCATGCCACGTGTCAAGCTTGGATTCCCAATAATTATAAGGCACAGAGGAATCACAGAGGACGTTGGTACGATCGGCAAGGTACTGCCTCACCATCTTCCGAAACTTTTCCCTCTCAGGGCCTGTGCGATGGGAGGGACTGCGAAAATTATCCCAGAACTTCGACAGTGTTCCCCAGCCTCTGCTGGATTGCATTTGTGTCTCTCTCAACCTGTACTCCTTGGTTGTCCAACGAACTGTGACCTCTGCACCAGCGTTTTCAGATGGAAATTTTTTGTAATAATTCCGCAACAAGGGCCTTCTCGTATTGCCCCATTTTATTTGGCCTGTCCTGCAGGGAATAAGAGACAGAAAGTTCTCCTTGTAGCGTGGGTCTAGAAGTGTCACCAACCAGTAATGACTGTTACCCAAAATTTGGACAATGCGAGTGTCACGGTAAAGGCAGCGTAACATAAACTCAGCCATGTGTGCCAGACTGTAAAAAGGGAACACTTCCATGTCCTCACCAAGAGGATGACAGACCATGCTCTCCTCCTCATCCTCCTCCTTTTCCTCCTCCTCCCTGTCCTCAGGCCATCCACGCTAAACAGAGGGTATGACAGTTGTGCAGGCAGTACCGTCTATAGCGCAGGAAACTAGCTCCTGTTCTTCCTCCTCTTCCTCATTGTCACACAATCCACGTTGCGATGAGATGAGGCTGGGCTGTGTGGAAACACCCTGTATGGTTCCTTGCTCTTCGCTTCAGAACCACCGCCAGCTTCCTGACATTGTCACACATGACCATGGCTGGCTGTAGGTTCAGTGGTGTCAGCCACAGATCTGCCTGGTCTTTCAGAGCTTTCCACAACTCTTCAGCGTTGTGCGGTTTGTCACCTAAGCAAATTAGCTTCAGCACAGCCTGTTGCCGCTTGGCCTATGCAGTGCTGCAGTGCTTCCAGCTTCTGACTGATGTGGCCATTTTGGAGTTGAAGGCTGAAGAGGAGGAGGAGGTACAGGTGCTGTAGAATGTCGGGGCAACCCTGATTGACCCAGGGCCCGCAATCCTTGGCGTCGGGGGGACGTGTTCCATTTCAAGGTCCGACTGGGTCCCGGCTTCCTCTATATTTACCTAGTGTGCCGTCAGCGAGATGTACCCTCCATGCCCACAAGCACTTGTCCATGTGTCCATGGTTAGGTGGACTTTCCCAATAACTGCATTGTTGAGGGCACGGCTAATGTTGTGGGACACGTGCTCATCTAATGCGGGGATGGCACACCGGGAGAAATAGTGGCAGCAGGGAATCAAGTACCGAGGGACGGCTGTTGCCATCAGGTTGCTGAAAGCTTCCGTCTCCATGAGCCTAAAAGGCAACATTTCGAGTGCAAGCAGTGGAAAAATGTGTGAATTTAGTAGTGTGGCCTGTGGGGCGTTGGCTGAGTATTTGCGCTTGCGTTCCAAGGACTGGGGTAGGGACAACTGAACACTGCACTGGGACAAGGAAGTGGACGTGCTTGCTGATGGTGCTAGTTGAAAGTGTGCACGAACACGTACAGGGCGGGAGGCATCTTCGCATGCGCCATGGACAGGGGATTGGTGTGCACTCAAACAGTGGAAGAAACAGTGGTGTCACCCACAGACACTGTTTCTGGACCCTGGGGTTCGGCCCACTTAGTAGGATGCTTTGCTGCCATGTGCCTGATCATGCTGATGGTGGTCAGGCTGCTAGTTTTGCTACCCCTGCTGATGCTGGCCTGGCAGGTTGTACAAATGGCATTTTTGGGGGTTTCTGCAGAGTCTGTAAAAAACAACTAGACTTGGGAAGACCTAACAGTTGTACTGGCAACTTTCGTCGTTTTGGTGTTACGGGGAACGCTTTCCCGCCTTGTGTCTGTGGCCACCACACTGCTTCTTCCTGCTGTGGTGCTACGCCTCCCTCCCCCTCTGTGCTGCTGTCCTCGCTCTGCATGTCCCTCTGCCAGGTTGGTTCAGTTACTATTTCATCCACCACCTCGTCTTCCATTTCCGCTCCCTGGTCCTCCTCCTGACTTTCTGGCAATTGTGTCTCATCATCATCATCATCCACCTGCGACAGTAATTGCACTTTCCCACCGTTGCCTTCATGTGACCATGGCTGCTCAAATATTTGGGCATTGCTACATGCGTTCTCCTCTTGACTCACTTGAAGCTTGAATGGAAAAGTGAACAGCTGTTCTGAGTGTCCAAGTGTGGGATAAGTTATCTCCGGGCACTCGGCAAGGTGGGAGGAAGGAGGATCAGAGTGAGGAATATGTGGTCCAGACTCACGGCTACTGAGACTTCACCGTGTGGTAGTGGCAAAGTGACTGGCAGCATTATCTGCTATCCAACCAACAACCTTTTAACATTGCTCTGGGTTCATTAGTGGTGTGCCGCGGTCCCCTAGCAATTGGGACAGGAAGGTCGGGCGACAAGATGTGGGTGTTTGTTGTGGCACAATTTCAGCTTGCCCACGGCCTCTGCCTCGGCCTCTGCATGCACTATCACGTCCAATTCCCCGTCCCATTTCAAATGGAGGTAAATATTTTCCACATTCACTAGAAATGGCTGAGTTTGGAATGTAGTTATGTGTGATATGTCTGACAGAGAACCAATGTTTTAAATAGCAGATCTGTAATTTACTAATACTATTTTTCACAGAGACCTAGTGTGAATAGCTTGACTGACACACTGCAACGAAATGGAAGGCAGAAATGGCTGATTTTGGAACACAGTTATATGTGAGACACGTCTGACAGACAACCATGGTTTTAAATAGCAGGCCTGTAATTTACTAATACTATTCTTCACAGAGACCTAGTGAGAATAGCTTGACTGACACACTGCAATGCAATGGAAAGCAGAAATGGCTGATTTTGGAACACCATTATATGTGAGTTATGTCTGATAGAGAACCACAGTTTTAAATAGCAGGTCTTTAGTTTAGTAATACTATTCTTCTCAGAGACTTAGTGTGAATAGCTTGACCGACACACTGCAACAAAATGAAAATGTAAGCCAATATTTTCCACATTCAGTTCAAATTTCTGGATTTTTATCGCTGTAATATGGAAAAGATCTGGCTGTATTTTGCAGTGCTAGCAAGCAAATGAAGCAGAAAAAATGTGTACTCTGGATTGCTTTTTAAGCAAATAATCAGGACTAAGATTAAAAAAATTGGCCCTGGCCCCTGATATATGGGGCTATGTCTACAAATATCTGTAATAACACCAGCAGCAGGAATGTGCTATGGACCCTCTTGCACTATATGCACTGCAGTCTGCCACATACACTGCCTGCCTGCCTAACTTCTGCTATCATCTTCACAACTGAAAATATGCACCTGGATTAGTCCTCAGAAGGACTGTTAGTTCAGTTGCATATATATACAGTATATGTAGTGCAATACCTATACTAACTCTAAACAAGCAAATCTCTCCCTGACTCAGCAGCAGCTCTCCCTACTCCGGCTGATTCCGGGGTCGAATGTGACGAGCATAGCGGTGCCAGGCCTTATATAGACCTGATGACGCTGTACGGCCAGCCAATCACTGTAATGCCACAACCAACATGGCTATGGCTTTACAGTGTGTGGCAATCAATCCCTGCATGTTCATTGGCTCTCTAAAGAGTGACAAACATGCAGGGTGGGGACCCGAGTTCCCGCCCGAGCAACCCAGAAATACTCGCAGAGCACTGAGCTTGTCAAGCACCGTGATGCCTTAGTTCTATAAAACTACTAAAAATAATAAAAAGCAATTACAAAAGTGTCATTTTTTATTTTTTGTGAGCCTCTGGTATTTGAACCCACAACCTTCAACATTACAGGAGCTAAAGCTATTGAGCTAAAGGCTCTGGTGATGTCATGGGGAGAATTTTGTGTACTTTATCTGTATTGCAGGCTCTGACTCCACAGGCAGATTGTACTGATACATTGAACACAGCAGAGTATTTCTATGTATTTGTATTAGGCATCTTTCACATGTCAGTGTTTCTGGTACATGTGGTGACAGTTTTCACACATACCGTAGACACTTACACACGTAGACTCATTCAAATTAATGGGTCTGCGCACATATCAGTGTGTTTCCACGGACCGTTTTTTACATGCTGCATGGGCCGCACAATGTCCTACACTGTTGGTATACGGATGACATCTGTGTGTCATCAGGATCACACGTACTGGCACCTGGGAATCAGCGATAAAGTTAACCCTGTTCCCAAGCGCAGGGTGCTGAAGGCAACTGCCATCATTGTTCCCTGCTTGCTCTGCCATCAGCACCAGCAGGGAACAATGTTGACAGTTGTATTGTGCCCCCGCTGTGTCCAGCAAGTGTAAAAATAAGAATAAAATAAAGTAAATAAATAAAATAAACTGAGTGACAGGACACCGCTCACTGAGCTCAACACAGGTCAGGAGCCCGTTCGCTGGAGCGAGTCATTCTCCTCTGCTCCTCAGCGTATGCGGTCGCTTCAAGCCACCACAGTCGCTGATGCTGAATTGTCGGTCAGATGGTTTACAGTGTGTGACAATATATCAGACAGGTGAGTCTAACTGCTTTTTATTTTATTATTTTTACACTTGCTGGACACAGTGGGGGCACAATACAACTGTCAACATTGTCCCCTGCTGGTGCTGATCACACTGCAAGCAGGGGCAATGATGACATATGCCTATATGCCTTCAGCACTCAGCACCTGGGACAGCACCGCTGTACCGCTGATTCCCAGGAGCTGGTACTTGTGATCCTGATGCGGCACACGGTGGCCACATTTATGCCACACAGGTAGGCCTGGATACATGGACACGGATATCTCCGGTACTGGTTTTTCCAGTAGTGGAAATATCAGAAAGTGTGAAACAGACCTTTCAGAAGGAGAATAAAAGAGACTTTTTTTCATCATATAAAATTACGAAAAAATAATGAAAAACACTTAATAATGAAAAAATAATAATTCATTTTTAATTCATTTTTTTTTCAAATAATAAACATCACAAATCAGAACATAACATGCACATAGTTGGTGTCCCTGTAGTCGTAAAGACCTGTACAACACTGCGATCAGACGGGGATCGGTAAATAGCGTTAAAAAAATGGCGAGTGATATTTTTCTCTATTAAATCCATAAAAAATGTAATAAAAGTGTAATGCTGAGGCCGTTTTCACACGTAGCATAAGTGCTGCCTTCCTTCTACTGCTTTTTTTCTGCACATTGTCTGTAGTTGTCCGCACCAGACGACGCAATAACAATCTTCTCTGATTATCGCGTGTTGCTGCATTTCTTTTATGCGTTTCCTCCTCATTTTGTTGCAAATGTGAATCTGAGTTTTAATACTACAGAAAAGCTTTGATTCTGCACTTAAAAATGAAATGCAACAGCATTTTTTTTCATGCGTTTTTTTAAGAAGAAACCTATAGAGAAATATATCAAAACCGCAGCGTTCAGCAGCGTCTTCAGTCACACTGAGGGCAGAGATCTCATGGAATCACATCCACTTGGAAAGTTAGACCATGGTCACATGTAACGTAAATGCTGCGTTTTTTCTGCTGCTTTTTTTGCACAGAAACTTTTTTTGTGTTGAACTGTCCAAGCAAAGTGGATGTGATTTCATGAGAACTGCGTCCCCTGTGTGTCTAAAGACGCTGCTGAACTGTTTGGTTTTGGAGCTTTTTTTTCTCTGGAGGCTTCTATGTGGAGACTAAAAAAAACGCGGTAAAAAACTGAAGATACTTTTTTAAATGCAGAATCAAAACTTTTCTGTACTATAAAAACAGATTAAGGCTATGTGTGCACATTCAGGATTTAAATGCATTTCTGCATCTCTTGGCAGGAAAAATGCTGTGGAAAAAACGTGCGTTTTGCCGTGATTTTGATGCGTTTTTAATGTCTTTTTGATACGTTTTTTAATGCATTTTTTTGGATGTGTTTTTGGATATCAATGAATGCTTTTTGGAGCTAAATAAAGTTATTTGAAAAAAGAAATGTGGCACATTGCTTTAACCCTTGGATTACATTCAGAACTTGGTTAATTTAAATTATTAAATAATCTGTCTGTTGTATTTCAAATAAAGTGTTTACTCTGAGTCTGTGTATTTATTTAACTCTTTACTTTAATTAGCTTTTAGTAATGAAAGGGTCTGATTGACACCTTGTCATCACCATGCAAAACGGCTAGGTGTCAGCTAATCCCATACACCCAATGTTCATTAGCATTTCCATTCAAGTAATTTCTGGGGCATCGGAGAGCTGCTATTTTTAGCCTAGAAAGGTGCCATTAGGCAAGCATGTTCCTTGACTATTAATAGCAGCTCACAGTTGTTTCGTTAGCCGCTACGTCCTCACGAACAGCAACAAGCAGTGCTTTGGACGCAGCATATTTTCGCTACGTCCAAAACGCTGTGTTCTAATGCCGCACTCAATACTTGTGGATCCACCGCATATAATGACTATAATTTCAATCGGTCAAAATTTGCAGTGGAGACTAGCGTGTCCGCTACAGAAATTGACAATTGACATGCTGCAGGTGAATTTGGGTGCATGGCCACGATCAGGAACCGCTGCAGGTTTAAAGCTGCGTGTTTTTGCAGCGTAAAACCCGCAGTGTCTAGATGTTACAGCATAGTGGATGGGATTTCTAGAAATCCCATGTCCACTATGAGTGCATCTGAGGCTGCGGATCACCCGTGGACACTGACATGTGGTGCGTCTTTCAGGACCGCAGCATGTCAAATTCTCTTCCGGAGTCGGTAGTCTCTGCAACAGAAATTTGACTACTAGAATGTATTGAATGTGGTAAATGCGCATGGTTAAGTGAACACATGTGGATTTACCTGCGTTCAATAAAATGCAGCGTTTTGTATGCAGCAAAAATATGCTACATTCAAAGCGCTGCTAAGTCCGGATTGTTGGCACATAGCTTAAAATTAAAAAAAAATGGCGTGGGCTCCAGCATATTTTTATAACCAGCAGAGGGAAAGCCGACTGCTGGGAGCTGATATTAGTAGCCCGGGAAGGGGCCAATAGCCAAAAATGTTCCCTCGCTATTAATAACAGCTCACAACTGTTTGCTCAGCCTTTACTTTCTAGATTACAGGGGAACCCCAGAAAAAAATTGACGTAGGGTCCCCCTATAAAATCTAACCAGAAAAGGCTAAACAGATAGCTGCGGGCTGATATTAATAGCAAGGGAAGGGGCCATGGATACTAGCCCACTCCTCGGCTAATAATATCATCCCTCAGCAGTCCCAGAAATGGCGTATCCATAAGATGCGCCAAATCTGGCACTTATCCTCTCTTCCCACTGCCACGTAGCGGTGGCGAGTGGGGTAATGCGGTTGGGGTTCATGTCAGCCTTGTATTGGCGGATGACATGTAGCCCAGGTTAGTAATGGAGAGGCACCCATATTACTAACCCCGCAGTAAAGGGTATCAACGCTTTTTAAAAAAAGACACTGCCAGAATAAAGTATTTTATTGAAATAAAATGCCACACAGTTTTAATAATTTTTTTTATTATATTGCCAATCCGCGAAGCCCTTCATCTTCTGTAAAAAATAAAAATAAAAAACAACCATATCCCTCACCTGTCCACCATCACGACATAATCCAGATTGTCACTGGGCGATCCGGGTCACTTCTACAGCAGCCACATCAATCACTGGTGTGACTGCTGTAGAAGACAGCACTGTACACTGACAGGAGTGTAAAATCACACCTGTCAGTGTACATTGCTCTGCTGCAGGCTGATGTCAGGTGAGTTCATCAGCTGAAGATCAGCTGATCAGCCCCGGTGACCTCAGAGGTCCTGGAGCTCATCAACTGATCTCCAGCTGATGAACTTGCATGACCTCAGCCGACACCGCAGCGATGTACACTGCCGGAAGCAAGCACACTCCCGTCAGTGTACCGCTGGTCGCCGGGTGATCAGGACGCCGAGGGACATCAGGAGGATGGTAGGACACCGGGAGATGCCGGACAGGTGAGGATAAGGTGTTTTTTTCATTTTAAACAGATTTTGTACTCCTTTTTTTCACCGCGCACACGCTGGCTCGGCTGAGAAGACTACTGCTCCCCTCAGCCGCGCCGCTCTAGCTATTATCAGCGGGAGCGGCGGTCGGATGATGGGAGAAGTAGTCTTCTTCCCCTGCCCGGGTACCATTATTTGAGCGTTTTTGTGCTGCAGAGACACTACAAAGAATGGACATGCTGGGTATTTTAGCGCAATGGCAATCCTGAGCGGAAATTTTCGCATCATTTGCACAGCACATCAGGATTGACATTGCATTAGCAGGCAGATGGATTACCTAGCGTTTTTGGTGCATTTCTGCGTGGAATAAACGCTGCAAAAACGCATCAAAAACGCTCAGTGTGCACTTAACCTAAAAACGCGGCTTCACATCTGCACCAGAAACTCATCAAATAAGGGGGAAAGGCTTAAAAAAATGCAGAAATAACCAGAGAAGATTGTTATTGCGTAGTTTGGTGCAGACACCTGCAGCAAAAAAAACAGGATTTCTGCAACTTGTGAGCACAGCTTTACAGTTATAGAAAAGCCAGATGTCGTATAATGAAGCTACATAAAGATGAGAAAGTTCTAGCGGCCTCGACTGTGAATGAAGGAATAAAAAAATAAATCAACAGGTCCCAAATAGAGATGAGCAGGACGCACAGATGATGTCTCGCTGCCCTGGCTAATTAAAAGCAGCGCTGGGTACGCCGGAGAGTAAGAGATTTGCGATCTTCCTGTCTGGCCACCAGGAAGCACTGACCTAGACACTGGACCAGAGACTCGCGAATCCATCCGCTCATCTCTATTCCCAACTGTCCCAGATACAGTGGACAGACCCAGATTTGGTCCTACACCCTGCAGTCTCGGGCGTCTGCTGAATGTCCCTCACTACCACCACCCCTCTGACATCTCCTCCTGCCAGAGGAGAAAGAAATGGTAAATGGGCGTGGATTGGGGTGTGCCCAGGAGAGTGGCCAAAATTTGCCATGGCGTGATATGTGTTCCTCATTATTTATCCCTCTTTCTGTTCTTAAAAAGTTGGGAGTGTCGTGGTAGCAATTCCAAGAAGAGCTAATTTGGATTGAGATACAAATTATTTCCAAATCTGCCATTTTTGGTTCAAATTAGATAAAATAAATAAATACGATGCATCGGAGAAAAGAAAATAACACACAGCCAGTGTGACTGTACAATTCTTGTCTGCCCTCAGATCCCAAGCAACAAGTATTTTATTACACCCCCAGAAGAAAGGGAATGGCTACCTGCCTTATCTAACACAGAAAGTATTTTAATTGGAAATAACAACGTCGTAAATTATGGAAACTGATGCAGATGTCCTTGAACTAAACTAGCTCTGTCCAATTAACTATACTTTAAAAAACAGAGGAAAGTGTAAAAGAAAGACAGCTCTATATAATGCCCTGTGTTATCGCTTTTATGAATAACACTTATAAAGCTAATATTAAATATTAACCCCTTAAGGACCCTGGGATTTTTCATTTTTGCATTTTCGTTTTTTGCTCCCCTTGTTCCCAGAGCCATAGCGTTTTTTTTTTGGTTAATATGGCCGTGTGAGGGCTTATTTTTTGCGGGACGAGTTGTACTTTTGAACGATATTACTGGTTTTACCATATCATGTACAGGAAAACAGGAAAAAAAATTCCAAGTGCGGTGAAATTGCAAAAAAAGTTCAGTACCGCAGATTTTTTTAAAATTTGTTTTACCACCTTCACTGAATGCTAAAACGGAAATGCCATTCTTATTCTCCAGGTCACTATGAGTTTGTAGATACCAAACATGTATAGGTTCTTTTTTATTTAAGTGGTGAAAAAAAAATCCAAAATTTGCTAAAAAAAAATAAATAAAAAATAATAAAAAAATGTGCCATTTTCCAAGACCCGTAGCGTCTCCATTTTTCAGGATCTGGGGCCGGGTGAGGGCTTATTTTTTGCACGCCAAGCTGAAGTTTTTATTGATACCATTTTGGGGTAGATCCAATGTTTTGATTGCCCGTTATTGCATTTTATTGCAATGTAGCAGTGACCAAAAAACGTAATTCTGGCGTTTCAAATTTTTTTATCGTTACGCCATTTACCAATCGGATTAATTTTTTCTTTATATTGATAGAGCAGGCGATTTTGAACTCGACGATGCCAAATATGTGTATGTGTTTTTTTTTTAATTATTTTATTTTGAATGCGGTGAAAGGGGGATGATTTAAACTTTTATATTTTTTAATTTTTTTTAATATTTTTAAAAACATTTTTTTACACTTTTTGCTTGCTTCTATAGTCTCCATAGGAGACTAGAAGCAGCAACTGTCCGATTGCCTCTGCTACATAGAGGTGATGAATAGATCACCTCTATGTAGCAGAAATGCTCCTGTGCTATGTGCGCCGACCACTAGTTGGCGCTCATAGCGAGCAGTGCATGACAACCACTGGAGTCTGCTGCAAACCCAGGGTTGTCATGCCCAACCATCAGTGTCCTGCAATCACGTGACGGGGTCACCAATGGGCGGGGTAAGTGACGCGCTTCCGGCGCGGAGCTGTTAAATGCCGCTGTCAGAGATTGACAGCGGCATTTAACATGATAACAGCCGCGGGTAGATCGCGATTCCACCCGCGGCTGTTGTGGGCACATGTCAGCTGTATAAATCAGCTGACATGTGCCCAGTTCAGTGTGGGCTCAGTTCCGGAGCCCGCTGAACAGGGGGTTAAATTATCAAAGATACATAGGTAGATTTAATTGTCTAAAATAATAATCAAAGCAAAGTATAAATATTTACCATAACAGGAGGTATGTTGAAAGTAATATGTGAATTAGACAGGTGGCCTTCCATGCCTGTGACTTTCTCCACTGGGAGATATAAAACGTTAGGTAGTAAGCACCATACCCTCATAAAAGCCATGTGAGTTCATGACTTTTTCCTCATTAGGTTATATTCACACAAAGTCCATCACATTTTGACAAGGATTTAGAACTGGATTGTACTGCAAAACGTAGGTTCCTATTGAGCTTCCTATTGATTTGAATGGTAAATGCTCAAAATAATGTGAAAAAAACAGCACTCTCTGTACCACAGGAGCTTTTTCCCATTACAATCAATTGGAAACTTAATTGGATTTTGATGTGAATTTCAGTGCAGAATCTATTTCTAAATCCTTGTAAAAAAAACTCTGTGTGAATGTACCATTAGAGTGGTGAATGGTGGAGTTAGGACTCCTGTAAGTAGAATTTCCACCTATCAAACATTTATTTTATATACTTTCAACATACTGCAAATGTCAAAGAAAGTAATTCCCCCTTTAATTTTCATATCACCTCTTGGTATTGATTCAGTAAAAGTACCATGTTAGGCTATTCATACTGCCCAAAACACGGGCACCATTATTCAGGAACAGTTTCCTTGATGGCGGCTAGTGATGAACGAGCATGTTCGCAACTGCTCACTGCTCGAGATGCTCGGCACTCGCCGAGTATTTCCGGGGTTGCTCGGCGGGAGCTCAAGCCTCCTCCCTGCATGTTTGGCGTTTAGAGCGCCAATGAACATTCAGGGATTGCCTGCCACTCACTGTAATGCCGTAGCCCTGTTGGTTGTGGCATTACAGTGATTGGCTGGCCGCACAGCGTCATCGGGTCTATATCAGAATCAGACAGTGTAGGGAGAGGTGCTGCTGAGCTAAGGAGAGCTTTTCTTGTTTCTAGTTAGTGTGTACCAAACTATATTAGAGACACATTTCCATCTCAACAAACAGTTCTTCTGAGGACTAATCCATCTGCAGAGATATCAGTCAGGCAGTTTATATAGGCAGGCAGGGTATATAGCAGACTGCAGTGCATATAGCACAAGAGGCTCCATTCGAGTTCTTTCTGCTGCTGCTGCTGTTAGATATTTCTAGAAATAGACCCAGGTCTCAGGGGCCAGGAATATTTTTTTTGGGGATCTTAATCCTCATTATTTGCTTAAAAAGCAATTCAGAGAACACAGTTTTTCTGCGCCATTTGCTTGTTGGCACTGCAGAATACAGCCAGGTCCTTTCCATATTACAGCGCTAAAAATCCAGCTATTTAAAAATGTGGTTTGTCCGTCACATGGATCACATATAATTGCGCTGAAAATACTGCAATTTCTGGCCTCCATTAAAAAATTTTTCAGTGTGTCAGTGAAGCTATTGACACCAGTTTGCTGTTCAAAATAGTTACCTACAGGCCAGGTATTTAAAACTCTGTTTTCTCCGTCACACGGATCACATATACGTTTTCAGAAAATACTGCCATTTCTGGCCTCCATTAAATTTTTTTTTCAGTGTGTCAGCAAAGTTTTTGACACCGGTTTGCTGTTCAAAATAGTTACCTACAGGCCAGGTATCTAAAACTGTGTTTTCTCCGTCACACGGATCACATATACGTTTTCAGAAAATACTGCCATTTCTGACCTCCATTAAAAAAATTTTCAGTGTGTCAGTGAAGCAACTGACACCAGTTTGCTGTTCAAAATATTACTTGCGCTGGTAACGTTAGGCTTTGGATATAAGGGTTAGGAGATTGGTAAAATGATTTTAAAAGGATTTTTAGGATACCAAGTTAGATTAAAACATACACTTTATTTAAAATTATTAAGACAATAAATACGAAAAAACGGGAAATAAAGGATATTTAAAAGATCATTGGGAGCGTAAAGGATCTTGAGGGTAGGAACAAGTTGTCATCGACGGCTCTAGGGAATGGATGCAGTAGGTGGATGCAGGTGATCTAGGTTAAAATTAGATGGGGAGAGAGAAGAGTTAGTGGGTTTGCATGTTCACTGCCTTCGCGGTAGAGAATAGAATTTACCTGCGATGAAGTTGCCAACTATCTACTGCTGTTCAAAATAGTTACCTACAGGCTAGGTATTTAAAACTGTGGTTTGTCCGACACATGGATCACATATGAGTTCGCTCCAAATTCAGTCAATTGTAGTGAGCGTGAAAGATATTGTCCTCGATTTAAAATGGGCAAGGCATGTGGCAAGGGACGGGGAACTGGACGTGATGGTGATGATGGTGCAAGCAGAGGCCAAGGCCATGGACAAGCTGAAATTGTGCCACCACAAACACCCACATCTTCTCGCTCGACCTTCCTGTCCCAATTAATAGGGGACCACAGAACACCACTATTGAACACAGAGCAGTGTCAAAAGGTTATTGGTTGGTTAACAGATAATGCTTCCAGTAACTTAGCCACCATCACCACCACCTTGCCTTCCACACTGTCAAGTCTCAGTAGCTGTGAGTCTGGACCGCATATTCCTCACCCTGAGCCTTTTTCCTCCCACCATGCCGAGTGACCAAAGACAACTGATCCCACACTTGGACACTTTTCCATTTATAGATTCGGGCCTCTCGCCCGGTCCACTTGAAGTGGGGCAAGAGGAGATCGCATGTAGCAATACCCAAATATTTGAGCAGCCACGGTCACACGAAGGCGATGGTGGGAAAGTGTCACAAGAGGTGGACGATAATGAAACACAATTTGCGGAAAGTGGTGGATGATATAGTAACTGACCCAAGCTGGCAGGAGGACATGAAGAGCGAGGACAGCAGCACACAGGTGGAGTGAGGCAGAGCACCCCAACAGGCAGGAAAAAGCAGTGTGGTGGCCGCAGAAAGAAGGCAGGCAACTGCTTCCCGTAACACCAACACGAAGGAAGTTGCCAGTACAACTGTTGGTTTTCCCGAGTTTGGTTGTTTTTTAAAGACTCTGCCGATAACCCCAAAAAGGCCATTTGCACCACCTGCCAGGCCAGCATCAGCAAGGGTGCAAAACTACCAGCCTGACCACCACCAGCATGATCAGGTACATGGCAGCAAAGCACCCGACTTTGTGGGCCGAACCCCAGGGTCCAGGAACAGTGTCTGCGGGTGGCACCATTGCTTCTTCCAATGTTGTGCATGCAAGCCAATCCCCTGTCCATCGTGCATGCGAAGATGCCTAGTGCCCTGCACCTGTCGTTGCACACTCTCAAGTAGCAGCATCAGGAAGCACTTCTACGTCCTTGTCTCAGGGCAGCGTTCAGTTGTCCATACCCCAGTCCTTGAAATGCAAGCGCAAATACGCAGCCAACGCCCCACAGACCACACTACTAAATTCCCACATTTCACGACTGCTTGCGCTCGAAATGTTGCCTTTTAGGCTCGTGAAGACGGAAGCATTCTGCAACCTGATGGCGGCGGCCGCCCCTCGGTACTATTTCTCCCGGTGTGCCGTCCCCGCATTACACAAGCACGTGTCCCAAAACATTAGCCGTGCCCTCAACAACGCAGTTACTGGGAAAGTCCACCTAACCACGGATACGTGGACAAGTGCTTGTGAGTAGGGACGGTACATCTTGCAGATGGCACACACCCAGTGGAAGCCGGGACCCAGTCGGACCTTGGGACGGAACACGTCCTCCCGACACAAAGGTCTACAGCTCCTGCACCTCATCCTCCTCAGCTTCCTCCTCCTCTTCAGCCTCCATCTCCGAAATTACCACATCAGTCACAAGCTGGAAGCACTGCAGCACTGCCTTGGCCAAGCGGCAACAGGCTGTGCTGAAGCTAATATGCTTAGGTAACAAACCGCACAATGCTGAAGAGTTGTGGACAGCTCTGAAAGAGCAGGCAGATCTGTGGCTCACACCGCTGAACCTACAGCCAGGCATGGTCGTGTGTGACAATGGCTGGAACCTGGTGGCGGCTCTGAGGCGAGGCGAGCTCACACACGTACCATGCTTGGCCCATGTGTTTAACCTTGTCGTTCAGCGGTTTCTCAAATCCTACCTGGAGCTGTTGGATCTGCTTGTTAAAGTATGCCATCCGTGTGCCCGTTTTAGAAAGTCACCTACAGGTTAAGCTGCCCTTGCCGTGTTTCAGCAGCATTTGCAGCTTCAGGCTCACAGACTGGTATGTGATGTCGCCACGCGTTGGAACTCTACTGCAGTTGTTGGGCAGGATTTGTGAGCAGAAGAGGGCAGTTGTTGAGTACCAGCATCAACAAGGCCATCGGTATTCAGTTCAGACTCCACCCATAAGACCTCAGGAGTGGACACGGATGTCAGACATATGTACCATCCTCCAAAACTTTGAGGACTCCATCAAGATGGTGAGCGGCGATGACGCCATAATTAGTGTCACCATCCCGCTTCTCTGTCTTCTGAAACGCTCTCTGCTCACAATCAAAGAGGATGCATTGCAGGCGGAGCACGATGAGATGGAGCAAGGAACCATACAGGGTGATTACACACAGCCAAGCCTCTTCTCATCTCAACGTGGATTGGGTGACAATGAGGAGGAGGAAGAACAGGAGCTTTTTTCATGCGCTATAGACTGTACTACCTGCACAACTGTCATACCGTCTGTTCAGCGTGGATGGCCAGAGGACAGAGAGGAGGAGGAGTAGGAGGATGAGGAGGAGAGCATGGTCAATCATCCTCTTGGTGAGGACACGGAAGTCTTGCCTGTTAGCAGTCTGGCACGCATGGCTGAGTTAATGTTACACTGCCATTCCCATGACCCTCACGTTCTCAAAATTTTGGGTGACACTTCTAGACCCACGCTAAAAGGAGAACTTTATATCTCTTATTCCTGAAGCGGACAGGTCTACAAAAATGGGGCAGTACCAGAAGACCCTTGTTGCGGAACTATTAAAAAAATTCCCATCTGAAAACGCTGGTGGCAGTGGTCACAGTTCGTTGGACAACCAAGGAGTACAGGCGAGAGAGACACAAATGCAATCCAGCAGAGGCATGGGAACACTGTCAAAGTTCTGGGACAGTTTTCTCAGACCCTCCCTTCGCACAGGCCCTAAGGTGCAGGGTACTCTCACAAGTAGTGCAAAGTTTGGGAAGATGCTGAGAGAGTACCATGCCGACCGTGATTCCTCTCTGCCTTATAATTATTGGGTATCCAAGCTGGATACGTGGAATGAACTTGCTCTCTACACCTTGGATGTCCTGGGCTGCCCTGCCGCTAGCGGTTTATCAGAGCGGGTTCTTAGTGCCGCTGGTGGAATTATAACTGATAAGGGCAACCGCCTGTCAACTGAAAATGCTGACAGGCTGACTCTTATAAAAATGAACAAGGGCTGGATTGGGCCAGACTTCTCAACACCACCGAATGATAGCAGCGTAACATAGACTCAAATCCAGTGTCTTTTTTTGGGAGGTGTATTCTCATGCACCTTTTCACACCCACACATGGGTATACACTTCCTGATTTTGGCTATTTGCTCTTGTCCTCCTCCTTCTCCTCATCCTCATCCTCCACCACCATATCACCAGGGTGACCGTGGTCCGTGATGCAACACCCACATAATTTTTTTAAAGGGTGTTTATGATGCCCGTAAAAAAATTTTTTTATACAGTATGTTCATGTATACCCCCCAGGGGTAAATGTTTGTCAGCCCATACACTTAGTGCATGGGCATTACAAGTATAGGAGACCCGCTCCTTTCTAATGGGAACATTTTTTTATGAGGCCCTCTAAGTCTCTTCCAAGGGGCATTGGAGTGCCTCCCAATTTTTGGCAGCCCTTGCATTCACTGCATTGGCCAACACTATGGGAGACCCTCTCCTTTCTAATGGGAATTTGTAGTTACTGTGGCCCTGCTCTATGTGTCTTTAAATTGTTAGTGGAGTTTTTCCTAAATTTGGTCAGCCGTTGGACTCCCTGCATACCCTATAACTGCATAGTGCAACATCCCTGGCGGCGTGCTGGCATGGCTTACCACCTCCCACCATGCAAGACCACCATCTTACCTATCAGTCCAGGCTGCACACTTTGCACCTGTACCTGCTGTGTGCATGTCTCTTGTCTGATTGCTTAGGGCGGTGGCGCGGTTACTGCCTGTTTCTTATAGTTACTGTGTGCAGAGTCGTAATGCGTCCCCAGCCTATTGCTGTGAGTCACTGGATACTTAAACCCGCTCCACCCAGTAGGAGGTGCCTGAGCAACACTTTCTTTCAGTGTGTTCTGTGCAACTGAGTTACCAGGTCCTGTCCTGTATCTTGTCTGTTTCTGCCACCCTGGGGGCTGAGTACCCAGGCCTGCTACCTGTATCTGTGACTTCTAGTTCGTTCCGCCACCCTGGGGGCTGTATACCCAGGCCCACTACCTGTATCTGTGCCTTCTAGTCTGTTTCCGCCACCCTGGGGGCTGAGTTCCCAGGCTCGTTCCTGTATCTTGTTCCTGGTTCAGTTCCTGTCTGAACAGTGTCCTAGCCCGTTACTTGTTTGTCTCTATGTTCATATCTTTCCTTTTCCTGCAGTGTCTGAACCTGCACCTAACTCCAACTCGTTGTCTCTGTTTTTCTGTTTGTGAGTTTGGTGTCCACTCGCTACTTCATTGTAACTACCTTGTGTGTATCTGCTCTGCTTGTCTACCGCACCTGCGGGTTTTGCTCTGCTCTGCTTGTCTACCGCACCTGCGGGATTTGCTCTGCTCTGCTTGTCTACCGCACCTGCAGGTTTTGCTCTGCTCTGCTTGTCTACCGCACCTGCGGGTTTTGCTCTGCTCTGCTTGTCTACCGCACCTGCGGGTTTTGCTCTGCTCTGCTTGTCTACCGCACCTGGTCCCTCTGCTCGGTTCCTCCCTGGTTCACGAAGTAGACTGAACCGCCATGCGACCTTGGTCGGACCGAGTTGATACTTAGTCACGCCCCTCCAGACACTCCTCGGCTCATGGTCCAATGGAATCACTAACCACGCTCACGCCAGTCTGTCCGGGCGTGTGCGTAACACATAGCAGAATCTCTCCTTCCTAATGGGAATTTGTCGTTACTGTGGCCCTTTTCCTAAAATTGGTCACCCGTTGGACTCACTGCATACCCTATAACTGTATAGCAGACTCTCTCCTTTCTAATGGGAATTTGTCGTTACTGTGGCCCTGCTCTATGTGTCTTTAAATTCTTAGTGAGGTTTTTCCTAAAATTGGTCACCCGTTGGACTCACTGCATACCCTATAACTGTATAGCAGACCCTCTCTTTTCTAATGGGAACATGTCATACTTGTTACTGTGGCCCTGCTCTATGTGTCTTTAAACTCTTAGTGGGGTTGTTCCTAAATTTGGTCAACCGTTGGACTCACTGCATACCCTATAACTGTATAGCAGACTCTCTCCTTTCTAATGGGAATTTGTCATTACTGTGGCCCTGCTCTATGTGTCTTTAAATTCTTAGTGGGGTTTTTCCTAAATTTGGTCAGCCATTGGACTCACTGCATACCCTATAACTGTATAACAGACACTCTCCTTTCTAATGGGAACATGTCATACTCATTACTGTGGCCCTGCTCTATGTGTCTTTAAATTGTTAGTGGGGTTTTTCCCAAATTTTGGCAGCCCCTGCAGTCACAGCATGGGCATTACCACTATAGGAGACCCGCTCCTTTATAATGGGAACATTTTTTTGACTGAGACCCTCCTCTATGTCTCTTCAAAGGGGTATTGGGTTGCGTCCGAATTTTTGGCAGCCCTTGCAGTCACTGCATACGCAATAACAGTATAGGAGACCCACTCATTAATAATGGGAACAACAAAGCATAGCCGGCTGATGGCTCTCTAACAATAGCGAGGGCCGACTGCTGGCCTTTTAAGAATAATAAGGGCCGCCTGATGGCCCTATAAAAATAGGCTTTGTGACTTTCAGAGTCCCTCCATCATAAATGAAACAGGATGTGTCTGATGATGTGTCACACACCACATTACCAGATAAGGTTGATAAGTGTGCTGAATGCATTTGTCTTAAAAAATAACGTAAAAAAAAACAAAACAGTAGGATCTTTCTTTAGTATAAAAAACAGAGTCGCCAATGTAACCTCAATCTAATCACATTGTTCAGCTCCTGCACCTCCTCCTCCATCTGCGAAATGACCACATCAGTCACAAGCTGAAAGCACTGCAGCACTGCCTTGGCCAAGCGGCAACAGGCTGTGCTGAAGATAACATGCTTAATGCTTAGGTGACAAACCGCCCAGCGCTGCACAGTTGTTGAAAGCTGTAACACAGAAGCCTGATCTGTGGCTCTCACCGCTGAACATGCAGCCAGGCATGGTCGTGTGTGACAATGGGCGGAACCTGATGACGGAGAAATAACAGCCGGAGTAGATACGGTTTCCCTCTATGCCAGTCCTTTCACCGAGCTAAAGAATATGGCTGTGGTGAAATACAACTCCCACTGAGAAGCTGTTGAAAAACATTGTGCCCACGAGAGGATTTGATTCTGAGAGCTCACCTTTCTCCCCTGCTCAAGATCTCCATAGCAGCTGCAAAGTTAGCGCTATCATGAACTCTCCTGATGTAGAAAGCAGGGCCCACCAGTAGTGTTGAGCCACCCCCGTAGTGTTCGAGTTCGGTTCGGTTCGTCGAACACCCGTGTGTTCGCCGAACTGTTCGTCGAACTGTTCGTCGAACACCTTCGAACACCGTTAAAACCAATGGCAGGCAAACAAAAACACATAGAAACACATAGAAAACACCTTCAAAGGTGTCCAAAAGCTGACAAACTGCTCAGAAGACACAACTAACACATGGAAAAGTGACAAGTACATATAGTCATGCGAAAAGAAAAGAGGTGGAGGAGTAAAAGGAGGGGGAGACACAGATATAGGCATGTCATGCCCTTCTAAAATCCAAAAAGTGAGAAGCCGAGACGACCAGTCCGCTCCTGCCCGTGCCACCTCCGTGTCGCCGGGTTTGTGCCAGAGCCGCGGTGAACCCTGACGGCCAGCCCCCCTCTCCCAATACTGGTGCCTGTCCGCTGGTGGGTCGAGAGAGCCCCCCTGTGGTGGAGGCAGCTCTAAGCTTTTTAATTTAAATTGTCCCTCTAATTTGAATGAATACACTTTAAATCCATTTACAAGGATCTATTGGAGGGCAAGTCTCATGCCAGCAGCCGCGTAATTCCAGCTCCAGTAGCGTCCACTAAAGCTGCTGCAGTTAAAAAGCTTTTATAAGGATCGAGCTCGGCTGTCCACCGCAAGGCATCCTAGTGCCAGTTCCAGCCCCTATGCCTTGGGGTGCCTCCTGATGCTCTTCACTAAGTATCCCGTGGTCCCGAAGCATTTCCTTTGAAAAAATTAAGTGTCCAAACTACAGGTGGTGTAGCTTGCTTAACAGCCGGGATAATCCGCTGACTAGCAGACACTGCTACTAGGCACAAAGTATTTCCTGGGCTAGATGCAGTTAAAAATTTGTAAGTAGATACTCTCGTTGGATGCTGAGAAAGCATTCCATAGAGTCTCCTGGCACGCCATATATGATTCTCTTAAAAAGCTTGGGGTAGGGGTCTAGGGGACCCTTTTATAGCCAAAATCACGGCCCTGTATCACAATACGTCACCTAGGCTGAAGATAAATGGAACTGTAGCACCGAGGGCTCGGTTGCTACAGACGTATTGCACCTCACCCAGAGGTGTGATATCTCACTCTCAGATAAGGATGGAGTGTGGATCAGGACCCGACACCTGCATGCATTACACCACATTGCCGTGGGGCAGGGCGACCAATATGCCCCTGAGATGGGCACGACAGTCCCTGTCCCTGGCTGGAGTGGGGGGAGGGAACACTGAGGAAGGGGAACCCTGCAGTGCAGGAGCAGGGAGGAAGCAGTTCCTGGGTGCATTGAGAAGGGAGTATAAAAGGTGGGCACCATCTTAGTTCAGTGCAGAGAAGTCTGAGCAGAAGTGGCAGGGAGCAGGGGCTCTGCATGAGCTCTGCTCCGGAGGCGGGCCTAGTAACAGAGGCCCAGGCCTGCAAGAGGGAGAAGGAAGGAAGAGGAGCGGAGAAGGCTCCAGGAACGAGGAATGAAGGGATCCCAGGGGTGCGGACGGGCGAGTCGCCACCGCACGCCCGAATCCACCTGCGTGGAGGGGTCAGGCCAAAGGGGGAGACCGGTCCCCGAACTAGTGGAGGCAGGAAACGACCCTCAGCTAGAAACCGGAGGCTCTGACATTTTATGTGGCGCAGCCCCTTGCTCCACCCGCTAGGAAGGCACCACATAGGGTCAGGGAAACTGGCGCCAAGTTTACCAAGAGGAGGCCCGAGGCAGCCGGACAGAAGTGTTGGTAAGAAAGGCCAGACAAAGGACACACAAAGGGGGTCCTGTGAAGCGCTCCAAAGTTATCTGGGAGTTGTCTGAGCCCCTCACCTGGTGAGCACAGTACGACGTGGGCAGCCGTTACCTGCAGACGTGGTCTGGATAATAAGAACTGTGAGTAAAGGCCCTGAACTGCATCACTGACTCCGTGTCGTTACTGCTGCTGCCCTGCACCATCACCCCCATCCTCCGCATACACTGCCCTGAGGCTATACTCCTCCCGTGGGGAGTTATGCTACGCTCTGCTGCACCCACAACACCAGCCTTAGCGGTCTGCCCTGTAGCGGCGGTTCACTCTGACCGCAATCCACGGGTGGCGTAGTCGGACATTTAAACATCAAAACCACATAAATAGTTCCGCCACTGGTTTGACCGCCCTGAGCCACGGAACCGGATCGCCGCCACGAAGACTACAACCACCAGCATCCACCAAAAAGGGTCCGGCTCCGGGTGTCCCAAGGCCCAGGGGGTGCGTCAGAACATTTTCATCACCTTTCACAATCACCAATGGGACAAGGCAGGGATGTCCTCTGTCCCCTCTCTTATACATCCTAGTGACGGAGCACCTGCTCTCATCAATTCGCCATAACCCCAATATTAGGTGGATTGAGGTGGGAGGCACCGAGTACAAGTGCTCTCTATTTGCTGATGATGTCCTAGTATATATCACTCAATCACATATATCCATCCCTGCTGTTATGGCTGAAATAGATCACTTTGTTACATGGTAAAATTTTAAAATCAATGCAGCGAAGTCTGAGGCCCTCGATGTCTCCCTCCCTAAATCCATATAGGATTCCATCCAGTCCAACTTTCCCTTTGCCTGGCCCTCACAGGGTATCAAATACTTAGGAATTCCTATTCATAGAGACCTCTCCCATCTATGTTATCTTAATTTTGGGCCCTTTATTGAACAATTCCATACAGACCACGGTTGGCAAGTTAGAACTGTAAGATTCACTACGTGAACCACTGGTGTTTCGTGGAAAAGCACATGTACACCGCGTTCCAAATTATTATGCAAAAAGTGTTTAGGAGTGATAAGGGAAGAATTTGTTTGTTTGTCAGTTAAACTCATTGATGGTGATGTGTGTCAGGGCTCTTTATATCACTGTAAGCAATTGCAGACACCTGTGCTAATTAGTTTGGCAGGTGTGTCCAATGAAAGGCAAGACTACTTAAGAAGGCTCTCTCACATTATTAAGCAGCCTACATTTTCTGCCAAAATGGGAAAGAAAAAGGATGTGTCGGCTGCTGAGAAGCAACAAATTGTGGAGTGTTTAGGTCAAGGCATGACTACAATCAACATTGTGCGATGATCAGGATGAAGTGTCTTGGCAATCAAGAAGTATGTAGCTGATTCACAGTACACACGTGTGCGTGCTGATAAGGGCAAATTGAGGACTCTTTCCTACAGGCAATTACGTCAGGTTGAAAGAGCAGGGGCAAAAAAGCCTTGTCATAGCAGCAGACAAGTTTTTGAAGCTGCTTGTGCCTCCAACGTCCCCCGAACAACAAGATGCAGGGTCCTTCAGAGGTTTGCAGCTGTGCATACGCCATCCTGTCGACCTCCTCTATCCACTTCACACAAGCAGAAACGGCTCCAGTGGGCCAAACATTACATGAAGACTGATTTCAAAACTGGTTTGTTCACGGATGAGTGCCGTGCAGCGCTCGATGGTCCAGATGAATGGAGTGGAGGATGGCTGGTTGATGGACACCCCACGCAAACACGGCTACAGCGCCAACAAGGAGGAGGTGGAGTAATGTTTTGGGCTGGAATTATGGGGAGAGAGATTGTCGGCCCCTTTAGGATCCCTGAAGGCGCTAAAGATGAACTCCATAATGTATGTGGATTTTCTCAAACAGCACTTCCTGCCATGGTTCAAGAAGAAGAACCGTGTATTTCACAGCAAGATCATTTTTCTGCATGATAATGCACCATCTCATGCTGCACATAAAACATCTGCATCTCTGGCTGATATGGGCATAAAAGGGGACAAACTTATGGTGTGACCCCCATGCTCCCCTGACCTCTACCCCATTCAGAACCTTTGGAGCATCATTAAAAGGAGTGTCTATGATGGCGGGAGGCAGTTCACATCTAAGCAACAGCTCTGGGAGGGTATTCTGTCCTCATGCAAAACAATTGAAGCAGAAACCATCCAAAACCTGACAAATTCAATGGACGAGAGAGTTCAGAAGCTCCTTTCGAACAAGGGGTCCTATGTGAAAATGTAACATCACCTAGAATAAAGTTTTGAGTTGAAAACTGTTTGATTTCAGTTTCTAACAACCTGCTAATGCTTATAATTTCAAAAATGACCATTTTTTTGGTCTTTATTAAAATGAAAAGGTTGATCGAAAAGTTTGGGGGATCTAAGAGTGTGGCAACCCAGTAGTCATGATTACTTCGAATTCTGACAATATGAGGGTCATGCTGCAGGTAGTGCAGCAAGAAGGCACTTATGTGTCTTGCGCATCTCGGAGCCCCAAAATTATTTTCCGGGCTAGATGCAGCTAAAAATTATTTTTAATTTTAAATCTGGTGAAGCTTATTATAGATGGCCTAATAGGATCAGTGCTGCACACTGCTACAAAGCCCAAATTATTTTCCAGTCAAGATACAGATAAACATGATTAGTAATTTGAAAGCTTAAAACGGTTGGTAGGGTGATTTTAACCAATCATCAAGCTTTTACTCTCCCCAGGATGACACAGGGGTAGAAAAGTCGTTTCGGATCCATGATTTGTTCATCTTTATGAACGTGAGTCTGTCTACATTATCAGTGGAGAGCCGCGTGCGCTTATCTGTCAGCACACCACCAGCAGCGCTGAACACACGTTCAGACAGAACGCTGGCTGCGGGGCATGACAAGATCTCCAAGGCGTAAGTGGCTAGCTCCGGCCATTTATCCAGATTGGAAGCCCAAAAAGAGCAAGGGTCCAGTGACACAGTCGTGGCTTCAATGTTTACTTGGAGATACTCCTGTACCATCGTCTCTAGGCGTTGACTATGTGTCAGACTTCTTGTCTCCTGTGGCCTTGCAAAGGATGGGCTAAAAAAGTGGTGAAATGATTCCGCAAAATTGATGTTACCAGCAGATACTGTGGTTCTGTTACGGTTTGAGTGCTGAACACTTGACGGTCCCACGGTTGGCAAGTTGGAACTGTGAGATTCACTACGTGCACCACTGGTATTTTGTGGAAAAGCACATGTAAGATTCTGCAACAGTCTCTGCTGATACTCCTGCATGCGTGCATCCCTTTCTATGGCAGGAATAATTTCTGCAAATTTACTTTTGTACCGGGGATCTAACAGTGTGGCAACCCAGTAGTCAGGATTATTTCTAATTCTCACAATTCGAGGGTCATGTTGCAGGTAGTGCAGCAAGAAGGCACTCATGTGTGTTGCGCATCCAGGAGCACCAAGTCCCTGTTGTGTTGGTGGCGAGGTAACAATCATGCTTCCTTCCTCTGTCCTCTCCCCCCAACCTCGCACAACAGAAATGTGATCAAGGTCTCCCTCATCTGATGAGTCTTCCATCAGTTTGTCCTCCACTTCTTCCTGGGCTCCTGCACCTTCCTCACTAGTTTGGCTGCTACCATGCGCCCTGGTAAAATCATCTCCCCCACCCTCACATGCCTGCCGCCCTGGTGCTGCCGACCGTCTGGACCTTGCAGATGTTAGCCCTTCCGCATACAACTCCTCCTCCTCTACTTCCTCCACCTCCTCTTGTGCCACCACCTGACTCCGAATTCTGTTTAACATGTGCTCCAGCATGTAAATCACCGGAATAGTCATGCTGATAATGGCATCGTCAGCACTAAACATCTTCGTCGCCATTTCAAAACTGTGCAGAAGGGTGCATAGGTCCCTGATCTGAGACCACTCCTCCAGCGTGATTTGCCCCACCTCTGAATCTCGTTGGCCCAGGCTATACGTCAGAACGTATTGCACCAGGGCTTGTCGGTGCTGCCACAGTCGCTGCAACATGTGCAGAGTTGAATTCCACCGGGTAGGCACATCGCATTTTAGCCGGTGAAGTGGCAGGCCCAACGACTTCTGTAGAGATGTAAGTCGCTGAGCTGCGGGATGCGAACGGCGGAAGTGAGCACACAGCGACCGTGCCCTCTGCAGAAGGCCATCTAGTCTGGGATAGTGGGCTAAAAATTGCTGGACAACCAGGTTCAACACGTGAGCCATACAAGGCACGTGTGTGACATTGCCCCGGCGAAGGGCCGCACCCAGGTTTGCAGCATTGTCGCACACGGCCTTCCCTGGTTTCAGGTCCAGTGGAGACAACCATTCATGAAATTGGTTCTCCAGAGCTGACCACAACTCCTCAGCTGTGTGACTCACATTTCCCAGACATTTCAATGTAAAAACCGCCTGATGACGTTGAGCCCTACTGCCAGCATAGTAAGGAGGTGTGCAGGATCCCTTCTGCGCAGTTAGAAAGCTTGTGGCATGACCAGACAGGCTTTGGGTGTAGGTGGAAGACCGAGAGGAGGTTGAGGAGGCAGAAGCAGTGGAGGAAAAATGACATAAAGAGGATTGACGCACAACTCGTGGGGACGGCAAGACTTGGACAGCAGCCCCTTGTCCTGCTGTCACCATAGTTACCCAGTGCCCAGTCAGCGACATGTAACGCCCCTGTCCATGCCTACTCGTCCAAGTGTCTGTGGTGAAATGCACCCTGTCACACACAGAGTTTCTCAAAGAAGCGGTGATGTTGTGTGCGACATGCTGGTGGAGCGCAGGCACACCTTTCTTTGAGAAGTAGTGCCGACTGGGCATCTGGTACTGGGGCACTGCGACGGACATAAGGTCTCGAAAATCCTCTGTGTCCACCAGGCGGAAAGGCAGCATTTCTGTAGCCAAGAGCTTGCAGATGGTGAAATTCAACCTCTTAGCTTTCTCATGGCTAGGAGGAAATGGTCTTTTACTTGTCCACATCTGAGGGACCGAGGGCTGGCTATTGTGCTTAGACGGGGTTGATAAGGGTGTCCCCGGCAAACTGCCGGTCTGTGAGGAAGATGCAGGCGGACATGTTAGGTTGCCTTGATCCAAAGGTGGTGCTATCGATGTCGGACAGCGCTCAAGACCAGCTGGTGTTACCACCTCCAAAGAAAATGATGACCTGCCAATCACGCTGGCTGTTGCGGGTAAAGAGGTGGCAGGTCTGCGCCCCAAAACAGGTGTGACTGCTGTCCCCCCAGTCACAGAGGATGAAGAGGCTGCGGATGCACAAGATATGGCAGACGGTGGTTGGCCTGGCCGGCTAGACCGCATTGTAGCACACTGAGCTTCCCACTGCAACTTATGCTTCATGTCCATGTGCCGGTTCATGCATGAAGTACTCAAAATATGTATTTTTTGGCCTCTACTTAGCTTTTGCTGACAAATGTTACAGATAACACGAGTTGGGTCATCTTTATCGATCTGAAAAAATGCCCAGGCTATGCAAGGCTTAGCACCCATGCGACCTGAAGAGCCACCACGACTTGTGGTGAGAGGCAGAGTTGTGTTTGAGGATGCAGTTGTTGACGTGCTTCCAGTACTACGTCTCTGTCCAGGAAGGCGCAACCTGACCTCGTCGTCACTAGCATCTTCCTCCACCTCCTCTGCTGACCTCATCTCTTGGCTGACTGTGGGTTGACAGTAAGTGGGATCTCCGACCTCATCATCATCACCCTGTGCGTTATCACACCTGTCGTCCTCAGAGCCAACCTGTTCCTGCCCTGACAAAAAACTAAAGTTGTCGCTCCAATCAGGTATTTGAGTCTTATCATCGTCTTCCTCATTGTCTCCACCAACAGGAGTTATAGTTTGGGAATGAGGGTCTACATTATGGTCAGAACCTTCTGCGTCTGGTCCTGGATCCGACTCATAAAGATTCTGGGCATCAGTGCAGATCATTTCCTCGTCTGGATTCACAGAAGCGCTGGAGTCGACCTCTGATTCCCAGGCTATAGTATGAGTAAACAGCTCTGCAGACTCAACCATCTGTTCTACCTCATACTCAGACGGGCAGCTGGAGATTTGGGAGCTGTGAGGAAGCAAGTGCGATTTGGGTGACACCTCTGAGGACTGGAGTATTTGTGATGTTGAAGTTGATGTGGAGGAGAGCCCACTTAAAGGAGCACTTGATATCCGTTGAAGCACCTGCTGTTTTTGTGCCTCATCTGGAATTTGTAGCGATTGGCGTGGCCGTAAGAAAGGGATCTTATCACATTGTCCGCTAAAAGAAGTAGACATTTTAGTTTGGCTGGAAGATGGTCTTTCTTCTGCACCTACCCCACGGACACAACCTTTTTTCCCCTTCCCAACACGCCTATTCCCCTTTCCACCAGCAGCAGGCCTTTTTCCACTCATTTTGGTGGTTAACTAATTCACAACTCTGGAGTTGTTTGCACAAAAAAACAATGGATGGTAACCGAGCAGAGCTGAGTGGCCAAACTGTGGTATTAGGCCAAAACTATTGGCTGGGTTAGATGCAGAAAAAAATTATTTTTAATTTGCAACCTGATGGAGGTCAGTATAGATGGACTAATAGACCAAGTCCCACACACCGCTAGAAGCCCAAATATTTTTTCAGAGCTAGATGCAGAAAATTTTTTTATTCAATTTGCAACCTGATGGAGGTCAGTATAGATGGACTAATAGACCAAGTCCCACACACTGCTAGAAGCCCAAATATTTTTTCAGAGCTAGATGCAGAAAAAAATTATTTTTAATTTGCAACCTGATGGAGGTCAGTATCGATGGACTAATAGACCAAGTCCCACACACCGCTAGAAGCCCAAATATTTTTTCAGAGCTAGATGCAGAAAAAAATTATTTTTAATTTGCAACCTGATGGAGGTCAGTATAGATGGACTAATAGACCAAGTCCCACACACCGCTAGAAGCCCAAATATTTTTTCAGAGCTAGATGCAGAAAAAAATTATATTCAATTTGCAACCTGCTGGAGGTCAGTATAGAAGGACTAATAAAACAAGTCCCACACACTGCTAGAAGCCCAAATATTTTTTCAGAGCTAAATGAAGAAAAAAATTATTTTTAATTTGCAACCTGATGGAGGTCAGTATAGATAGACTAATAGACCAAGTCCCACACACTGCTAGAAGCCCAAATATTTTTTCAGAGCTAGATGCAGAAAAAAATTATTTTTAATTTGCAACCTGATGGAGGTCAGTATAGATGGACTAATAGACCAAGTCCCACACACTGCTAGAAGCCCAAATATTTTTTCAGAGCTAGATGCAGAAAAAAATTATATTCAGTTTGCAACCTGATGGAGGTCAGTATAGATGGACTAATAGAATGATGCTATGCCCAAAAGATTTTACTTCACTAGGTGCAGTAAAAAAATTGGTATTCTATACACAGGTGGTATATCTTGCAACACAGATAGGCTACTCCACTGACTAACACACTCTGCAATAGGCCAAAAAGGATTAGCTTTGCTAGATTCAGCCAAATGCTGTGAAAAAAACTTGCACAGCACTGGCACAGACCTGCCTGGCAAAAACTGATAGGAACTGATGTAACCTAGTCCTGAAAAGGACTCCAATTACAATTAGTCTTTACTCCCACAATCTATCTATTTAAGAGCACAGACCTGCCTGATAAAAGTCGTAGGAAATGCTGTAACCTAGTCCTTAAAAGGACTGCAATCACAACTATTCCCTACTCCCAAGCTATCTGTATATTTGTGCGAAAATTGGCTTGAAATTAACAAGGTATAGCGCACACAGCAACAGCGGTGCCGTCTAACACGCAGCTGCAGCAGTGAGAAAATGGTGGCGACGGGGAAAATGGCTTGGTCTTATAGGGCAAGGACATGTGACATACACTGCCAATCACACATGCCCTTGCTTGTGTGAAAAAAAGCACTTCGCTCCGTGTGTGCGCTGCTGATAGGCTGACAGATTGCACCTCCCCACTGCAAATGCGGGAAAGAGAAAAAAAAATGGAGATCTTCATTGTTCCTGCAGAGATCCATCCCCTGCCCCTCCCCCCGCCCCGCTGTACACTCAAACTGCGTATTAACATTAATTTTCATCATTACTGAGAAAAAATCCAGTTATGATTTTGGTGCACGAACAGTTATCGAACATAACCTCGAACAGCCGAATTTTTCTCAAATTGTTCGTGTTCGCCGACCGGCTCGAACACCGCCCAAAACAGCTCGAATTTGAGATTGGCGAACAGTTCGAGTAGAACAACGCTCATCTCTACCCACCAGAGGATTCTCTGGTGGGACCATCCAACCCTGCCGAGAAGCAGTCCTGGCTAAGAAAAGAGTGTGAGAAGGTTCCTGGACACTCTATGACTGTTTCTTTTAATAAGGTGGAAACCCACGCAAACACAGGGAGAACATACAAAGTCCTTGTAGATGTTGTCCTTGCTGGGATTTGAACCCAGGATCCCAGTGCTGCAAGGCTTCAGTGCTAACCACTGATCCAATGTGCTGCCGTTCACCCTCTAATATCTAACAGGCTGGAGAAACTTGCACCTACTGTCACTCTATCTTCAGCTCCTTTGTGAGAAACTAATGTATTTGGTCAGCCACTCAGTCTACCAAATAAAATTCCTGAGAAGGAAATTGGGGATGGCTTTGCTACTGGTACTGGGGGCAGTGCTAATACCATGGCGTCAAACCATAGTTTACTGGAAATATTCCAGGCTGTTTGGAGGCAAGCAAATTCCCACAGAAAAGTACCAGCAGTAATGTTCAGGGACCCGCACTTGTAGAAGGCGGAGACAACACCGGGAGAAATAGTGACGGCTGGGAACCGAGTATGGACACGAGGCATGAGGAATGAGGTTGTGAAAAGCTTCCATCTCCACGAGCCTAAAAGGCCACATTTCAAGTGCAAGCAGCTGCCCAGAAATCTGGCAGTGTTGTATTGCGGCCTGTATGGCTGGCTGCATACTTGCACTTGCATTCCAAGTAACAGAAAATTAAGCAGATGGTGGCCTCTATCATCATCATGGCCTCACCTCCGCTCTATGAACTCTCCTGAAGGAGAAGCCAGGGCCCACCGGAGGAATCTCCGGTTTTCTGGTGGGTCCGTCCAACAATGCCGAGAAGCAGTCTTGGCTAAGAAAAGTGTGGGAGAAAGGTTCCTGGACACTCTATGGCTGCTTTTTTTAATGTGGATCGGACGTGCTTATGCATGTTATTTCTCAAACCGCATTGCAGATCAGGCCATTGCCCAACTCTGCAGTCATGAAATTAAATGCGCAAAGAAAGATGTTTGTGTGTCAAAGCACCACTGACAAGTGCGAGTTGATGTTGGACGGGCTGCCATTGCTTCTGCAACAAGCTGCATTAGAGGACTTCCTGGGAGAAATTACACCCAGAGTAGATACGGTTTCCCTCTATGCCAGTCCTTTCACCGAGCTAAATAATATGGCTGTGGTGAAATACAACTCTCAGCAAAAAAAGCTGTGGACTGGCTCCATACGTCCCTGGCCACATTCACCTGTCCACGTGTTTGTGGTTAGGCGGTCCTTCCCAGTAAGTGCTCTGGGGAGGGCACGGGTAATGTTGTGGACCCGTGCTAGTGGAAGGCGGAAACAATACCGGGAGAAATAGTGGCGGCTGCGGACCGAGTATGGTCATCCGGCCGCCACCGGTATGAGGTTAGGAAAAGCATCCGCCTCCACGAGCCTAAAAAGCCACATTTCAAGTGAAAGCCGCTTTAGAGGACTTCCTGGGAGAAATGACAGCTGGGTAGATATGGTTTCCCAAGTCCTTTCACCAAGCTAAAGAATATGGCTGTGGTGAAATACAACTCAGCAAAAAAATCTCCGTACCGTCCCTGGCCACATTCACCTGTCCACGTGTTTGTTGTTCGGCGGTCCTTCCCAGTAAGTGCACTGTGGAGGGCACAGGTAATGTTGTGGGACCCGTGCTTCTGGAAGGCGGAGACTACACCGGGACAAATAGTGGCGGCTGGGGACTGAGTATGGATACCCAGTCACCGCAGTCATAAGATTGTGGACAGCTTCCGCCTCCACAAGCCTTAAAAGGCACATTTCAAGTGCAAGCAGCTGTCAAAAATTTGGCAGTATAGTATTGCAGCCTGTGGGTGGGTGGATGGCTGGCTGCATACTTGCGCTTGCATTCCAAGGAATGGGGTAGGGACAACTGAACGCTGCACTGGGACAAGGACGTGGACAGTGATTGCTGCAAGTCTGCAGCGACAGGTGCATGGAGGGAGGCATCTTCGCATGCGCCAAGGATCGCTTATGACGGGCACACTTTTAGGCTGTGACCTGGGAGTGAGAGATGCTTCCAGGGGTCTTCCCCATGCTGTTCCCATGTCATTTGAGCACTGTTTCCATCGATTTTGGCAATTTTTAGGCCCTCTGCAGACCGCCGGGGGGAGCCGCCTGAAAAATGCTGGAGTTTCCCATAGACTTACATTGGGCTCGTTGCTCGGGTCGAGCACCCGAGTATTCCAGTATTCGTTTTACTCTGAGATACTTTAATCTCCCCCATTGATAAGACTTCTCATTTGGTCCCTGCAGGCTTCTTCCCACTAGTTCATCTGGATTGATCCATCTCAAAAGATTTGTTTAAGGACAGGGACCAGTAAATCCAGCCAAGCCGGGCAGGGAGAAGCCTGCAGAGACCAGTCCAGATCACTTTTCTCCACATTCCCGGCTTCTTCTTACTACTTTTGCACAATGTAAGACACTAGAAAATAAATCATTTGTTTCTATGCCGCCTTATTTTGAGAATCAAAAGTGTTAAGACTTGTTTTTTGAGTGGGATCGATGGTACCATTTTTGGGTACATACATTGTTTTGATTGCATGTTCTGGTTTTGATCTCTAATACATGTAAAAAGAAACAAGAGATCTTTTTAGGTTCCAGCTGCCATTGCAATCCATACGCACACCTTGATTGTGTATTACGTGGTGCGCACAGTGGAGGGACAGGAGGAGTCCCTGTCTTCTATCCAGCCATGTAGTCAATAGTATGACATTTAGGTTACGGCCCCACTATAAGTATTTGGTCAGTATTTTTTCTCAAGAGTGGGAACCAAAACCAGGAGTAGGTGATAAATGCAGAATTGGTGCACTTTTCAATTATACCTTTTCTCTGATTGTTCCTCACCTGGTTTTGGCTCCCACTCCTTAGAAAAAATACTGACCGAATACTGACTGAATACTGATAGTGGGGCCGTGGCCTACTACTTACAGAAATATTTACCATTCCTGTTTTTATAAGTACTTAAAATTACCGTTATAAAACTACTCTGGAGCTTCAAGAACTCCACATTGAGTTATCTTTAATCCCTTCTCTCCAGATCCAATTTTTGTGCTTTTTTCCTCTCCCTTTCTGGACCATAACTTTTTTGTTCTTCCATCCACAGAGCCATATGAGGGTTTGTTTTTTTGCCATATGAGTTGTAGTTTTGAATGACGCCATTCATTTTACCATTTAACCATTTTTACCATTTACCATTTAACAAGACGATTTTAATGCCCCTTGGAAGAGACGTGGAGTTCAGAGTGGTTTAACAAGACGGTTTTAATGCCCCTTGGAAGAGATGTGGAGGTCACAGTAGCTTAACAAGACGATTTTAATGCCCCTTGGAAGAGACGTGGAGTTCAGAGTGGTTTAACAAGACGGTTTTAATGCCCCTTGGAAGAGACGTGGAGGTCCCAGTGGAATAAAAAGACAATATCAATGCCCCTTGTAAGAGTGGTGGAGGTTACAGTGGAATAAAAAGACAATATCAATGCCCCTTGGAAGAGTGGTGGAGGTCGCAGTGGAATAAAAAGACAATATCAATGCCCCTTGGAAGAGTGGTGGAGGTCGCAGTGGAATAAAAAGACAATATCAATGCCCCTTGGAAGAGACGTGGAAGTCACAGTAGCTTAACAAGACGATTTTAATGCCCCTTGGAAGAGACGTAGAGTTCAGAGTGGTTCAACAAGACGGTTTTAATGCCCCTTGGAAGAGACGTGGAGTTCAGAGAGGTTTAACAAGACGGTTTTAATGCCCCTTGGAAGAGACGTGGAGGTCACAGTAGCTAAACAAGACGGTTTTAATGCCCCTTGGAAGAGACGTGGAGTTCAGAGTGGTTTAACAAGACGGTTTTAATGCCCCTTGGAAGAGACGTGGAGTTCAGAGTGGTTTAACAAGACAGTTTTAATGCCCCTTGGAAGAGACGTGAAGGTCACAGTAGCTTAACAAGACGATTTTAATGCCCCTTGGAAGAGACGTGGAGTTCAGAGTGATTTAACAAGACGGTTTTAATGCCCCTTGGAAGAGACGTGGAGGTCACAGTAGCTTAACAAGACGGTTTTATTGCCCCTTACAAGAGCCATGCAGTACAGCATATTAAAAACATTATTCCCATTATTGGGGAGTGGGTCTCCCATAGTCTCTACCTATGCCGTCCAAGCAAAAGCTGCCAAAAATTAGGACTGAGAAACTTGCAATGCCCCTTACAAGAGCCATGCAGTACAGCATATTAAAAACATTATTCCCATTATTGGGGAGTGGGTCTCCCATAGTCTTTGCCTATGCCTTCCAAGCAAAAGCTGCCAAAAATTAGGACGGAGGAACTTGCAATGCCCCTTACAAGAGCCATGCAGTACAGCATATTAAAAACATTATTCCCATTATTGGGGAGTGGGTCTCCCATAGTCTTTGCCTATGCCTTCCAAGCAAAAGCTGCCAAAAATTAGGACGGAGGAATTTGCAATGCCCCTTACAAGAGCCATGCAGTACAGCATATTAAAAACATTATTCCCATTATTGGGGAGTGGGTCTCCCAAAGTCTTTGCCTATGCCTTCCAAGCAAAAGCTGCCAAAAATTAGGACGGAGGAATTTGGAATGCCCCTTACAAGAGCCATGCAGTACAGAATATTAAAAACATTATTCCCATTATTGGGGAGTGGGTCTCCTATAGTCTTTGCCTATGCCTTCCAAGCAAAAGCTGCCAAAATTAGGACGGAGGAACTTGCAATGGTGGCAACACGGACCACGTTCACCCTGGTGGTATAGTGGTGGTGGAGGCTGAGGATAAGGAGAAGAGCAAAAAACAGCCAAAATGAGGAAGCGTATACCCATGTGTGGGTGTGAAGCGGTGCATGGGAATACACCTCCCGAAATAACAAAGTGGATTTGACTTTATGTTACTCTGCTGTCATTTGGTGGTGATGAGAAGTCTGGCCCAAACCAGCCCTTGTTCATTTTGATAAGGGTCAGCTTGTCAGCATTGTCAGTTGACAGGCGAGTGCGCTTATCAGTTATAATTCCCCCAGCGGCTCCGATAACACGCTAGCGGCAGGGCAGGCCAGGACCTCCAAGGAGTACAGAGCGAGTTCATTCCAAGTGTCTAGCTTGGATACCCAATAATTAAAAGGCACAGAGGAATCACGGAGGACGCTGGTACGGTCGGCAAGGTACTCCCTCACCATCTTTTGAAACTTTCCACTCCTTGTGAGAGTAGCCCGCGCCTCAGGGCCTGTAAGCTGGGCGGGTCTCAGAAAACTGTCCCAGAACGTTGACAGTGTTCCCCTGCCTCTGCTGGATTGGAGTTGCGTCTCTCTCGCCTGTTTGCCTTGGTTGGGCAACGAACTGTGACCTCTGCTGCTAGCGTGTTCAGATGGGAATTTTTTTAACAGTTCTGCAGCAAGGGCCTTCTGGTACTGTCCCATTTTTGTAGACCTCTCCACCTCAGGAATAAGAGAGTGAAAGTTCTCCTTGTAGCGGGGGTCTAAAAGTGTCACCAACCAGTAATGACTGTCACCCAACATTTTGACAACGCGAGGGTCACGGTTAAGGCAGCGTAACATAAAGTCAGCCATGCGTGCCAGACTGGTAACGGGCAAGACTTCCGTGTCCTCACCAAGATGGCGACTGACCTTGCTGTCCTCCTCCTCCTCCTCCTCCCCCCTGTCCTCAGGCCACCCACACTGAACCGACGGTATGACAGTTGTACAGGTACTACCGTCTACAGCGCATGATACCAGCTCCTGTTCTTACTCCTCCTCTCCCTCATTGTCCCCCAATGCACGTTGGGATAAGATGAGGCTGGGCTGTGTGTAATCGCCCGCTACGGCTTCTTGATCCATCTCATCATACTCTGGCTGCAATGCCTCCTCTTTAATTCTCTGCAGAGAGCGTTGCAAAAGACAGACAAGTGGGATGCTGACACTAATGATGGCATCATTGCCACTCACAATCTTGGTGGACTCCTCAAAGTTTGTCAGGATGGTACATATGTCAGACATCCAGGTCCACTCCTGAGGTCTTATGTGTGGAGTCTGACCTGAATATCGACGGCCTTGTTGCAGCTGGTACTCCACAACTGCTCTCTTCTGCTCACAAATCCTTTGCAACATGTGGAGGGTAGAGTTCCAATGTGTGGGGACATTACACACCGGTCGGTGTGCCGGAAGCTGGAAACGCTGCTGCAACACAGCAAGGGCGGCGGAAGCTGTAGCCGACTTCTGAAAATGAGCTGACAGGCGGCTTACTTTGACAAGCAGATCTGGCAACTCGGGGTACAATTTAAGAAACCGCTGAACCACGAGGTTAAGCAAATGAGCCAGGCATGGTACGTGTGTGATCTCGCCTCACCTCAGAGCCGCCACCAGGTTACGGCCATTGTCACACACGACCATGCCTGAATGTAGGTTCAGCGGTCTCAGCCACAGATCTGCCTGCTCTTTCACAGCTGTCCACAACTCACAAGCAGTGTGAGGTTTATCACCTAAGCTTATGAGTTTCAGCACAGCCTGTTGCCGCTTGGCTGAGGCAGTGCTGCAGTGCTTCCAGCTTGTAACTGATGTGGTGATATCTGAGATGGAGGCTGAACATGAGGAGGAGGAGGAGGATGATGCGCAGGAGCTGTACACTGTGGGGGCAACTCTGACTGACATAGGGCCCGCAATCCTCGGTGTGGGGAGGATGTGTTCCGTCCCAAGGTCCGACTGGGTCCCGGCTTCCACTATCTTTACCCAGTGTGCCATCAGGGAGATGTACCGTCCCTGGCCACAAGCACTTGTCCACGTGTCCGTTGTCAGGTGGACTCTCCCAGTAACTGCGTTGTTGAGGGCACGGCAGATGTTTTGGGACACGTGCTTGTGTAGTGCGGGGATGGCACACCGCGCAAAATAATGTCGGCTGGGGACCGAATACCGGACATGAACTCGGCTCATCTGGATGCCGTCACAGCCAGACACTGAGGAGCTTCACTGAGGAACTTCTCAGTGTCTGCGGCATGGCAAGCTGGATGGCAGTGCTCTGCTGCGATCCAGCCTGTCATGTCAATGTAGCAGAGCTGAAGCCGTCCTGGGAACCATGGAAAGGTAAGGATGAGGTTGGTTAATTATTTTACTTTTATTGCAGGAGATCGTTGGCTTCAGCTGGAATGGGCGATACGGTAAGTAGAGTTTAATTTAGAACATTAAAGAATTGTGTCTTTATTTCAATTAAAGGACTTTATTCTGGGTGTTTGTGTTTTTTTTTAACTTTCACTATGGGGTTAGTAATGGGGGTGTCTTATAGACGCCTCTCTATTACTAACCTGGGCTTGATGTCAGCTGGCATTATAAGCTGAAATCAACCCTAACCCTATTACCCCACTGCCACCACTACAGGGCAGTGGGAAGAGTGAGGCTAAGTGACAGAATTGGCGCATCCTGTGGATGCGCCATTTCTGGGGCGGCTGACGGCTGCTGTTTCTAGCCTGGGAGGGGGCCAATATTCATGGCACCCTTCCTGGGTTATTAATATCAGCCCCCAGCTGTCTGCCTAGCCTTTGCTAGCTATTAAAATAGGGGGGACCCCACGTCATTTTTATTTTGGGTCCCCCATTTTAATAGCTAGTAAAGGCTAGGTATTCAGCTGGGGGCTGATATTAGTAGCCTGGGAAGCTCCATGGGTATTACCCCCTTCCCAGGCTTCAAACATCTGCCCCAGCCGTCTGCTTAACCTACGCTAGAGACTAAAATTACGGGGAACCCCACGCCAATTTTTTTTTAAATAAATCCTTTATTTTAACACTAAATGACAAGTACAGTAACCAACACTGTCACTTTACGTATTATATATGTGACTGACATGTTTCTATCTATCTAATCTATGTGTGATGCTCTATTCTTTCTGTTCTAAATTGTTGGGTACCAATGTATGCCGCTGATGAATTGCCGGCCGGCTTTTTTAAAGAGACAAAAACACTATTATTTTTTTTTTTTAATAAATTCTTTATTTTAACACTAAATAACAAGTACAGTAACCAACACTGTCACTGTACTTATTATATATGTGACTGACATGTTTCTATCTGTCTAATCTATGTGTGATGCTCTATTCTTTCTGTTCTAAATTGTCGGGTACCGGTGTATGTCGCAGATGAATTGCCGGCTTTTCATGTTTCACTGTGAGCACTGTTCCCATCGATTTGGGCAATCACTGTAATGCCACAACCACCATGGCTGTGACATTACAGTGAGTGGCAGACAATCCCTGCATGATTGGTGCTTTAAATAGCGCCAAACATGCAGGACAGGGACCCGAGCTCCCACCCAAGCATCTCGAAAGTACTTGGCGAGCTCCGAGCATCTCGAGTACTGAGATGCTCGGGCGAGTACCGAGCAGTGGCGAGCATGCTCGCTCATCACTAATGATTACCAATGATATAATATCAAGGCCTCTTAGGGGCCCCATAAGAACTGCGGGATGGGTTTAACTATTACTTCTCTCTCCCTATAGCTACACCCTCGTAACCAAGTCATGATGATATTTCAGAGGTAGTGGACATCATTACCTCTGGCTATTATAGCACCAACTAATCTATTTTAAATACAAAATTCCCTATGTTTGTCATGTAGAAGGCACTGGTGGTGTATAGGTACATGAATTTCATTTCATGCAGTAAAATCTTGTTTTTTTTCAACCGCCCACATTTTTGGCAGGTGAGCGAGTTGCAAATATTTATGTCACATATTCTTGTTGGTTTAAATTCTTTGAAAATGGATGTCCTGATGTGACCAGCGGGAAGCGGTGAACTATCTGAGAGCTTTCTACTGTTTTCAACTATTTGATTTTGGGATGTCAATAGGTCTGATTGTCATTGAAGCTCAAAAATGATATTCTGTCTGGAGGTCAGAACACATACAAAGATGTACGAACCACTGGGCAATGGCTAGTGTGCAGAAGCAGATTTTGTGTTACTGGTATAGTTATTTTGATAAAAGTTAATTTGTTTCTTAATATATACCATTCTTGCTGACATTTAAGGTGATAGCCCAAAGAGAGTACTGAAATATCTTTCTTGACCATCACGTCCCTTTTAAGCCCAGTCGCTTCTACACCTCTTCAAGTTCCCTCTCAATGGGTTTTGGATTGCTGGGATCATATTCTGACGTTACCCACATGTAAGGGTGGTGAATAATGGATGTCGCGTTCCGGCCCCTGAGGACACCAATTGCGTTATGTATTGTACACATTTTAAAAAAAATTGCCACACACCACTAAAGTGGCATCTATTTCCCCAGAGTAGAAATAGTATAATAGGACTCTGACACCCCTTCTACTACAGGCAACCCTCCAGATGGAGACCAAACTTGGAGTCTCCACATTTCAAAAAATTGTTAGTAACATCAGCAGCAGTAGCAACAGCAGGCACAGAAGCCACAACAAAGGTGTCACAGACTGCAATAACGAGAGATCAATGCAGCACACTAAAAGCTACACCATCGCCTAGTCTGCAACTGGGGTGAAAAAGTCATTGGAGATCCATGACTTGTTCATCTTGATGAAAGTTAGGCGGTCTACACTTACAGGGGACAGCCAGATGCGCTTATCTATCAGGACACCATCAGCAGAGCTGAAGACACCATCCTCTCCAGTTGTTCACTACGTGTCAGACTTGTACTCTGTCTTGCCGGGGCATGGGCTGGTCTAAAAAATGTGTGAAACAACTCACAGAAATTGCTTCTGCCACTTATAATGCTGCTGCTAATTTTTTTTGCGTTGTTGACTTGATGTTCCCGGGGTTGGAAGTCTAGAACTGTGATTCACACTGTGTGCCTCACTGCTGTCTTGGGGAAAACCACTCTTAAGATTGTCTACAAGTGTGTTTCCATACTCCAGCATGTGCTCGTCCCTTTTTTTGGGGGGTGGGGCATCTGGCAACCTAGTAGTCAGCACTATTTCTAACCTTAACAATACGAGCATCATATTGCAGATAGTGCAGCAAGAAGGTGCTCATGTGTCGGGCGCTTCCATGAGGTCCAAGTCCAACTCTTGAGCTGTGTGACTGTGATTTCCAAGGCATATTAATTTAAACACTGCCTGATTGTGGTGAGCCCTGGCTACACTGTATGGTGGTGGTGTGGATTCCCTCTGCACTGTTGGAATGCGTGTCTTATTAAGGGAGAGGTTGAGGGCTCAGGTGGAGGCCCTAGAGGAGGTGGAGGAAGCAGAAGCAGTGGAGAAAGTGTTAGGTACAGAGTTTTGTCCCGCAAACCTTGAGAATTCCAAAACTTGTGGAGCAGCCCCTTCCCCGCCTGCCCCCACAGCTACCAGAGTCACCCAGTGCCCAATCAGCGAGATATAACGCCCCTGGCCATGCTTGCTCGTCCAGGTGTCAGTGGTGAAATGCACCCTGTCAGATATAGATTTTTTCAAGGAACGGGTGATGTTGTTTGCAAAATGCTGGTGTAGCGCAGGAACAACTTTCTTAGAGAAGTAATAGCGACTGGGCAACTGGTACTGGGGGACTGCTATGGGCATCAGCTTTCGGAAATCGTCTATTCACCAGGCGGAAAGGCAGCATTTCCATGGTCAACAGATTTGAGATTGTGGAGTTCAACCTCTTAGCTTTGGCATGTGTAGGAGGAAGCAATCTTTTATCTCACCACAACTGCGGGACCGAGGGATGGCTGCTGTGCTGAGAGAGGGCAGAGTAGGGTGAACATAACAAACTGCTGAACTGTGAGTGCGGTGCAGGCAGAGATGTTATGGTGGTTTGAGAAAGATATGGTGTGCTCGGTGAAACAAAAACAGCAGGCATGTCCACTTCTGTAAGAACTGTCGGGCTCTCATTCACCCCGACTGTAGCGGGTAAACAAGTGGAGGTTCTGCGGCCGGAGACCTGTGTGAGAACACTTGCCATGGTGACGGAGGAGGATGAAGCAGCAGATGCAGTTGATGGGGCGGTCGGTGGTTGGCGAGGCCCGATAGTCCACATTTTAGCGCAGTGGGATTCCCAGACTAACGCATGTTGATCGTGCATGTGCCTGTTCATGCATGTATTAGTCAAATAATTGCAATTTTTCCCTCTGCTGAGTCGTATTTTACAAAGTTGACAGATAACGTGAGTTGGGTCATCCTTTACGGTCTCAAAAAAGGCCCAGGCTAGGCAACCCTTGCCGCCCCTGCGAACTGCAGACCAGCGACTGCTGCTGGCCACAGCCAGAGTTGTGGCTGAGGATGCAGTGCTTGTCGTTGTTGCATCACTCTGGGTCTGTGCGGGAAGCCTCAACGTAACCTCCTCATGTTCCTTCTCCACCTCCTCTGCTGAGCTACATGCCTCTGGGTTCACACCAAGTGGGATCTACAACCTCATCACCTCATCATCATCCTCTCTGTTCTCTCATTCCTCGCCCTGAGAGTCACCCTCCTCAGCTTACTGCCCTGACAGCACAGTACAGTCCGTGTGCATCTTAGGTATCTGAGTCTCATCATGATCACCTCCACAACGGGGATTAACATCTGTTGACAAGGGTCTGGATCCTGTTCGGACCCTACTTCGTCCGGCCCCGTATCCAACTGAAAAAAATTTGGGCATCGGTGCAGATGCTTTCCACCTCTTGAGTTTGTGAATCTTTGGAGCAGACCTCTGATACCTATGGAATAGAATGTATGAACAGCTCTGCAGACTTGCCCATCTGTGATTACCCACAGTCAGTTGGGTGGTTGGAGAGTTGTGACGCAGGGGGAAACAAGGGTAATTGGGGTGCAACCTCTGAGGATTGTACTATGTGTGATGTTAAGGTAGAGGAAAGGAGGAGAGGCCACTTGATGCAGCGCTTGCCACCATCCACTGGAGCACATGCTCTTTCTGGCCCTCATCTACAAGGCGTACCACAGTGGAGCTACCAAAGAAAGGGAGTGGAATTGCCCGTCCAGTAACAGAAGTTGTCAGTTGTCTTTGGAAAGGACGAGACAGTGTTTGTTCAGTAGACTTTTCTGTAACATTACCACCTACCCCACGTACATCCTTGAACACCAAGCCTATTCCCTCTTCCACCACAATGTCGTTTTTTCCCACTCATGTTGGATGTACCCTTCCCCTCTATTAACCAGCTTTTTCACAACCCTAGGTCCAGACCTGTGGGTCACCTGTCACTAAATTATCAATCAGTATAGTGTGTCTGGACCACACTGTTAGTAGTAAGAATTTAGATTATGAAATGTGGACTCCTGGCTGGACCACACCATTAGCAGAAAGGATTTAGATTCTGAAATATGGCCTGGTGTCTGGATCACACTATTCGCAGAAAGGATTTAGATTCTGAAATGTGGCCTGGTGTCTGGACCACACTATTAGCAGAAAGGATTTAGATTCTGAAATGTGGACTCCTGCCTGGACCACACAATTCGCAGAAAGGATATAGATTCTGAAATGTGGCCTGGTGTCTGGACCACACTATTAGCAGAAAGGATTTAGATTCTGAAATGTGGACTGCTGACTGGACCACACAATTAGCACAAACAATTTAGATGCTGGAAGGTCGATTTGACACAGGATCCTATCTATCTGAACTAGCTGACAATAAACCACCTAGCTAGCTATCTGACTACTTGCAGCAGCAGGAGCAGCCTCTCTGTGCTGTTACACTTACAAAATGACGCCAAAACAACACATGTCCGCTTTTTATATGGATAGGGACATGTGATTTTGGCAGTCGATGACACAAGCCCTTGTGTCTGGACGTTGTGGATGGTGTCTGTGCCCTGATTGGCTGCTGGAATCTCCACACATTAAGTTAATAAAAAATAAATAAATAAATAACAGTCCGCTGCTCTCCCCATCTCCTCCCCTCATCAAACACCCTCCCCCCCCCCCCGTTCATCATACAGCACCATTATCCTAGCCAAAGTTCTAACAAAAGTATTAGTGGAAACTCGATCATTTACCGAACTTTGGCTGAATTTTGCCGATTTTGAGGAAAATGCTCAGAGATCCGAACACGAATCTAAATGTGCAATGTTCCTGCCAACTTTTAGATTGGCGAACATTTTCCAAACAAGTTTGCTCATCTCTAGTGAATATGGACTGATCTGCTGGACCCAGAATTGACCACCATGCAGGGAAGGAAGTTGCGCTCTTCCTGCCCCATACACTGTACATCTGATCGCCGTCAGAGCTTAAAAACGCTGATCAGTGGGGGTGACGAGTCTCAATGTTTCTATCAATCTAATATTGATGGCCTATCCTGCGGAAAGGTAATCAATATTGTAATAAAACATTCATTCAACAGCTTTCTCATGTATCTGGCCAACTAAAGGTTAGCAGTTATAGGAAGTTTTCACTTTAGCCATGTAATCATTTCCATACTAAACACTGAGGTGTCTCTGTGTGCCCCAACATTTATGTGTTTCCAACCTACAACCAGGGAGCAGGAATGGTGCCTTTTTATTGTAAAGCTCCCTACAATATATGTACAGTTGTGCACTAATGAAAGATTTGTAGTCCTTATGTGTATTGTATGTAAATAGTGTGATAGAGTCACTGGTGTTATATGTGAGGGGAGGTATGTTTCATTATGGCTGCAAGCCTTAGTGAGCTGAACCTACAAATTTTCTCCAGCATGTTATATGTTGGGGGTTAAATCATTGTGAAGGGAGTGGTTTTGTGTGAATGACATAGAGATGGGTGGGAGTCATTCACCATACCTCCCCCTCAGGGTGTGGCTGAGCAAGGTTAAATGCTCAGTCCCTTTTTTTTTCCTGTGGTGTGAGTTTGGAGACACAAGTCTCCAGGCTGTGAACTCAGCTCAGAAGGGGCTGAAGGGTGCTGCAAATTGGTGCAGGCAAACCTGTACACATATAGACTGTGTTACCATTTGTCTTTTGTTATACCTTTATTTTGCCGGAGTCTGCAGTGCTTTATGCTGACATAATAAACCAGCATACGAAACTGTTCCTGTGTCTACTTTCGACTGCAACCAAGTGAGTCGTCTTGCCACAATGGTTATACACGTGAAGTCCATGTGAATTGATGAGGAGCATGTAAATGGCACTTTCTATCAAAACTGATGATTTCCTTTAGTGCAGATGATGACTAAAACTATCTCAGTTGCAGTATAAAGATAGTTCTTGCAGAAGTGTGCTTCTATATTAGACATGATCCCCATTTTTTTTCTTTTTTACAACTGATGAAAAAGTTATACATTTTATGCACTGGTCCAGTGTCCATAGCTGTACAGAAAAAAAAAACATTGAATGCAACTTTTGTGATTTAGAGCCTGGACTTGTCTGAGATGTGCCGGCCAGATGTCAGAAATTATCGCATAGGAAAAAATTTAATTAGTACTGGCATTAGTTTCACACTGGCATTTCTTTAACACATCAGAGTGAAAAACACCAGAGAATGCATGGTGCTTGAACCATTAGGTTAGGCAGGGTTTAGCGGAGAGTGCTTCAGCACATCTGCTCTGGAGGCAGATTCTCAGGGAGATCTATGCCCAGACCATAGATCTTAACAGCTCATTTACATATTAAAGAAAACTTGGACTTCCCTGGAATAAGACATCGGATCGCAGATATCAAGGTATCATTTTATTCAACTTCCTATGACCTGCTTGCCCATATAGACAGCTTAGGAGGGTTGATCCTACTGACAGATTCCTTTTAAATAACTGATGAAATAAGGTCTTCATTTCCTACCTAGCATAAATAAAATAAACCTGGAATCTGATTAGATATAAGCAATACTGACTTTTTTTTACAATACTTTCATGTGGGGGAATCTCTCACAGTTTTTTGGCTCGAGAAAGTGTTAGGTTTTTGCACAATGTACTTTTGTGCAAAAAATAAACAACTTTTCTCAATATATTACTGCCCTCGGCATGGTTGTAAAAGTCAGAATAAAAAATATAAACAGGACTGCTATATATTCATTCTATGCACATTTGTAGCTATTGATACTGTATATAAGAAGCTTACAATTCCATAAAGATTTATTAAAAAAAACAACACATAATTTTGGACCAATACATGACCTAAAGCAGGGGTCCTCAAACTACGGCCCGCGGGCCACATGCGGCCCGCGGAGGACTTTTGTCCGGCCCACCGGGCTGTGGGCAGGGGAGAGCGGTGTCAGCGCCCGCCCTTCCCCCCGCTTTCTCAGAGCCCCGGCAGCCCGATACTTACCTCTCCCCATGCCTTCGCAGATCCGCTGTCTTCCTGGTCTGCGCTCCCTGTGACGTCTTTACACTGCGCCCTCCCCTGAGCCGTCACAGGGAGCGCAGAGAGGGACAACGCCGGAGACGCTGGAGTCCGCACCTGAGCAGCGGCAGCAGGCAAGGAGGGAGGTGAGTATTGGATTTTTTTTTTTTTAATGTATGGAGGCATGGGACATAATATTAGGGGTGACATCCTGCATGTGGCATTATATGGGGGGGGGGGTGACATCCCGAATGGGGCATTATATGGGGGGGGGGTGACATCCTGAATGGGGCATTATATGGGAGGGGGGTGACATCCTGAATGGGGCATTATATGGGGGGGGTGGCATCCTGAATGGGGCATTATATGGGGGGGGTGACATCCTGCATGGGGCATTATATGGGGAGAGAGGTGACATCCTGCATGGGGCATTATATGGGGGGGTGACATGCTGCATGGGGCATTATATGGGGGTGAAATCCAGCATGGGGCATTATATGGGGGGGGGGGTGACATCCTGAATGGGGCATTATAAAGACAGGGGAGTGGTATCTTGCACGGGGCATTATATGGTGGGAGAAAGGGAAATCCTGCATGGGGCATAATAAGGGGGGGAACAGCCTGCATAGGGCATTATAAGGGGGAAACAGCCTGCCTATTGAGGACCTATGCTGCCTATTGGGGACATTTACCAGCCTATTGGGGACATTTACTTGCCTATTGGGGATATTTACCTGCCTATTAAGGGGACCTATGCTGCCTATTTGGGACATTTACCTGCCTATTTGGGACATTTACCTGCCTATTGGGGACCTATGCTGCCTATTGGGAACATTTACCTGCCTATTGGGGACATTTTCCTGCCTATTGGGGACATTTTCCTGCCTATTGGGGACATTTACCTGCCTATTGAGGACCTATGCTGCCTATTGGGTACAGTTACCTACCTATTGAAATACCGGTTGATTTAACTTTACTTGTTCTTCATTTTAAATATTGTATTTGTTCCTGTATTGTTTTTTTTTACTACAAAATAAGATATGTGCAGTGTGCATAGTAATTTGTTCATAGTTTTTTTTAAAAACTATATTCCGGCCCTCCAATGGTCTGAGGGACCGTGAACTGGCCCCCTGTTTAAAAAGTTTGAGGACCCCATTAAAGGGTTTCAAATGCATATGGGGGAACAGTGTGCTTATCATAAAAATAAGGGCTATGATGAATTTTTCATGATTTACTAGACAATGGTTTCATGATGATAAGTGATATAGCAGATAGTTCTACAGTGTCCACCTAATTTCCAATTCAGTAGTAATCCGACATTGGGGTTTCTACTTTGCAATTTTGTAAAGACACAATAGAGGTCAAGTAGCAGAACATTTTCACTTCTGAGGACATAATTGCAGAAGCAGCCAAGCAAAACCCATCATTATACTTGTAATCTAGAAACTATAGATATTATTGGTCATCTGGTATCTTCTATCTGTGATGCTTACTCATTACTACCCAATGCTCAAGCGACCTTACATAGGTAGAAGCATTTATTAAAGTGAATCAGTCAGCAGACTTTTGCTATTTAATCTGAGAGCAGCATAATTTAGAGACCCTGAGTCTCACAATGTGTCACTTACCTTCTTGCTGTAGTTTCAATGAAATCAGTGTTTTATCACCAGCAGATTATCACTCTAAAGGACTAGTTGTCTCGTGCCCTGTAGTCCTCCTGCTCTGTGTAACCCCACCCCCAAACCTAATTAGCATCTTTCTTCCTATGCACAGTGTACACAGAAAGCTGCCAATCAGTGGTGGAGTCATACAGTGCTCAGCATTCTAAGTGCTACTAGATCTGCAGCAGAGAAAACATTGATTTTATCAAAACTGCAGCAAGCAGGTCAGTAAGTGACATCACTGGAATCAGATTCTCTATCCCTACATCATGGTGCTCTCAGATTACATAGCAAAAACCTGGTGACAGATTCCCATTAACACAAGAGCTATTTTTATAATTGTAGTATGATATTGCTAAGCCTCTTCAAGTTCCAGTATATTTATTTTACTGATTTCTCAGCAAAGATAACACCTAAAAATTGGGCTTGGTATGGGATCATTTTAAGGTCTTGTTCACATGATGGGGAATTGCTGTAGATTTAGGCGAGGGCTGAAAACCCTTTTATTATATTGATTCTGTGCCTATATAAGAGGGTGTGCCATAGAAGATGAGCTTCCTCAGAACTGTGCAGCATTGGTGACCAGAGACTGCCACCTACTGCCCAAAAGGAACCCTGAGGAACCAATAAGAGGTTAGAGTGTTTCAAGAAGGATGAGTCTAGATGGAGCACCAAGTCAGGTGACATTCGTGATGTAGTTCCTTGATATTAAAGGCTGGAGTGGCAAGTTGGGTAGAGATTTGGCGCCAACGAGAGAGAGCAGCAGGATGTGTGCTCGGAGGAATGCCATGACTGAGATAACAGGACGCACTCGGAGGGACTGAGGCCAGCGGGCCGCTGTGCACCCATGAGTGAGACCCAGACTGCACCAGGCAAGATCCATGGACCAGACCATACCAGTCATGACCTGAGGCCCAGCCCTGCACCAGACAAGATCTGGAGACCTGACCATGCCAAGCAAGACCCAAGGCCCAGCCGTTGTCTGTCCAGACCCAACAGACTGCAGTCGCAGGTCAAGCACTAAAGATCTGGCGAAGACCCTAATCCAGATGTAAACGTCTGTGGCAGTGACCAAGAGGCCTGAGTGAACTGGGCCATTACTTCTGACATTGACATACGGTACAGGGATCAATCTAGGAGGTGCAACAGACGGGGTGAGGACTTTGGCAGAAAGACTTGTGGCCTAGTTGGAAGCACCGGAGAGCCCCTCTAGGGCCTTGAACATAAAAGGGATCGTTGTAGCGACACCCTTATTACTGTGATCGTTGTTCTCATTAGAAGCTAGATATATGACGTAGTGAATTCACGCTGCTAAACTTACAGTACGTTGATAACAACTTTGCTATTATTATATATTCAATATTGTACTCTGCAAATCCCCTGTCCCACACAATTTATTTCTGTTCAAATCACCCCCTTCCTATATTTGCACCCAAAAAATAAATAGTTAAGTTGGCTACATCCGCCTTGTCCTTGTCTGCATGTGGCATGCAGTGACCTGTTTACACCTAAATTCTGATCAAATACACAAATAGACGACATTTAATGCAAGCACAGATGTAGTAGCGGGTCAGTGAATGGCCTGGGAGCTGGGAGCCGCATCTCTCTGCACCATTCTGAAGTATTACCATTCTAGTACTATGTATATAACGTAAAGAATGTGGCGCTGCAGCCATTCATTTGGGCACTGCAGCACATATAGCAGTCAAAAATGTATTTTTCAGCTGTATACTAAAAAGTGTGCACATAGCCTGAATCAGGTATTTTAAACCGCAATCATCGTCTCTGGCAGAGCTGATTTTTTTCCATGGTATGAAAATCATCCACGAGAAATATGAGCATGTTCTTTCCCTGTGTGGCTCAGCCGTACATCCATGCAGAAATACTAGTGTCACCTTCAGATTTCTGCCACAGATCTTCTTGTAAAATACATGTTGAATTACGTAATCCAATAAACTACAGCAGTTAAAATATATCTAATTATCCTTTATACAAACTGGAAAGATTACTGTGTGAAAAGTCTGATAATAACATAGACAATGACACAAGAAGTATTGCATTTTTTAAAGTTTTACTATAATACCACATTTCAATTTTCCAGTGCAAATCCCATAATTACGATGTGTAGACAAACCATAATCTCCAAATCTGATCTAAATAATGACACAAGAACACAACCCTTATGTACATATTAGCCTTTTTTTATTTTCCTTTTTTTTTTTCCTTCTGAGACTTGCCAATAATTCAATCTAATTATCCACATTTATCCTTATAGTTCTTAAAACAGTAATTTAGCACACACCTAAAATCTGCAAAACACACAAAGCACCACATGTAATAAAATAATCACCGTGATATACGCAAGATACAAAGAAGGTATTAGTTTACATGAATTTCTTTTACATTGTAGCTAGGCGTACATAGAGATGGTAATTGTAGTACGCACCATGTGCTAGTTCATTCTGTGAAAATACACCTGCTCTTAGTCATACAAGCCACAACACCCGTTCATCTGCCTCCAAGGCTAGGGTAACCTTTGTGGTGTATCTTTATCCTCCTTTGTTGCAGAGACATTGTGGACAAGGATGCATCCTTGGATGCAATTATTAGGATAGCAGGTATAGCAGCTGCTATGGGACCAGCACGTAGGAGGTGATGACTATGGCAATGAATGAAATAATATAATGATTCCCAAGGATCTTTCCCTGCAGAAATGCTCAAAGCCAACATTATACTAATCCCCAAATCTAAAGACGAATTAGATCAGGTCAAAAACTTCAGGCCAATTTCACTGATTAATACAGACCTCAAAATTTACTCTAAAATTTTAGCAAATAGATTGAAAAATTCCCTCCCATACCTTATAAACAACGACCAAATTGGTTTTATTGGTGGCAGACAGGCCACGGAAGGAACAAGGAGAATTATAAATATTGTTAAATTGATCAATTCTTCGAAGCTTCCAGAAATTTTCCTTATCCTTAATGCCGAAAAGGCTTTCGACAGACTGAACTGGAGCTATTTAAATTCTACACTCCTTAAATTCGGCTTTAACGACAAGTCACTTCTTTTTATTTCTGCTCTCTACTCAAATCCTAGTGCTAGTATCTACGTAAACAATCATCTCTCAAAACCATTTAAGCTATCCAATGGCACCACACAACGGTGTCCGTTATCCCCTCTCCTTTTTGCTCTTGCAATGGAGCCTCTAGCTCAAACAATAAGGAACAATCCAAAAATATCTGGAATCTCGATTCCTTCTCGTCAATATAAAATTGGTCTCTTTGCGGATGACCTTTTTTTGACTCTCTCTGATCCTGTCAATTCTATTTCTGAACTCACCAAAATACTCAACACATTTTCAAAAATCTCATATTTCAAGATCAATGAAAACAAATCCAAAATTCTGCATTTCAATCTCAATGGCCACTCCATAGATAAAATTAACAACCTCTGATCTTTTTCTTGGTCAGAAAATTAACTCCCGTATTTAGGTATCTCAGTTACCAAAAATATTAACTCTATGATCTCTCTCAACATTGATAACTTAAGCACTACCATAGCTAAGGATTTACTGGTCTTGGGTAATCATGATCTTTCGTGGCTGGGTAAAATATTAATAATTAAATCTATTATCCTTCCCAAAATTCCATATCTTTTTAGAACACTTCCTCTTATAATTCCCTCCTCCTCCTTATTGAGACTACAAAACCAAATTAATTCCTTTATCTGGAATTATAAAAAAGCTAGAGTTCCTACCAACATCCTATACAAAAAAAACCAAAATGGCGGCGCCAGTCTCCCTAACATTACAGCTTATTATTTGGCCAACTTGATCAAACAGAGCTCTTACTGGTTCGCTCCTGATAACCCTCCTGCCTGGTACAACCTGGAGTTACACCAAAACAATAACTCCCCTCCTTGTGACTTATTAAATAAACAATTATTTAAAAACTCTTCCAACTACTCTAATAACCCTATTTTCCAAGCTACTATTTCCGCTTGGGATAAAATTTCAAAGCCCAGAAGGAAAGCAAAAAAAACCTCAACATCATTAAAACTCTTCCCTTATCATTCATAGCCTCTCTTAACAACTCCCTAATCCCCTCTCATTGGTCGAATCTTGGCCTTAAAAAAATAAAAGATTTATACAACGGTGATAATATCTGTTTATATACTGAGTTAAAAGCCAGATTTAGCCTACCTACATCTGATTTTCTTCATTTTGTGATCCTAAAAAGCTATATAAAACAATTCTTAATCAATAAACCAAAAATCTTCGAACATTCAGTTAAACTCCTCTGCAATATTAACCACAACCTGTTTTGGGGCACAAAAAATGTATTTTCCTGGTTTAACAACGATATTGAATTAGTTGAAAATTCATACTTCGCCAAATGGGAATCTGACTTAAAAATTTCTCCAGATTTAGACCAATGGGAAGACGCTATAAATTACTCCTACTCAGCTACTATATCAACATCTCTTCAAGAGTCTTATTCTAAAATTTTGACTAAATGGTATTACACCCCCTCTAGATTATCCCATCTTAGTTCTGAATCATCTCCATTGTGTTGGAGAAATTAAGGTATTAAAGCTGACCTATTACACATCTTCTGGTCCTGTCCGAAAATCAAAACCTTATGGGATCAAATCTCTTCCCTCATAAACCGATTACTCAACAGGTCACTAAAAATCACCCCACAGATGGCCCTACTATCTATTGTGTAATGCAGCGGCTTGCGGCATTACTGTAATGGTCCAGGGTGTGTTCTGGCTGACCATGTACCTCTCCCTCAGGTGACTGATCATATGACTGTGACATCAGCACAGGTCCTGTGCACACAGAAGGACTGATCACATGACTGTGACATCAGCACAGGTCCTATATGCACTGAAGGATATATAAATCTTGGTGCTTTTGAGACAGTGGGAAAAAGGCGTGAGGCCTGTTCCCTGTGTGTGGGACACTGTTGGTCAGGTGAGGCCTAGAAAGAGAGGCCTGGTGAAGCCTGGAAGGCAGAGGATGGATCTCCCCTGTGTTTTGAGATACCAGTAGCCTTTGAAGGTACGAGGCCTGGAGGCCCCATCTGGGAAGCCGTGAAGCCACAGCGGTGGCAGAACCGAGCTGAGAGAGGCAGCCAAAACCCGGCAAAGGTAAAAACGCTGCTTGATGTGGACATTTATATTGTTATCTTGCTGAAGGCTGTATCTGGAGCAAAGTGGACATATCTGTCACTGGAAAGGCTCTTGGACATTATATGTGTAATATGTTGGCGAGCCACTGAGATGGACTCGGTTATGAGCGGTTTATGATAAGTAATAAACTGCTGGGTTGTGAAATACCGGAAAGACGTTGCACGTGTGGTTTAATTGACCCGGTGAAGTGAGTGCCCCTCAGCATGATGTATAGCGCTGCCTTACAATTGATTTAGAAACTCTGGAACCTCACTGCAGGTGTCTCCTCATACACGTATTTCTTGTCAAAAACTTATTGGCCTTCTTCTGGAAGAAAACAGACATTCCCAAATTATCAAATATTATCAACAAAATCTCTACATACAGCGAATTTGAACTTAGATTTGCTATTATAAATAATTGTCTGCCTAAACATACCAAGAAATGGGATCTTTGGTCTGACGCTTACTCTTAAAACTCCTTTGCTCGTAAAAGAAGATTTGTACTCTGTTATTGGGTGAATATTGATTGTTTATTATTTGTAATTGTTCTTTAATGATTACTACTAATGTACTAAGGTATCATTATGTTTTGGATACTGCACCTTCACTTTATCATCTCTGTTTGCTTCATTGTCCTCCCTTATTTCCCCCCCATCCCCACCTCTTTTTCTTACCAACAGTTCCCCCTCCCATTCTCCCACCCCTCCCTCACTCCCTTATCCTTTCCCCTGTTTTATAAAAAAATTACCAATAAAAATTATTGGAAAAGAAATAATATAATGATTTGCTATCCTTAGCTCAAAGGACATTCATGCTGGCATTAATCTTCACTGTAGGCGTATCTTCTCCATTTTTTATTTTTTCTGGAGTCACAGAAGGCAAAAGTGCACGGCTATAACATTCAGAATTGACCTGGGTCCAGGGTTTCGGCTAGCTTCACTGGTGGGGACAAAGTGATGGTGTTGGACAGACAGTGGCAAAACTTGAAGCTCATGGGCCCCAAAGCAAAACCTCCAATAAGACCCCTAACTATCACGTATCTGTAATAATATTAGTCTTCTTATATGGGCCCAAGGTTGACATTTGTGCCCTTTAGGTTCCAGAGCTGGGGTGCGACTTTAACCCTTGCACCCCCTATAGTTAAGCCCTTGCTGACAGAGCCACAACAGGTTTGATAGAAGGAAGAAGAATGGCAGCTTGTGCGTGCTTGAGGAAAGGACCCTTGGTCCTGACTAATGAGAGTAGAAACCTCAGCACCAAAGAAGATAGATGGAAACTCTAGGTCTTGCTGCAAGTGTAATTTATTTTGATAAGACAAGGAGTCAAATCAGATATGGTCCAACGTTTCAACTGAAAGCGATCTTTGTCAAGGACATCTGTGTCTTGCCGCATCTCTCTATATCTGGCTCTTGCTAAACATAGATGTCCTTGACAAAGACCGCTTTTGGTCAAAATATTGGACCATATCTGTTTTGACTCCTTGCCAGATCAAAATAAATTACAATTGCAGCAAGACTTACACTTTGGTGCTGAGGTTTGTACTCTCAAGAGTGAGAACAGAAGTAGGGCCAGGTGATGAGACAATAAATTATTCTTGCCAAATATATTTAGTTAATTTCAGTTGAGAAACAAATAGCAAAATGAAAATGGAGCCGCCTCCTAATGATCCTAGTGCAGGTGGTTCTTGTACTTTCTTGTCTCTCTCTTATCCTTTTTAGAAAAAACATAAGTGAAATGCCTATGGCACTCCTTTTGGCAAACAGTTTTACTGAGTTTCTTTATGTATGTTCTATAGCAGGTATATTATTATTTTATTATAGTGCCATTTATTCCATGGCGCTTTACATGTGAAAAGAGTTATACATAAAACAATTATAGTAATCTTAGACAATAGAAGTCGCTGACTGGTACAGGAGAGGAGAGGACCCTGCCCGCAAGGGCTCACAATTTATAAGGGATGGGTGAGGATACAGTAGGTGAGGGTAGTGGTGATCATGCAGCGGTATGGTGGAGCGGTGGTTACTGTAGGTTGTAGGCTTGTCGGAACAGGTAGGGTATATTGTATATGTACAATAAAAAAAGGACTTGTCCCGGCTCTTCGTAAGGCCGAATTTACGTTACATTGTAGCATCACGTCAGTAGCTCAGAGAGCGCTTCTGTCTGAATCTCTGAAAAACCCAATTCAGTTGTATCCATCGACAGAGCCAGTGACTTCAATGAAGCTGGCAGCTTCACTTTGTGCTTTGCCTGACCTAATTTTCGGCAGCATCCACCTTTTTCAGGCGAGCACAAAAAAGCAGTCAACCACACTTTTGTGCCTGCCTGAAAAGAGCAGCACTGCTGAAAATTAGGTCTAATAGAGCACAAAGTAACTCTATCTACTTCATTAAAGTCAATGGCCCTGTCGGCCAGAATCCCATTTTTGAGGGCTTCAGACAGAGCCACTGACGTGTGGTTAAAATGTAATGTGATAGATATATGTAAATGGGGGTGCACCAGTGCCAATCATAGGGCAAAAAATGACCGGGTGCAAAATACCTACATTGACAAGATAATCTGAAGCAAAAAAAAGAAGAAAGAGACAATGTAATATGGAAATGCACACCTATGAGTCAATAGTGTTAAATCAAAAAATTCCAAAATGTATTAATGTGCACTGACACAAACATGCTACAATCAATTAAAAACAGAAACCATACAAAAAGACCATGTCTACAAGTAATCAATAACCTGAAAGTACAGATAGTGATATAGATCAATTGCTAGGTACTAGAGATGAGCGTTGTTCTACTCGAACTGTTCGCCAATCTCAAATTCGAGCTGTTTTGGGCGGTGTTCGAGCCGTTCGGCGAACACGAACAATTTGAGAAAAATTCGGCTGTTCGAGGTTATGTTCGATAACTGTTCGTGCACCAAAATCATAACTGGATTTTTTCTCAGTAATGATGAAAATTAATGTTAATACGCAGTTTGAGTGTACAGCGGGGTGGGGGGAGGGGCAGGGGATGGATCTCTGCAGGAACAATGAAGATCTCCATTTTTTTTTCTCTTTCCCGCATTTGCAGTGGGGAGGTGCAATCTGTCAGCCTATCAGCAGCGCACACACGGAGCGAAGTGCTTTTTTTCACACAAGCAAGGGCATGTGTCATTGGCAGTGTATGTCACATGTCCTTGCCCTATAAGACCAAGCCATTTTCCCCGTCGCCACCATTTTCTCACTGCTGCAGCTGCGTGTTAGACGGCACCGCTGTTGCTGTGTGCGCTATACCTTGTTAATTTCAAGCCAATTTTCGCACAAATCTACTGATAGCTTGGGAGTAGGGAATAGTTGTGATTGCAGTCCTTTTAAGGACTAGGTTACAGCATTTCCTACGACTTTTATCAGGCAGATCTGTGCTCTTAAATAGATAGATTGTGGGAGTAAAGACTAATTGTAATTGGAGTCCTTTTCAGGACTAGGTTACATCAGTTCCTATCAGTTTTTGCCAGGCAGGTCTGTGCCAGTGCTGTGCAAGTTTTTTTCACAGCATTTGGCTGAATCTAGCAAAGCTAATCCTTTTTGGCCTATTGCAGAGTGTGTTAGTCAGTGGAGTAGCCTATCTGTGTTGCAAGATATACCACCTGTGTATAGAATACCAATTTTTTTACTGCACCTAGTGAAGTAAAATCTTTTGGGCATAGCATCATTCTATTAGTCCATCTATACTGACCTCCATCAGGTTGCAAATTGAATATAATTTTTTTCTGCATCTAGCTCTGAAAAAATATTGGGCTTCTAGCTGTGTGTGGGACTTGTTCTATTAATCCATCTATACAGACCTCCATCAGGTTGCAAACTGAATATTTTTTTTTCTGCATCTACCTCTGAAAAAATATTGGGCTTCTAGCTGTGTGTGGGACTTGTTCTATTAATCCATCTATACAGACCTCCATCAGGTTGCAAACTGAATATATTTTTTTCTGCATCTACCTCTGAAAAAATATTGGGCTTCTAGCTGTGTGTGGGACTTGTTCTATTAATCCATCTATACAGACCTCCATCAGGTTGCAAACTGAATATATTTTTTTCTGCATCTACCTCTGAAAAAATATTGGGCTTCTAGCTGTGTGTGGGACTTGTTCTATTAATCCATCTATACAGACCTCCATCAGGTTGCAAACTGAATATATTTTTTTCTGCATCTACCTCTGAAAAAATATTGGGCTTCTAGCTGTGTGTGGGACTTGTTCTATTAATCCATCTATACAGACCTCCATCAGGTTGCAAACTGAATATCATTTTTTTCTGCATCTACCTCTGAAAAAATATTTGGGCTTCTAGCTGTGTGTGGGACTTGTTCTATTAGTCCATCTATACTGACCTCCATAAGGTTGCAAACTGAATATAATTTTTTTCTGCATCTAGCAGTGAAAAAATATTTGGCCTTCTAGCAGTGTGTGGGACTTGTTCTATTAGTCATCTATACTGACCTCCATCAGGTTGCAAATTCAAAATAATTTTTTGTCTGCATCTACCTCTGAAAAAATATTTGGCCTTCTAGCAGTGTGTGGGACTTGTTCTATTAGTCCATCTATACTGACCTCCATCAGGTTGCAAACTGAATATAATTTTTTTCTGCATCTACCTCTGAAAAACTATTTGGCCTTCTAGCTGTGTGTGGGACTTGTTCTATTAGTCCATCTATACTGACCTCCATCAGGTTGCAAATTGAATATAATATTTTTCTGCATCTAGCTCTGAAAAAATGTTTGGCCTTCTAGCAGTGTGTGGGACTTGTTCTATTAGTCCATCTATACTGACCTCCATCAGGTTGCAAACTGAATATATTTTTTTCTGCATCTACCTCTGAAAAAATATTGGGCTTCTAGCTGTGTGTGGGACTTGTTCTATTAATCCATCTATACAGACCTCCATCAGGTTGCAAACTGAATATATTTTTTTCTGCATCTACCTCTGAAAAAATATTGGGCTTCTAGCTGTGTGTGGGACTTGTTCTATTTATCCATCTATACAGACCTCCATCAGGTTGCAAACTGAATATATTTTTTTCTGCATCTACCTCTGAAAAAATATTGGGCTTCTAGCTGTGTGTGGGACTTGTTCTATTAATCCATCTATACAGACCTCCATCAGGTTGCAAACTGAATATATTTTTTTCTGCATCTACCTCTGAAAAAATATTGGGCTTCTAGCTGTGTGTGGGACTTGTTCTATTAATCCATCTATACAGACCTCCATCAGGTTGCAAACTGAATATATTTTTTTCTGCATCTACCTCTGAAAAAATATTGGGCTTCTAGCTGTGTGTGGGACTTGTTCTATTAATCCATCTATACAGACCTCCATCAGGTTGCAAACTGAATATAATTTTTTTCTGCATCTACCTCTGAAAAAATATTTGGGCTTCTAGCTGTGTGTGGGACTTGTTCTATTAGTCCATCTATACTGACCTCCATAAGGTTGCAAACTGAATATAATTTTTTTCTGCATCTAGCACTGAAAAAATATTTGGCCTTCTAACAGTGTGTGGGACTTGTTCTATTAGTCATCTATACTGACCTCCATCAGGTTGCAAATTCAGAATAATTTTTTGTCTGCATCTACCTCTGAAAAAATATTTGGCCTTCTAGCAGTGTGTGGGACTTGTTCTATTAGTCCATCTATACTGACCTCCATCAGGTTGCAAACTGAATATAATTTTTTTCTGCATCTAACTCTGAAAAAATATTTGGCCTTCTAGCAGTGTGTGGGTCTCATTGTATTAGGCCATCTATACCAAGCTCCACCAGCTTTTCAATTAATAATAATTTTTCGCTGCATCTAGCCCTGAAAATAATTTTTCTTCCCAATAGTGGTAGCAATAGAAATATGGGGCGCGCTCCTGGCTTACAAAAATATACGCTTCATAACAAAAAACACCAGCTTAGCGCACTGCATTAATAAGATGGCATCATCATCTCTCCCAGTGCTAGGCCTACTACCCAGGCTAGCATTCCTGTGCCTAAAACACAATGTATGGGTCCGCGCTAGCCACTATGCTGAGGGGTCTAAAGCTGCTGCTAACGCTTTATAACAATTCAATTGGCAGATTTTCACAGAGCTCTTCCACAATGCCCACCCATCGGGACAACAGTTGCCCACCTTCCCTATGGGATCTAGTGGCGAATAGTTGATGCCATTAATCAGAGCGTCAGTTGCCCCGTCGACGTGGCAAGCATACGGTAAGGCATGGGAAGAGTGGACACGACTAGTAGCAGGCAGACGGGTTGTCCAATGTGAACAAGCCAGATCACAAGTCACCATAGAATTTCTCCACCAGCTAATGATGAGGGGCATATCAGGGGCGTCAGCGCAGCGGTGTCTGACCGGAGTAGCATTTCACTTCCAACTACTGAATTGGGGAGATGTGACAAAGATTCATCATCAGACAATCCATAAAAGGGTGGAAAAGGGGTCAGCCAAGTCAGGAGTGTAGACGTCCCGTCCCGTGTCACTAAAACTGATTTCTCACATCATATCTCTAACACCATTAACATGACACTCACAATTTGAAGCAACACTACTGTCTACTGCATTTGTGATCGCCTTCTTCGGGGCGCTATGCATAAGCGAATTAGTCCCTCAATCCAAAATTAGCACCAGTGGAGGCTTATTACACCAGGACGTAGTCATAGGCAATAATGCAATACGTCTACGCATACACAAATCGAAAATGGTTCCAGCGGGCAGGGGCACTTGGGTACTTCTACAACCCACAAACGGTACACTGAGTCGGGTAACAATAGTAAAACCATATCTAACCATCAGATCACAAAGTAATTTGTTCCTATCACACATTGATGGGACGCCATTATCAAGATACCAGTTCCAAGCTATATTTAATAAATGCATAACATCGGCAGGGAACCACCCCAAAGATTACGGGACACACTCATTCCGCATAGGCGCGGCCACAGAAGCAGCAAGAGCAGGACTGTCAGAAACGGAAGTTCAGAGGATAGAGAGATGGTGATCCACGTGTTTGGCAAGATACATAAGACCGGACTTGTTATCCTAACGTGGTTTGTTTCTTTTACAGGTGACGCTAAGCCAACAGTGTGGGTGATAGGCCACTCGTATATATATTGGGCAGATTAAAGGGCGAAAGTCCGCCCAGGCGGGAGGAAATTAGAGTTTCATAACACATATTTCAACTGGAGAGGTATTAGAGGCCTGCTATGGCCACAGGTACTAATGGAGGTAATCAAGGTAGGGAGAGAGGCAAGATGTCTGGTCATCTTAGTTATACAGGCCGGGGGAAACAACCTAGGTCATCACAAGAGCGCATAACTAATGGCAATAATGAAACTAGACACTGAGCGCTTCAGAGAATTTTTCACAAAACTAGCTATAGTATGGTCAGAGATTGTGCCGATAGCGGTATGGCAAGGTGCGCGAGACATCACGGCCATCGAACGGACAAGGCGGGTAATAAATATTCGGATGGCAAAATTTAGAAGAGACAGAGGCGGTGTAGTGGTACGACACCGACAACTGGAAGGAGATAAAGCAGGCCTCATACGGCCCGACGGTGTTCACTTAATGGATATTGGACTGGACATATTCCTGTCAGGACTCCAGGACGGAGTGGAACAAGCGTTAAGAGTGATGGGTGGGGGTCAGAGTCCTGCATACGAGTACGCAGGATCCTCCGTGGCCTGGAAATAGAAAGGACATGTTGGAGAGTTACACTTGTTGGCCAAGTTGCCGGAGTGGAGACCCAGGGCATGCTGCAACAAGCTGAATTATTTTAGAAATAAAATGTCTTTCTAATGGAATGAGTATAAAGAGTTAATAAAGCTGTGACCGATCCTCACCCATCCAGTTGTAAGAGTTACATTATTGTATTGTCAAGGAAAGGGGGGCGGTAGGGGGGCTGAGCGTCTGGGTTTGGTTGGGGGTCCCCACAGTCTGCCTAGGCTAGATGCATTTAAAAATTCTTATTAGATACACAGGCGGTGCAGCTTGCTTCGCAGCTGGGCTACTACGCCCAAAGTATTGCCTAGGCTAGATGCAGTTAAAAATTCTACGCTGACTAGCAGACACTGAAGATTTGGAGCAGACCTCTGAGTAAACAGCTCTTCAGACTCAATCATCTGTGTTACCCCAAGCCATAGTGTATGTAGTTTCTTACAGTTAAAAGGGGGGGGGGGGAGCGACCCAACCCACCTGGAATTGACGATGCCAACGTCACGTAAGACACAGCAAGGGGACTCCAAAAAGAGTTTCCATTTTTTCCCAAAATTGTGGCACAGACACCACTTAACCCTAGAACGCATACCTGGGGCCTCGCAGTCCCGCCCTGTTAATTGTTTTCTATTTTCTGCAAGATTACTTTAGTTAGAATTTTGAAACTCTAGGTATTCTTCATGTATATAGTTGTTTGTCATTTGAGTTTGAGTTATTCAATGTTATTTGCACACGGGCCTAAAAGGCCCCAGGTATATGAAAGTGTAGATTTTTATGGTCATGCGTTCTAGGGTTAAGTGGCATCAATTGCCCCACAGTTGCTTAAAACGGTTGGTGAGGTGATATTACCAAATCCTCAAGCTTTTAGCCTCCCAAGGATAACACAGGATTAGAAAAGTCCTTGCGAATCCATGATTTGTTCATCTTTATGAACGTGAGTCTGTCTACATTCTCAGTGGACAGCCGCGTGCGCTTATCTGTCAGCACACCATCAGCAGCGCTGAACACACGTTCAGAGAGAACACTGGCTGCAGGGCATGACAAGATCTCCAAGGCGTGAGTGGCGAGCTCCGGCCATTTTTCCAGATTGGAATACCAAAATGAGCAAGGGTCCAGTGACACAGTCATGGCTTCGATGTTCACTTGGAGATACTCCTGCACCATACTCTCTAGGCATTGACTATGTGTCAGACTTCTTGTCTCCTGTGGCCTTGCAAAGGATGGTCTAAAAAAGTAGTGAAACGATTTCACAAAATTGCTGTTACCAGCAGATACTGTGTTACTGTTACGGTTTGAGTGATGAAGACTCGACAGTCCCGCGGTTGGCAAGTTAGAACTGCGAGATTCACTTCGTGCACCACTGGTGTTTTGTGGAAAAGCACATGTAAGATTCTGCAACAGCGTCTGCAGATACTCCTGCATGCGTCAATCCCTTTTTATGGCAGGAATTATTTCGGCAAATTTACTTTTGTACCGGGGATCTAAGAGTGTGGCAACCCAGTAGTCGAGATTACTTCGAATTCTGCAATCTGAGGGTCATGTTGCAGGTAGTGCAGCAAGAAGGCACTCATGTGTCTTGCGCATCCAGGAGGACCAAGTCCTTGTTGTGTTGGTAGCGAGGTAAGAATCATGCTTCTTTCCTCTGCCCTCTCCCCCCAACCTCGCACAACAGAAATGTGATCAAGGTCTCCCTCATCTGATGAGTCTTCCATGCCCATCGCCAGTTCATCCTCCACTTCTTCCTCGGCTCCTGCACCTTCCTCAACAGTTTGGCTGCTACCATGCGCCCTGTTTAATCCCTCTCCCCCACCCTCCCATGCCTGCCTCCTTGGTGCTGCCAACCGTCTGGACCTTGGAGATGTTATCCCTTCCGCATACGACTCCTCCTCTACTTCCTCCACCTCCTCTTGTCCGACCACCTGACTCTGAATTCTGTTTAATGTGTGCTCCAGCATGTAAATCACCGGAATAGTTATGCTGATAATGGCATCGTCGTCAGCACTAAACATCTTCGTCGCCATTTCAAAACTGTGCAGAAAGGTGTGTGGCGCCCCTGAGGGTGCAGTCACCACAGAGTTACTGCATCTCACCCAGAGGTGTGGTATCTCACCCTCAGGTAAGGAAGGCGTATGGCTCGGGACCCTAACACCTGCATCCAACACATACCCGCAGTGGGGTTAGGGCGAGATTGCTCCTAAGGGAGAGCACAGTCCCAGGTCCCTAGCTGGTGGGAGGATCCTATGTAGTGGGTGCTTAGGGGAGCAGCTTAGGGGAGCACATGACAGGGAGAGTATAAATAGGAAGCCATCTTAGAAAGAGCAAGCCAGTCAGAGGAGGAAAAGTGACAGGAGCAGAGGCTCGGCATGAGCTCTGCTCCGGAGGCGGGCCTAGCCTGGGAGGCCCAGGACTGAAGGAGAGAAGAGAGGAGTGGGAGCAGGAAGGCTCCAGGAACCAAAGGGACCCTAGGGCTACGGGCCGTGCAGAAGGCCACCTGTACTCCCGCTGCTACCAGGAGGTAGAGGGGTCAGGCCAGATAAGGGGAACCGGTCCCTCAACTAGAGGAGAAACAGCAAGGCTCAACTAGAAACCGGAGGCTGCAGCATTTCATGTACTGCAGGCAAAAGTCCACACCAGTCTCACTAAGAAGGTAGCCACATAGGACCCAGGGGACGGAACACAAGTCGCCCGCCAAGGCCCGAGGATACCGGATAGAAGTGTCACTGGGTGTGAGGTGCAGGGAGAAGGCCAGAGAAAGGACACACAGAAGGGGGTCCTGCTAAGTACTCCGGAGCTATCTGGGGGTGGACTGAGCCCCTCACTGAGTACGCACAGCACGACGGGTGAGATAGCTCTGGTACCTGTAATCTGGACTGCAACAACTGTGAGTAAAGATCTTGGGACTGCATCACACGGACTCTGTGTTCATTACTGACTCCCTGCACTACAACCACCATCATCCACCCACACTGCCCTGAAGCTACACTCTTCCTGTGGTGAGTAATAATACCATTGCAGCAAAACCACCAGCTTCAGAGGACTGTTCCGCAGCGGCGGCCCCTTTGGCCGCACTCCACAGGTGGCGTAGTCGGACATTATAAAATCCATATATACAAATTACCGTTGGATTGACCACCCTGGGTCACGGACCGGGTCACCGCCACAGTGACTACAACCCCCAGCGTCTACCGGCCCGGCTCCGGGTACCCCACGGCCCAGGGGGCGCATCAACTTCATAGGTCCCTGATCTGAGACCACTCCTGCTGTGTGATTTGCCCCACCTCTGGATCTCGTTGGCCCAGGCTATACGTCAGAAACTATTGCACCAGGGCTTGTCGATGCTGCCACAGTCGCTGCAACATGTGCAGAGTTGAATTCCACCGTGTCGGCACATCGCATTTCAGCCGGTGAACTGGCAGGCCCAACGACTTCTGTAGAGATGTAAGTCGTTGAGCTGCGGGATGCGAACGGCGGAAGTGAGCACACAGCGACCGTGCCCTCTGCAGAAGGCCATCTAGTCCGGGATAGTGGGCTAAAAATTTATGGACAACCAGGTTCAACACGTGAGCCATACAAGACACGTGTGTAACATTGCCCCGGCGAAGGGCCGCACCCAGGTTTGCAGCATTGTCGCACACGGCCTTCCCTGGTTGCAGGTCCAGTGGAGACAACCATTCATGAAACTGGGTCTCCAGAGCTGACCACAAGTCCTCAGCTGTGTGACTCACATTTCCCAGACATTTCAAAGTAAACACTGATGCCGTTGAGCCCTGCTGCCAGCATAGTAAGGAGGTGCGCAGTTAGAAAGCAGGTGGCATTACCAGACAGGCTTTGGGTGCAGGTGGAGGACCGAGAGGAGGTTGAGGAGGCAGAAGCAGTGGAGGAACTTCTAGATAAAGAGGATTGACGTACAACTCGCGGGGACGGCAAGACTTGGACAGCAGCCCCTTGTCCTGCTGTCACCATAGTTACCCAGTGCCCTGTCAGCGACATGTAACGCCCCTGTCCATGCCTACTCGTCCAAGTGTCTGTGGTGAAATGCACCCTGTCACACACAGAGTTTCTCAAAGAAGCGGTGATGTTGTGTGCGACATGCTGGTGGAGCGCAGGCACACCTTTCTTTGAGAAGTAGTGCCGACTGGGCATCTGGTACTGGAGCACTGCGACGGACATAAGGTCTCAAAAATCCACTGTGTCCTCCAGGCGGAAAGGCAGCATTTCTGTAGCCAACAGCTTGCAGATGGTGAAATTCAACCTCTTAGCTTTCTCATGGCTAGGAGGAAATGGTCTTTTACTTGTCCACATCTGAGGGACCGAGGGCTGGCTGTTGTGCTGTGACCGGGTTGAGTAGGGTGTCCCTGGCAAACTGCCGGTCTGTGAGGAAGATGCAGGCGGACATGTTAGGTTGCCTTGATCCAAAGGTGGTGCTCTCGATGTCAGAGAGCTCTCAACACCAGCAGGTGTTTCCACTTCCCAATGAACTGACGACCTGCCAATCACACTGGCTGTTGCAGGTAAAGAGGTGGCAGGTCTGCGTCCAAAAACATGTGTGACTGCTGTCCCCCCAGTCACAGAGGATGAAGAGGCCGCGGATGCACAAGATGGGGCAGACGGTGGTTGGCCCAGCCTGCTAGGCCGCATTGTAGCACAGTGAGCTTCCCACTGCAACTTATGCTTCATATCCATGTGACGGTACATGCATGAAGTACTCAAACTATGGATTTTTTGGCCTCTACTTAGCTTTTGGTGACAAATATTACAGATAACACGAGTTGGGTCATCCTTATCGATCTGAATAAATGCCCAGGCTATGCAAGGCTTAGAGCCCATGCGACCTGAAGAGCCACTACGACTTGTGGTCAGAGGCGGAGTTGTGGTTGAGGATCCAGTTGTTGACGTGCTTCCAGTACTCCGTCTCTGTCCAGGAAGGCGCAACCTAACCTCGTCGTCAATAGCATCTGTGACGCCCCGCTGCGCTTGGTATCACAGATCCTAGAAGAGTGTATTGATGGAATCCTCCACAAGAGGCCCCCATAAACATTCACACATCTCCACCTTCCACCTCAGACCAGCAGAGGGAGCCCGTTAGGGATATAAATAGGGAAGGTGGAGCTAGGCAGTTCAGTTCCTCTGAAGAGTTCCTGCAGTAGAGAAGCCTAAGAGAGGTCAGTCTGCAGTGGAGCTCAGTCTAGTCTAGAGAACTCAGTTAATAGTTCAGCAGTGGAGCACGAGGCTCCTGCTAGCTAGATTCAGGGAGCCCAGATAGAGCTTAAGGTGTGCCGGCGTCATAAGATCGGTGAAGCGCGGCAAGCTGCCGTTAGTGTGTATAGCCTATTGAGGGCCCGAGTAGGCCGAAGGCGAGTGGCGAGTTAGTACATAAGGGGCAGAGGAGCTTAACCAGCTCACCCCAAAGCATTTACCGGACACCGGATCCGAGCTTACCGGGATCTCTATGACCCAGTAAGGCATAACCGGAATCCCTGGAGAACTACAAGTCCCAGGATCGCTAAGGTGCTGATACGTAACAGAGCCAGGAGATGCTTAGGCCCCGCATACTGGGAGCGTGAACTTCAAGAGAAGGCCCTACCACAAGGTCAGCCAGCGCAGGACAGAGACAAAGTTATGCCTAGCTCCAGGCAGGTCAGAAACTTACTGCGCAGAGGCAAGAAACAGGAGGCCCTACACTCGCTCATTGGGGAGGATCCTGATATGCACCCTTCACCCTACAGTGCTCCAGGATGTGCCTGAATTTCCTCCAGTAAAAGGTACTGAAGTGACTACCGTGTCCGTTTCCGTTCTTGCTCTGACCCAGCTGGGTCTTGCCTGTCCTGCATTCCCCCTGCATACGCTGCCCTGAGACCTAGCTCCACCTGTGGGGAGCTATACCATCGAGCTGCCTTATCACGGGCCTCAGTGGACTGCTGCAGCGCTGGTGCTTCTCACCAGATACCACAGGTGGTGTCACAAACTCTTATAAAATTAACAATTATCCACCCTTTTAAAGAGTGACCCCAGGGTACGGGCCAGGGAGCCGACCACCGCGACATCCCAAAGGCCAGGCAAAGGCCCGGGTGACCTCATCGACTGGCTGACTGTGGGTTGACAGTAAGTGGGATCTCCAACCTTGTCATCATCACCCTGTGTGTTATCACACCCGTCGTCCTCAAAGCCAACCTCTTCCTGCCCTGACCGAAAAGTCAAGTTGTCGCTCCAATCAGGTATTTGAGTCTCATCATCGTCTTCATCATTGTCTCAACCAACAGGAGTTACAGTTTGGGAACGAGGGTCTACATTATGTTCAGAACCTTCTTCATCTGGTCCTGGATCCGACTTATAAAGATTCTGGGCATCAGTGCAGGTCATTTCCTCGTCTGGATTAACAGAAGCTCTGGAGCAGACCTCCGTTTCCCAGGCTATAGTATGAGTAAACAGCTGTGCAGACTCAACCATCTGTGTTACCCCATACTCAGACGGGCAGCTGGAGACTTGGGAGCTGTGAGGAAGCAAGTGCGATTGGGGTGACACCTCTGAGGACTGGAGTATTTGTGATGTTGAAGTTGAGGTGGAGGAGAGCCCACTTGAAGGAGCACTTGATATCCGCTGAAGCACCTGCTGTTTTTGTGCCTCATCTGGAATTTGTAGCGATGGGCGTGTCCGTAACAAAGGGATCGTATCACATTGTCCACGAAAAGAAGTCGACATGTTAGTTTGGCTGGAAGATGGTCTTTCTTCTGCAGATGTTACTCCCCCCCCACTGCGGGGGGCTCGACCCACCAGCGGACAGGCACCAGTATTAGGAGAGGGGGGCTGGCCGTCAGGGTCCACCGTGGCTCTGGCACAAACCCGGCGACACGGACGTGGCACGGGCAGGAACGGACTGGCCGTGTCGGCTTCTCACTTTTTGGATTTTAGAAGGGCATGACATGCCTATATCTGTGTCTCCCCCTCCTTTTACTCCTCCACCTCTTTTATTTTCGCATGACTATATGTACTTGTCACTTTTCCATGTGTTAGTTATGTCTTCTGAGCAGTTTGTCAGCTTTTGGACACCTTTGAAGGTGTTTTCTATGTGTTTCTATGTGTTTTTGTTTGCCTGCCATTGGTTTTAACGGTGTTCGAAGGTGTTCGACGAACAGTTCGACGAACAGTTCGGCGAACACACGGGTGTTCGACGAACCGAACCGAACTCGAACACTACGGGGGTGGCTCAACACTACTAGGTACACTCTCCGATAAGAACATGTTACAAATAACCGCCATACATCAAATACTGCAGTTTGGCTGAACAAAATGGCAGGTATAGAGGATCATGTAGGCAGAAATATGTATGTATAGAGTATAATATAGATATAGAACTCAAAACCAGGCATCCCTGAAGAAAATATTTAACCTCAGTATAGCACCTATATAATGGCTCATATAACACACATATAACTATAGAAATCCAGTGTGCGGGCAAAGAACCTGAAATGCAGACTAGTGTAGCCACTCCAACCTGTCAAAGGCAGTGTTACTCATATAGACCCCCATGTGGTGGGGACCTGGATGTGGACCTACCCTGATGAAGCTGCATTGACGGCGATATGCGTGGGCTTCGCTCACTCCTTTGGTCCCTCTCCCATTTTCCCTGCTACATCCACATGCATTCCTCTTCATCCCACCACATGGGGGTCTATACGAGTAACACTGCCTTTGACAGGTTGGAGTGGCTACACTAGTCTGCATTTCAGGTTCTTTGCTCGCACACTGGATTTCTATAGTTATATGTGTGTTATATGAGCCATTATATAGGTGCTATACTGAGGTTAAATATTTTCTCCAGGGACGCCTGGTTTTGAGTTCTATATCTATATTATACTATATACCTACATGTTTCTGCCTATATGATCCTCTATACCTGCCATTTTGTTCAACCAAACTGCAGTATTTGATGTATGGGGGTTATTTGTAACAAGTTCTTATGGGAGAGTGTACCTAGCAATTGATCTATGTCATTATCTGTACCTTCAGGTTATTAATTACTTGTGGACATGGTCTTTTTGTATGGTTTCTGTTTTTAATTGGTTGTAGCATGTTTGTGTCAGTGCATATTAATTAGTGTTGAGCCACCCCCGTAGTGTTCGAGTTCGGTTCGGTTCGTCGAACACCCGTGTGTTCGCCGAACTGTTCGTCAAACTGTTCGTCGAACACCTTCGAACACCGTTAAAACCAATGGCAGGCAAACAAAAACACATAGAAACACATAGAAAACACCTTCAAAGGTGTCCAAAAGCTGACAAACTGCTCAGAAGACATAACTAACACATGGAAAAGTGACAAGTACATATAGTCATGCGAAAATAAAAGAGGTGGAGGAGTAAAAGGAGGGGGAGACACAGATATAGGCATGTCATGCCCTTCTAAAATCCAAAAAGTGAGAAGCCGACACGGCCAGTCCGTTCCTGCCCGTGCCACCTCCGTGTCGCCGGGTTTGTGCCAGAGCCGCGGTGGACCCTGATGGCCAGCCCCCCTCTCCTAATACTGGTGCCTGTCCGCTGGTGGGTCGAGCCCCCCGCGGTGGGGGGGGAGTAACATCTGCAGAAGAAAGACCATCTTCCAGCCAAACTAACATGTCGACTTCTTTTCGTGGACAATGTGATACGATCCCTTTGTTACGGACACGCCCATCGCTACAAATTCCAGATGAGGCACAAAAACAGCAGGTGCTTCAGCGGATATCAAGTGCTCCTTCAAGTGGGCTCTCCTCCACCTCAACTTCAACATCACAAATACTCCAGTCCTCAGAGGTGTCACCCCAATCGCACTTGCTTCCTCACAGCTCCCAAGTCTCCAGCTGCCCGTCTGAGTATGGGGTAACACAGATGGTTGAGTCTGCACAGCTGTTTACTCATACTATAGCCTGGGAAACGGAGGTCTGCTCCAGAGCTTCTGTTAATCCAGACGAGGAAATGATCTGCACTGATGCCCAGAATCTTTATAAGTCGGATCCAGGACCAGATGAAGAAGGTTCTGAGCATAATGTAGACCCTCGTTCCCAAACTGTAACTCCTGTTGGTGGAGACAATGATGAAGACGATGATGAGACTCAAATACCTGATTGGAGCGACAACTTGACTTTTCGGTCAGGGCAGGAAGAGGTTGGCTTTGAGGACGACGGGTGTGATAACACACAGGGTGATGATGACAAGGTTGGAGATCCCACTTACTGTCAACCCACAGTCAGCCAGTCGATGAGGTCACCCGGGCCTTTGCCTCGCCTTTGGGATGTCGTGGTGGTCGGCTCCCTGGCCCGTACCCTGGGGTCACTCTTTAAAAGGGTGGATAATTGTTAATTTTATAAGAGTTTGTGACACCACCTGTGGTATCTGGTGAGAAGCACCAGCGCTGCAGCAGTCCACTGAGGCCCGTGATAAGGCAGCTCGATGGTATAGCTCCCCACAGGTGGAGCTAGGTCTCAGGGCAGCGTATGCAGGGGGAATGCAGGACAGGCGAGACCCAGCTGGGTCAGAGCAAGAACGGAAACGGACACGGTAGTCACTTCAGTACCTTTTACTGGAGGAAATTCAGGCACATCCTGGAGCACTGTAGGGTGAAGGGTGAATATCAGGATCCTCCCCAATGAGCGGGTGTAGGGCCTCCTGTTTCTTGCCTCTGCGCAGTAAGTTTCTGACCTGCCTGGAGCTAGGCCTAACTTTGTCTCTGTCCTGCGCTGGCTGACCTTGTGGTAGGGCCTTCTCTTGAAGTTCACGCTCCCAGTATGCGGGGCCTAAGCGTCTCCTGGCTCTGTTACGTATCAGCACCTTAGCGATCCTGGGACTTGTAGTTCTCCAGGGATTCCGGTTATGCCTTACTGGGTCATAGAGATCCCGGTAAGCTCGGATCCGGTGTCCGGTAAATGCTTCGGGGTGAGCTGGTTAAGCTCCTCTGCCCCTTATGTACTAACTCGCCACTCGCCTTCGGCCTACTCGGGCCCTCAATAGGCTATACACACTAACGGCAGCTTGCCGCGCTTCACCGATCTTATGACGCCGGCACACCTTAAGCTCTATCTGGGCTCCCTGAATCTAGCTAGCAGGAGCCTCGTGCTCCACTGCTGAACTATTAACTGAGTTCTCTAGACTAGACTGAGCTCCACTGCAGACTGACCTCTCTTAGGCTTCTCTACTGCAGGAACTCTTCAGAGGAACTGAACTGCCTGGCTCCACCTTCCCTATTTATATCCCTAACGGGCTCCCTCTGCTGGTCTGAGGTGGAAGGTGGAGATGTGTGAATGTTTATGGGGGCCTCTTGTGGAGGATTCCATCAATACACTCTTCTAGGATCTGTGATACCAAGCGCAGCGGGGCGTCACAGATGCTATTGACGACGAGGTTAGGTTGCGCCTTCCTGGACAGAGACGGAGTACTGGAAGCACGTCAACAACTGCATCCTCAACCACAACTCCGCCTCTGACCACAAGTCGTAGTGGCTCTTCAGGTCGCATGGGCTCTAAGCCTTGCATAGCCTGGGCATTTATTCAGATCGATAAGGATGACCCAACTCGTGTTATCTGTAATATTTGTCACCAAAAGCTAAGTAGAGGCCAAAAAATCCATAGTTTGAGTACTTCATGCATGTACCGTCACATGGATATGAAGCATAAGTTGCAGTGGGAAGCTCACTGTGCTACAATGCGGCCTAGCAGGCTGGGCCAACCACCGTCTGCCCCATCTTGTGCATCCGCGGCCTCTTCATCCTCTGTGACTGGGGGGACAGCAGTCGCACATGTTTTTGGACGCAGACCTGCCACCTCTTTACCTGCAACAGCCAGTGTGATTGGCAGGTCGTCAGTTCATTGGGAAGTGGAAACACCTGCTGGTGTTGAGAGCTCTCTGACATCGAGAGCACCACCTTTGGATCAAGGCAACCTAACATGTCCGCCTGCATCTTCCTCACAGACCGGCAGTTTGCCAGGGACACCCTACTCAACCCCGTCAAAGCACAACAGCCAGCCCTCGGTCCCTCAGATGTGGACAAGTAAAAGACCATTTCCTCCTAGCCATGAGAAAGCTAAGAGGTTGAATTTCACCATCTGCAAGCTGTTGGCTACAGAAATGCTGCCTTTCCGCCTGGAGGACACAGTGGATTTTTGAGACCTTATGTCCGTCGCAGTGCCCCAGTACCAGATGCCCAGTCGGCACTACTTCTCAAAGAAAGGTGTGCCTGCGCTCCACCAGCATGTCGCACACAACATCACCGCTTCTTTGAGAAACTCTGTGTGTGACAGGGTGCATTTCACCACAGACACTTGGACGAGTAGGCATGGACAGGGGCGTTACATGTCGCTGACAGGGCACTGGGTAACTATGGTGACAGCAGGACAAGGGGCTGCTGTCCAAGTCTTGCCGTCCCCGCGAGTTGTACGTCAATCCTCTTTATCTAGAAGTTCCTCCACTGCTTCTGCCTCCTCAACCTCCTCTCGGTCCTCCACCTGCACCCAAAGCCTGTCTGGTAATGCCACCTGCTTTCTAACTGCGCACCTCCTTACTATGCTGGCAGCAGGGCTCAACGGCATCAGTGTTTACTTTGAAATGTCTGGGAAATGTGAGTCACACAGCTGAGGACTTGTGGTCAGCTCTGGAGACCCAGTTTCATGAATGGTTGTCTCCACTGGACCTGCAACCAGGGAAGGCCGTGTGCGACAATGCTGCAAACCTGGGTGCGGCCCTTCGCCGGGGCAATGTTACACACGTGCCTTGTATGGCTCACGTGTTGAACCTGGTTGTCCATAAATTTTTAGCCCACTATCCCGGACTAGATGGCCTTCTGCAGAGGGCACGGTCGCTGTGTGCTCACTTCCGCCGTTCGCATCCCGCAGCTCAACGACTTACATCTCTACAGAAGTCGTTGGGCCTGCCAGTTCACCGGCTGAAATGCGATGTGCCGACACGGTGGAATTCAACTCTGCACATGTTGCAGCGACTGTGGCAGCACCGACAAGCCCTGGTGCAATAGTTTCTGACGTATATCCTGGGCCAACGAGATCCAGAGGTGGGGCAAATCACACAGCAGGAGTGGTCTCAGATCAGGGACCTATGAAGTTGACGCGCCCCCTGGGCCGTGGGGTACCCGGAGCCGGGCCGGTAGACGCTGGGGGTTGTAGTCACTGTGGCGGTGACCCGGTCCGTGACCCAGGGTGGTCAATCCAACGGTAATTTGTATATATGGATTTTATAATGTCCGACTACGCCACCTGTGGAGTGCGGCCAAAGGGGCCGCCGCTGCGGAACAGTCCTCTGAAGCTGGTGGTTTTGCTGCAATGGTATTATTACTCACCACAGGAAGAGTGTAGCTTCAGGGCAGTGTGGGTGGATGATGGTGGTTGTAGTGCAGGGAGTCAGTAATGAACACAGAGTCCGTGTGATGCAGTCCCAAGATCTTTACTCACAGTTGTTGCAGTCCAGATTACAGGTACCAGAGCTATCTAACCCGTCGTGCTGTGCGTACTCAGTGAGGGGCTCAGTCCACCCCCAGATAGCTCCGGAGTACTTAGCAGGACCCCCTTCTGTGTGTCCTTTCTCTGGCCTTCTCCCTGCACCTCACACCCAGTGACACTTCTATCCGGTATCCTCGGGCCTTGGCGGGCGACTTGTGTTCCGTCCCCTGGGTCCTATGTGGCTACCTTCTTAGTGAGACTGGTGTGGACATTTGCCTACAGTACATGAAATGCTGCAGCCTCCGGTTTCTAGTTGAGCCTTGCTGTTTCTCCTCTAGTTGAGGGACCGGTTCCCCTTATCTGGCCTGACCCCTCTACCTCCTGGTAGCAGCGGGATTACAGGTGGCCTTCTGCACGGCCCGCAGCCCTAGGGTCCCTTCGGTTCCTGGAGCCTTCCTGCTCCCACTCCTCTCTTCTCTCCTTCAGTCCTGGGCCTCCCAGGCTAGGCCCGCCTCCGGAGCAGAGCTCATGCCGAGCCTCTGCTCCTGTCACTTTTCCTCCTCTGACTGGCTTGCTCTTTCTAAGATGGCTTCCTATTTATACTCTCCCTGTCATGTGCTCCCCTAAGCTGCTCCCCTAAGCACCCACTACATAGGATCCTCCCACCAGCTAGGGACCTGGGACTGTGCTCTCCCTTAGGAGCAATCTCGCCCTAACCCCACTGCGGGTATGTGTTGGATGCAGGTGTTAGGGTCCCGAGCCATACGCCTTCCTTACCTGAGGGTGAGATACCACACCTCTGGGTGAGATGCAGTAACTCTGTGGTGACTGCACCCTCAGGGGCGCCACACACCTTTCTGCACAGTTTTGAAATGGCGACGAAGATGTTTAGTGCTGACGACGATGCCATTATCAGCATAACTATTCCGGTGATTTACATGCTGGAGCACACATTAAACAGAATTCAGAGTCAGGTGGTCGGACAAGAGGAGGTGGAGGAAGTAGAGGAGGAGTCGTATGCGGAAGGGATAACATCTCCAAGGTCCAGACGGTTGGCAGCACCAAGGAGGCAGGCATGGGAGGGTGGGGGAGAGGGATTAAACAGGGCGCATGGTAGCAGCCAAACTGTTGAGGAAGGTGCAGGAGCCGAGGAAGAAGTGGAGGATGAACTGGCGATGGGCATGGAAGACTCATCAGATGAGGGAGACCTTGATCACATTTCTGTTGTGCGAGGTTGGGGGGAGAGGGCAGAGGAAAGAAGCATGATTCTTACCTCGCTACCAACACAACAAGGACTTGGTCCTCCTGGATGTGCAAGACACATGAGTGCCTTCTTGCTGCACTACCTGCAACATGACCCTCAGATTGCAGAATTCGAAGTAATCTCGACTACTGGGTTGCCACACTCTTAGATCCCCGGTACAAAAGTAAATTTGCCGAAATAATTCCTGCCATAAAAAGGGATTGACGCATGCAGGAGTATCTGCAGACGCTGTTGCAGAATCTTACATGTGCTTTTCCACAAAACACCAGTGGTGCACGAAGTGAATCTCACAGTTCTAACTTGCCAACCGCGGGACTGTCGAGTCTTCATCACTCAAACCGTAACAGTAACACAGTATCTGCTGGTAACAGCAATTTTGTGAAATCGTTTCACCACTTTTTTAGACCATCCTTTGCAAGGCCACAGGAGACAAGAAGTCTCACACATAGTCAATGCCTAGAGAGGATGGTGCAGGAGTATCTCCAAGTGAACATCGAAGCCATGACTGTGTCACTGGACCCTTGCTCATTTTGGTATTCCAATCTGGAAAAATGGCCGGAGCTCGCCACTCACGCCTTGGAGATCTTGTCATGCCCTGCAGCCAGTGTTCTCTCTGAACGTGTGTTCAGCGCTGCTGATGGTGTGCTGACAGATAAGCGCACGTGGCTGTCCACTGAGAATGTAGACAGACTCACGTTCATAAAGATGAACAAATCATGGATTCGCAAGGACTTTTCTAATCCTGTGTTATCCTTGGGAGGCTAAAAGCTTGAGGATTTGGTAATATCACCTCACCAACCGTTTTAAGCAACTGTGGGGCAATTGATGCCACTTAACCCTAGAACGCATGACCATAAAAATCTACACTTTCATATACCTGGGGCCTTTTAGGCCCGTGTGCAAATAACATTGAATAACTCAAACTCAAATGACAAACAACTATATACATGAAGAATACCTAGAGTTTCAAAATTCTAACTAAAGTAATCTTGCAGAAAATAGAAAACAATTAACAGGGCGGGACTGCGAGGCCCCAGGTATGCGTTCTAGGGTTAAGTGGTGTCTATGCCACAATTTTGGGAAAAAATGGAAACTCTTTTTGGAGTCCCCTTGCTGTGTCTTACGTGACGTTGGCATCGTCAATTCCAGGTGGGTTGGGTCGCTCCCCCCCCCCCCTTTTAACTGTAAGAAACTACATACACTATGGCTTGGGGTAACACAGATGATTGAGTCTGAAGAGCTGTTTACTCAGAGGTCTGCTCCAAATCTTCAGTGTCTGCTAGTCAGCGTAGAATTTTTAACTGCATCTAGCCTAGGCAATACTTTGGGCGTAGTAGCCCAGCTGCGAAGCAAGCTGCACCGCCTGTGTATCTAATAAGAATTTTTAAATGCATCTAGCCTAGGCAGACTGTGGGGACCCCCAACCAAACCCAGACGCTCAGCCCCCCTACCGCCCCCCTTTGCTTGACAATACAATAATGTAACTCTTACAACTGGATGGGTGAGGATCGGTCACAGCTTTATTAACTCTTTATACTCATTCCATTAGAAAGACATTTTATTTCTAAAATAATTCAGCTTGTTGCAGCATGCCCTGGGTCTCCACTCCGGCAACTTGGCCAACAAGTGTAACTCTCCAACATGTCCTTTCTATTTCCAGGCCACGGAGGATCCTGCGTACTCGTATGCAGGACTCTGACCCCCACCCATCACTCTTAACGCTTGTTCCACTCCGTCCTGGAGTCCTGACAGGAATATGTCCAGTCCAATATCCATTAAGTGAACACCGTCGGGCCGTATGAGGCCTGCTTTATCTCCTTCCAGTTGTCGGTGTCGTACCACTACACCGCCTCTGTCTCTTCTAAATTTTGCCATCCGAATATTTATTACCCGCCTTGTCCGTTCGATGGCCGTGATGTCTCGCGCACCTTCCATACCGCTATCGGCACAATCTCTGACCATACTATAGCTAGTTTTGTGAAAAATTCTCTGAAGCGCTCAGTGTCTAGTTTCATTATTGCCATTAGTTATGCGCTCTTGTGATGACCTAGGTTGTTTCCCCCGGCCTGTATAACTAAGATGACCAGACATCTTGCCTCTCTCCCTACCTTGATTACCTCCATTAGTACCTGTGGCCATAGCAGGCCTCTAATACCTCTCCAGTTGAAATATGTGTTATGAAACTCTAATTTCCTCCCGCCTGGGCGGACTTTCGCCCTTTAATCTGCCCAATATATATACGAGTGGCCTATCACCCACACTGTTGGCTTAGCGTCACCTGTAAAAGAAACAAACCACGTTAGGATAACAAGTCCGGTCTTATGTATCTTGCCAAACACGTGGATCACCATCTCTCTATCCTCTGAACTTCCGTTTCTGACAGTCCTGCTCTTGCTGCTTCTGTGGCCGCGCCTATGCGGAATGAGTGTGTCCCGTAATCTTTGGGGTGGTTCCCTGCCGATGTTATGCATTTATTAAATATAGCTTGGAACTGGTATCTTGATAATGGCGTCCCATCAATGTGTGATAGGAACAAATTACTTTGTGATCTAATGGTTAGATATGGTTTTACTATTGTTACCCGACTCAGTGTACCGTTTGTGGGTTGTAGAAGTACCCAAGTGCCCCTGCCCGCTGGAACCATTTTCGATTTGTGTATGCGTAGACGTATTGCATTATTGCCTATGACTACGTCCTGGTGTAATAAGCCTCCACTGGTGCTAATTTTGGATTGAGGGACTAATTCGCTTATGCATAGCGCCCCGAAGAAGGCGATCACAAATGCAGTAGACAGTAGTGTTGCTTCAAATTGTGAGTGTCATGTTAATGGTGTTAGGGATATGATGTGAGAAATCAGTTTTAGTGACACGGGACGGGACGTCTACACTCCTGACTTGGCTGACCCCTTTTCCACCCTTTTATGGATTGTCTGATGATGAATCTTTGTCACATCTCCCCAATTCAGTAGTTGGAAGTGAAATGCTACTCCGGTCAGACACCGCTGCGCTGACGCCCCTGATATGCCCCTCATCATTAGCTGGTGGAGAAATTCTATGGTGACTTGTGATCTGGCTTGTTCACATTGGACAACCCGTCTGCCTGCTACTAGTCGTGTCCACTCTTCCCATGCCTTACCGTATGCTTGCCACGTCGACGGGGCAACTGACGCTCTGATTAATGGCATCAACTATTCGCTACTAGATCCCATAGGGAAGGTGGGCAACTGTTGTCCCGATGGGTGGGCATTGTGGAAGAGCTCTGTGAAAATCTGCCAATTGAATTGTTATAAAGCGTTAGCAGCAGCTTTAGACCCCTCAGCATAGTGGCTAGCGCGGACCCATACATTGTGTTTTAGGCACAGGAATGCTAACCTGGGTAGTAGGCCTAGCACTGGGAGAGACGATGATGCCATCTTATTAATGCAGTGCGCTAAGCTGGTGTTTTTTGTTATGAAGCGTATATTTTTGTAAGCCAGGAGCGCGCCCCATATTTCTATTGCTACCACTATTGGGAAGAAAAATTATTTTCAGGGCTAGATGCAGCGAAAAATTATTATTAATTGAAAAGCTGGTGGAGCTTGGTATAGATGGCCTAATACAATGAGACCCACACACTGCTAGAAGGCCAAATATTTTTTCAGAGTTAGATGCAGAAAAAAATTATATTCAGTTTGCAACCTGATGGAGGTCAGTATAGATGGACTAATAGAACAAGTCCCACACACTGCTAGAAGGCCAAATATTTTTTCAGAGGTAGATGCAGACAAAAAATTATTTTGAATTTGCAACCTGATGGAGGTCAGTATAGATGACTAATAGAACAAGTCCCACACACTGCTAGAAGGCCAAATATTTTTTCAGTGCTAGATGCAGAAAAAAATTATATTCAGTTTGCAACCTTATGGAGGTCAGTATAGATGGACTAATAGAACAAGTCCCACACACAGCTAGAAGCCCAAATATTTTTTCAGAGGTAGATGTAGAAAAAAATTATATTCAGTTTGCAACCTGATGGAGGTCTGTATAGATTGATTAATAGAACAAGTCCCACACACAGCTAGAAGCCCAATATTTTTTCAGAGGTAGATGCAGAAAAAAATATATTCAGTTTGCAACCTGATGGAGGTCTGTATAGATGGATTAATAGAACAAGTCCCACACACAGCTAGAAGCCCAATATTTTTTCAGAGGTAGATGCAGAAAAAAATATATTCAGTTTGCAACCTGATGGAGGTCTGTATAGATGGATTAATAGAACAAGTCCCACACACAGCTAGAAGCCCAATATTTTTTCAGAGGTAGATGCAGAAAAAAATATATTCAGTTTGCAACCTGATGGAGGTCTGTATAGATGGATTAATAGAACAAGTCCCACACACAGCTAGAAGCCCAATATTTTTTCAGAGGTAGATGCAGAAAAAAATATATTCAGTTTGCAACCTGATGGAGGTCTGTATAGATGGATTAATAGAACAAGTCCCACACACAGCTAGAAGCCCAATATTTTTTCAGAGGTAGATGCAGAAAAAAATATATTCAGTTTGCAACCTGATGGAGGTCAGTATAGATGGACTAATAGAACAAGTCCCACACACTGCTAGAAGGCCAAACATTTTTTCAGAGCTAGATGCAGAAAAATATTATATTCAATTTGCAACCTGATGGAGGTCAGTATAGATGGACTAATAGAACAAGTCCCACACACAGCTAGAAGGCCAAATATTTTTTCAGAGGTAGATGCAGAAAAAAATTATATTCAGTTTGCAACCTGATGGAGGTCAGTATAGATGGACTAATAGAACAAGTCCCACACACTGCTAGAAGGCCAAATATTTTTTCAGAGGTAGATGCAGACAAAAAATTATTTTGAATTTGCAACCTGATGGAGGTCAGTATAGATAACTAATAGAACAAGTCCCACACACTGCTAGAAGGCCAAATATTTTTTCAGTGCTAGATGCAGAAAAAAATTATATTCAGTTTGCAACCTTATGGAGGTCAGTATAGATGGACTAATAGAACAAGTCCCACACACAGCTAGAAGCCCAAATATTTTTTCAGAGGTAGATGCAGAAAAAAATTATATTCAGTTTGCAACCTGATGGAGGTCTGTATAGATGGATTAATAGAACAACTCCCACACACAGCTAGAAGCCCAATATTTTTTCAGAGGTAGATGCAGAAAAAAATATATTCAGTTTGCAACCTGATGGAGGTCTGTATAGATGGATTAATAGAACAAGTCCCACACACAGCTAGAAGCCCAATATTTTTTCAGAGGTAGATGCAGAAAAAAATATATTCAGTTTGCAACCTGATGGAGGTCTGTATAGATGGATTAATAGAACAAGTCCCACACACAGCTAGAAGCCCAATATTTTTTCAGAGGTAGATGCAGAAAAAAATATATTCAGTTTGCAACCTGATGGAGGTCTGTATAGATGGATTAATAGAACAAGTCCTACACACAGCTAGAAGCCCAATATTTTTTCAGAGGTAGATGCAGAAAAAAATATATTCAGTTTGCAACCTGATGGAGGTCTGTATAGATGGATTAATAGAACAAGTCCCACACACAGCTAGAAGCCCAATATTTTTTCAGAGCTAGATGCAGAAAAAAATTATATTCAATTTGCAACCTGATGGAGGTCAGTATAGATGGACTAATAGAATGATGCTATGCCCAAAAGATTTTACTTCACTAGGTGCAGTAAAAAAATTGGTATTCTATACACAGGTGGTATATCTTGCAACACAGATAGGCTACTCCACTGACTAACACACTCTGCAATAGGCCAAAAAGGATTAGCTTTGCTAGATTCAGCCAAATGCTGTGAAAAAAACTTGCACAGCACTGGCACAGACCTGCCTGGCAAAAACTGATAGGAACTGATGTAACCTAGTCCTGAAAAGGACTCCAATTACAATTAGTCTTTACTCCCACAATCTATCTATTTAAGAGCACAGATCTGCCTGATAAAAGTCGTAGGAAATGCTGTAACCTAGTCCTTAAAAGGACTGCAATCACAACTATTCCCTGCTCCCAAGTTATCTGTAGATTTGTGCGAAAATTGGCTTGAAATTAACAAGGTATAGCGCACACAGCAACAGCGGTGCCGTCTAACACGCAGCTGCAGCAGTGAGAAAATGGTGGCGACGGGGAAAATGGCTTGGTCTTATAGGGCAAGGACATGTGACATACACTGCCAATGACACATGCCCTTGCTTGTGTGAAAAAAAGCACTTCGCTCCGTGTGTGCGCTGCTGATAGGCTGACAGATTGCACCTCCCCACTGTAAATGCGGGAAAGAGAAAAAAAAATGGAGATCTTCATTGTTCCTGCAGAGATCCATCCCCTGCCCCTCCCCCCACCCCGCTGTACACTCAAACTGCGTATTAACATTAATTTTCATCATTACTGAGAAAAAATCCAGTTATGATTTTGGTGCACGAACAGTTATCGAACATAACCTCGAACAGCCGAATTTTTCTCAAATTGTTCGTGTTCGCCGAGCGGCTCGAACACCGCCCAAAACAGCTCGAATTTGAGATTGGCGAACAGTTCGAGTAGAACAACGCTCATCTCTAATATTAATACATTTTGGAATTTTTTGATTTAACACTATTGAGTCATAGGTGTGCATTTCCATATTACATTGTCTCTTTCTTCTTTTTTTTTGCTTAAAATGTAATGTGAGCCTGGTCTCACCTGAGTCTTGAGCTGGTGATAATGTTGTTATGCATGAAAACTTTATAACATTTTGCATTTTTTCTAAACTCTTCTTTTTCATCAGGACCAGATGGCAGACCTCCTTGGTTTACATGTAGTTGTGAAGTCTGCAGGTAGTACAGAGCTGACTAAATATGCCCATTCAGCAGAGAAAATCAGACAGTGTGGGATAATTGCTGGATTTCTGTAAAACAAGATGAGGCAGGAATGATTAATAATTTGGGCTAATAATGCAATCACTTCCAGTTGTTTCCAGTCAGGATTAGAAAAACTGGAAAACTTGGAATGAAAATATTATTTTCTTTCTTTACTTTTATTTTTCTACTATTTTTTATATTCAAGTTTACATTGTTTAAAAAAGTTTTGAAACCAAGTAGTCATTTATTTCCAATTCTGAAAAGTTTGTATGATGAATGTGCAAAGTTACTTTTATAGCAGAGGACAATTACTTTCTTGGAAAAAATGAAACTTTTAGTAGTTTTGCAAGTAGTGAAATATTTCGGAAACTTAAATGTTTAATGAGGCAACTCTAGAATGCTGATTCAGGTAGCAAGATGAACAGAAAAATAAAATAATAATCAACTGTATAGTCTCGTTAAAAATCACCTCACAGTCCTATGACCATATAAATGCATGAGGCTGGAGGCTAGGAGACTACGTGCTTCTATAAAGGTCACAGTACTTCGAGGTGACATAGAATATCCCTAGTATTTCAAAATAGAAGGGTTGAAAAACTTACTATTTAAAAAAAAAAATCTGTAGCAACCAACATGTATTTCAATGTTTTGGCTAAACTGGGATACAAAACTGTATAAGACTCCACCACACACTTTTATATATTTTTTAAATCACTAATTCAGCCATTAGGTCTGGAAACTGGCTAAATAGTTACTATTAGCTACACCACATAAGATGCATATGGCAAAAAAGTTAAAGAAGTTTTTTGCTAAAAAATATATAGTTTATTGAATATACACATATAAAAAGTATTCAGTAAACCAAAAGAGCATAAAGGACGACAAACTAATGGACATTGGCAACAGAGCAGGGCATGTATTGTTGTTAAAGTAGGTACATAAGTATGAATGTGTGGCACCCCAGGGGTCTGGTTTTCCACAGTAATGTAATGTTATGTCTGAGAGCAGGTGGGAGGTCCTTTGGTCAGGGATCCTGTGCATGCCACACCTCCTGCCCAGTCTTGGGAGGGGAAGAACTTCCCCTGTATAAACCCTGGGCTGAGGCAGGGTTAGTCAGTCAAGGAGAGTAGAGACAAGAAACAGTCACAGGAAGAAACAGCAGAAGCTCAGTGGGAGCAATACTACTACACGTCAGGGGCTGGCAGCTGCAGAGCTCGCCCTGACTGAGAAGCTTTCTTACCGGACCCGGCGTCCGAGGCTGTGGGGACTAACTCTTACCCAGCAGCAGAAGCCGATCGGCAGGGGATTTCAGGTCCTCAGGCCCAGAAACCCGAAGGCACGGTCACACGCGTGGGACCAGCACCGCCATCGTGGAGCGGAAGCCATTAGAAGGCCCCGAGTCACCGGCCATACGGGTGAGCACCACACGGTACACTCAGGGACGTGGGCTACTTATATCCGCTTCTAGCAAGGTAGCCAGAAGAGTACAGTCAGTTTGGGAGGCCTACAACTCCGCCTGGCCAGGGGAGATCCCATCTGCTCAAGGACTGACCAGGCCCCGTTCACTAGCAAGTACTCCGGGAGGGTCTATCGTTGTTACCAGTAAAGACCCTGAATTACACCGCACCGTCTCTGAGTGGTTCCTGCTACCCCCATCATCCACATCTGCTGCCCTGAGGCCATACCCCTCCCGTTGGGGGTTATACCATCTACGCTGCACCATCCATCCACCGGCCTCAGCGGACTGTCTTGCAGCGGCAGCTCCATAGCTGCATTCAACGGGTGGCGTAGTCGTCCTACATCTACCGCTGTTACATCGCCGCTCAGTTTGACTCCCTGGGCACGGACCGGGTCACCGCCACGAGAGTACAACCCTCAAGAGATCCGGCTCCGGGTAAGCTCCCGCGTGCGCAACGCAGCGCGACACAGGCCCAGGGGCGCGTCAACTTCATACGACTTTCAAATAATGAGCACAGTGGTCAAAGATATGAGTTATATATACAGACATACGTATGCCAATTCATAGGTATATAGCAAAGATACTCTTACCCATAATATAGTGCAATCTGCAAAGTTACCACATAAACAAGAGCTCCAAAGCGCACTTCGTGTATTTAGTATTTTCAGGGAGTCCTTCCTCAGGTCCTTTCCCTTTTTTGTCAGATGCTGTATATTTTCTCTATGAATGCCTATAGGAATTTTCACGAAAAAATGACACCACTAGAGCATTCTGACACAAAAACGCATGAAAAGTGAGGAAAAATAAGCACCAAAAATACACTTTATAGTGTGTTTTGTTGCGCGTTTTATTATTTGCATGAATAAACCAATGAATGGTGCAAGAGGATACTGCTGGATCTTTGGATCCATTCAATAAGAAACAGGTAATATTATTACTCATTTCTTCCTGCTCCAGACTACTCCTCTGTAGGACCGGCTCCTGGAACTGCTGCACATGGCAGAAGAGGAACCTGGAGCAAAGAGAGCTGAGTAATATATACACACGGACAAAATTGTTGGTACCTTTCTGTTAAACCAAGAAAAACCTACAATGCTCACTGAAATAATTTGAAACTGATTAAATCAGACATTGCTTCTGAATTGTGGTTCAACGGAAAAAAAAAATTAATTAAAATGGCCTGGACAAAAATGATGGTAACATTAACTTAATATTTTGTTGCACAACCTTTATAGGCAATCACTCACAGGTTCCCTTTAACCCCTTTCTGACATGGGGCATATTAATACGTATCTGTGCCCTGGGCCAGATACGTATTAGTACACCTTGGCCATTTCGCCCGCACAGAGGCTGTTCGGGCGCAATGGCCGCCGGGTGTCAGCTGATTGTCACAACTGACACCCGGTACTATATGCCAGGAGAGATCCCGCACCGATCCCAGCACATTAACCCCCCGAAATGCTGTGATCGAAGTCGATCGCAGCATTGCGGGAGCAAGGGGGGAGGTAAGCGCCGATACTTACCTCCTCTCCGGCGTCCAGCGCCGTCTCTGCCCGATGTCCCGATGGTTGTCATGGTGACCCGCATGACATCTGGGTCATCAGACAGCAAAAAGTTACTTTGATCAAGCACAGTGCAACTTCTCCCTGTGCAGCACTGACAGGCTGTATAGCACAGGGATGCTGCTATACAGCTGATCAGACTGCAAAAAGTGAAAGTCCCATAGTGGGACAAAGTGTAAAAATAAGTAAAGTGTCAGAAAGTGAAAAAAAAATTGTAAAAATATAAAAAAAAAAATAATAATCCCAAAAAAATAAAAATATATTCTACCCATGAATAAATATTCTGAAAAACAAAACAAAAAAAACAATAAAAGTACACATATTTGGTATCGCCGCATCCGAAACGACCTGACCTATAAAACTGTCCTGCTATTTAACCCCTTTAGTGAACACGGTAAAAAAAAAAAAACGAAGCAAGAAATGATGCTTTATCATCATACCACCAAACAAAACATGGAATAAAACACGATCAAAAAGACGAATGTAAATAAAATTGGTACTGCTGAAAACGTTATCTTGTCCCGCAAAAATCAAGCTGCCATACAGCTCCATTAGCCGAAAAATAAAAAAGTTATAGCTCTCAGAATAAAGCGATGCAAAAAAAAAAATTTTTTTCTATAAAATAGTTTTTATTGTGTAAAAGTGCCAAAACATAAAAAAATATAAATGTGATACCGCTGTAAATGTACTGACCCGAAGAATAACGCTGCCTTATCAATTATACCACACACTGAACGGCATAAAAAAAAAAAAAAAAAAACAATTCCGGAATTGTTGGTTTTTGTTTATTCTGCCTCCCAAAAATCAGAATAGAAAGTGAGCAAAAAATGTCACATGCCTGAAAATGGTACCAATAAAAACATCAACTCATCCCGCAAAAAACAAGCCATCACATGACTCTGTCGGCCTAAATATGCAAAAATTATAGCTCTCAAAATATGGCTATGCAAAAACTAGTCTTTGCAAAAAAAAGCGTCTTTTAGTGTGACAGCTGTCAATCATAAAAACCCGATATGAATCTGGCATCGCTGTAATCGCACCAACCCAAAGAATAAAGTCATCTAATCACTTATACCGCACGAGGAACGGCGTAAAAAATAAACTCTAGGGTTAGGGTTGTGCTAGGGTTAGTGTTGTGCTAGAGTTAGGGTTAGGGTTGTGCTAGGCTTAGGGTTGTGCTAGAGTTAGGGTTGTGCTAGGGTTAGGGTTGTACTAGGTTTAGGGTTGTGTTAGGGTTAGGGTTGTACTAGGATTAGGGTTGTGCTAGGGTTAGGGTTGTGCTAGGGTTAGGGTTGTGTTGGGATTTTTTCAAAAGTAAAGAAAAAAAATGATGACAATATGGCGACTAGTGTTGAGTGCAAGTGCTCGCTACATGAGTTTGCATCGGGTGCAGGGGTATGCACCGAGTATCGTGGGTGCTCAAGTGACATTCTCGAGTCTCTGCCCCATATTCTTCATGGCCAAAAAAACCTTGTGGGAATTGCCTGCCATGCACGAGCGATCCCGGCATGTTTTTTTTGGGTGTCTAACAACCATAAAACATGCGGGGCGGGGACTCGAGCATGTCACTCGAGCACCCGTGATACATGGTGCATACCTGAGTACCCGATGCGAACTCAAGTAGTGAGTAGTGTTGAGCGAGTATGTTCTGTCCAAGTACGCTCGGGCCGAGCTCCGAGTATTTATAGCTGCTCGGTGATAAGGTTAAATCGCTCCCGTGTGCATGATTTGCAACTGTTTGGCAGCTTTATTACATGTGAGGAATGTGTAAGAAATAGACATTCCTCACATGTAATAAAACTGTCAAACAGTCGCAAATCATGTACATGGGAGCGATTCAACCATATCACCGAGCAGCTATAAATACTCGGAGCTCGGCCCGAGCGTACTTGACGAAAGGGTTAACAGAACATACTCACTCAACAGTAGTAGTGAGCACTTTCGCTCAAGACTAATGACAACTTATTCAATATGATGACCTAATGTTATCAATTTCTGTGTCGTACCTCTGGGTTCAAAATGTTCACTATACCCTTGATAAAATCCTTGAGGGGTCTAGTTTCCAAAATGGAGTCACTTGTGGGGGGTTTCCACTGTTTAGGTGCATCAGGGGCTCTCCAAACATGACACGGCATCCGCTCTCAATTCCAGCCAATTTTGCGTTCAAAAAGTCACACAGTGCTCGTGTGCCCATCAGGGGCTCTCCAAACGCAACATGGTGTCTGATAATTATTCAAGCAAATTTTACATTCAAAAAGTCAAATGGCGCTCCTTTCCTTCCGAGCCCTGCCGTGCGCCCAAACAGTGGTTTGCCCCCAAATATGGGGTATTGGCGTGCTCAGGAGAAATTGCACAACAAATTTTGGAGTCCATTTTTTCCTGTTACCCTTGCGAAAATAAAAAAATTGGGGTCTAAATTAACATTTTTGTGAAAAAAGTTAATTTTTTTTCTTCTACATTCCAAAAATTCCTGTGAAGCAACTGAAGAGTTAATAAACTTCTTGAATGTGGTTTTGAGCACTTTGGGGGGGGGGGGCAGTTTTTACAATGGTGTCACTTTGGGGTATTTTCTGTCATAAAGGCCCCTTAAAGTCACTTAAAATGGTGCCTAAAAAAATGGTTTTGTAAATTTTGTTGGAAAAATTAAAAATCGCTGGTCAACTTTTAACTCTTAACTTCCTAACAAAAAAAAATTTTGGTTCCAAAAATTGTGCTGATGTAAAGTACACATGTGGGAAATGTTATTTATTAAGTATTTTGTGTGACATATCTCTCTGATTTAAGGGCTTGAAAATTCAAAGTTTGAAAATTGCAAAATTTTCAAAATGTTCACCAAATTTCCGTTTTTTTCACAAATAAACACAAGTCATATCAAAGAAATTTTACCACTATCATGAAGTACAATATGTCAATAAAAAACAGTCTCAGAATCAGGGGGATCCGTTGAAGTGTTTCAGAGTTATTACTTCATAAAGTGACAGTGGTCAGAATTGTAAAAATTGGCCTGGTCATTAACGTGCAAACCACCCTCGCGGGTAAAGGGGTTAAAGACAGATCTGTGGTGTAGTTCAGCATGGAGTGGTGTCTGGTATGGAAACAGGGTTCTGTTTTTTGAGGGTTGCCCCACAGTTTCTACCACTGTGGTCAGTGACCTCGGGGAAGTCAGTGCAGCCGAGGCCTCCTGATGACTACTCATTTGACACTTCTCTCAATCACAAATGTGAAGTAAAAAAACACATTTAGGAATTAGCTGGATAGTGAGAAGAGTAAGGAATTTTCTAATAAAGCAAATTACAAACTTGGTTAGCGTGTAAAAATAAATATTTACAAAGGACATTTTAGGGATCAGACTACCCATTTAAGGAAGTAAATAGGCAAATATACTGCCTATTTTTTTGGACGATATGCTAATGTTATAGTTAGTGTTATCTTGTCACTATAGAACTGTATTGCAGTATTGTTGGGGCTAAAATAGCAGTGAGGTGAAGTGTTTTAGTTGCTACTTGTTTGTTGCATAAGGTCCCATTTTTTTTAAAGCCAAAACTAATGTTACAGATATTTGGTTATTTTAGTGTGATATTTGCTCTCTCCTACTAACTTGGATTGTAGAGAAAAAGCTCGAAATGTAAAATTTGTACCTGGGTTCCCCACCTACAGTAACCTGTAATTAATAATACTGGTGCGCTCTTACATGGAAGAAGGGTCTTCCACCTCTGCACCACGTACAGATACTCCCCTGCCTGGACATATAAAAGAGAGTGTAGCGTCGGCGTCCCTGCCTCCTGCTAGGCAGGGACGCCGTTCCCCTCACCTCTCCGCTCCGTGCCCGGCGTCCTCCTCCCGCTCTGCTGGCAGCGTGCGCTGCTTCCCGGCCTCTGTGCTTAGGGCGCGCGCGCGCGCTCCCCCTCTCTTAAAGGGGCCGCGCGCGCCGTCCTAAGGAGTCCCCAGCCAATGGCCGGAGGACCTCACCATATATAAGGCACCTCCTCCAAAATGGAGGTGCCCGAGCAATGTTGTTGCAAAGCCTTTCAACTCTGCTTCAGCCCTCAGGTCCCGTTACCAGTTACCTGCCAGTCACCTGCCAGATTCCTGCTTGATACCTGCCTGATACCGGCCTGATATCTGCTTACCTGCTTGCTATCCTGTGGTCCGACAGTCTGCCTACCAGCTCCTGCCAGTCTGTCTATGGATCAGTCCGCCTGCGGACCAGGAAGTACCTGCCAGATACCTGCCCGCTAGCCTACCTGGAGGCTCTGCCGTCACTTGCTGTGACCACCTGCTTGTCCAGAGACTCTTGCCCGCTCACCTGGGAGCGCTCACCTGCTACCTGCCTGCTAGCCTACCTGGAGGCTCTGCCGTCACTTGCTGTGACCACCTGCTTGTCCAGAGACTCTTGCCTGCTCACCTGGGAGCGCTCACCTGCTACCTGCCTGCTAGCCTACCTGGAGGCTTAGCCGTCACTTGCTGTGACCACCTGCCTGTCCAGAGACTCTTGCCCGCTCACCTGGGAGTGCTCACCTGCTACCTGCCTGATAGCCTACCTGGAGGCTCTGCCGTCACTTGCTGTGACCACCTGCTTGTCCAGAGACTCTTGCCCGCTCACCTGGGAGCGCTCACCTGCTACCTGCCTGCTAGCCTACCTGGAGGCTCTGCTGTCACTTGCCGTGACCACCTGCCCGTCTAGAGACTCTTACCCTGCTGTCTTGCCGTGACCACCTGCCCGTCTAGAGACTCTTACCCTGCTGTCACTTGCCGTGACCACCCGCCTGTCAAGAGACTGTCCCCATCACTTGCCGTGACTTCCTGCCCTTCTACCCAGAGATTGTCCCTGTCACTTGCCGTGACTACCTGCCCGCCTTCCCTGGGAGCCACTCGCTTCCTTACAAGGACTGCCCCTTTGTATAGTTGCTCAGAGGTTCCACCTCCCAGACCCGTTACAGAGAGGTTGTATTTCATCTGAATAGACATAGAGGTTATGTGCGGTAACCAATTACATCAACTGTGAGAAAGCGGTGTTAGGCTCTAATTGAAAGTTATTCTTCAAGGGAAGAGGGGGGTGACGATAATGTACTTGTTTATTGTCAAAATTACATTGACTTACCCATGTTACTGGCACGTGACCAGCGTTGCCTATTGCCAGCACATCTTCTTTATGGCAACATTTAATTATTCTATAGAACAAGTGTTCAGTTTTAGTCACATTGAAATGTAATTGTATTAAAAAAAAGTACAAGGGGTTTTCATGTAATTATGGCACAGAAGCAGCAGCTTCTTAGGTGAACAATAAAAGGTGTCTCTCCTGCTGTGAATTTAGCAGTTCAGCAAGTCAAATGAAATTAATGATGTTTCTGCACATTTCTACATGTTTAACACAAAGTGTTCTGAAAAAGGAAAGACAAAAGAATTAACTATGGATAACATACTATAACACTAAGAGACCTAGAAGAAGACCCCAGGTGTTAGGTAATGCACCCGCTGTCCTTGTTACCTAGTCTGAGAATCTGATTGCCTTTTGTTTTTCCTTATTTTATCTGTGCCCAGTGGGCACCTTCTTTATTTAACGCGGGTTGTTGTTTTTTGTGCTTCTATCTGCGGAGAGAACTAGGAATATGGAACACGATGCACATTCTGCTTAAAGGGGGTTTACCATGAACAAAATATATTTTAATCAATAGATCTTTGAATAAGATGTATTGAACTTTGAAAACGTTCTACAATTGAATTTGTTAAAAAAATGTTCCTGTGGTGCTGAGATAATCTTATAAATGTGCCCCTGCTGTGTACTGTGTAATGGCTGTGTCTGACCGTGCAGGAACATGGTGTGATCATACCACATCTCCTGGGCAGAGGAGGAAGCAAAAGAGAGTAAACAGACAGGACAGGATGTGATCACAGCTGATTTTTTGTGAAGTAAAGCATTTCCTTGCTAGCTTTTAAGAAATATTTTACCTCAAAGAAAGAATCATTTGCGATCCAATGCTGTAATGTCTGTATATTATTTTGATTCCACCCCTGCCCAGGAGCTGTGGTATGATCAGACCATGTTCCTGCACGATCAGACACAGCCATTACACAGTACACAGCAGGGGCACATTTATAAGATTATCTCAGAACAGGAACATTTTTTTTAAACACATTCAATTGAGAAACGTATTATTATTTAAAGATTAAAATGTTGATTGAAATCAACATCGTTCACGGGAAACCCCTTTAACCCCTTCAGCCTCCAAGCCTGTTTTCACCTTTATGACCAGACCAAATTTTACAATTTTGACCACTGTCACTTTATAAGGTAATAACTCTGAATCGCTTCAATGAATCCCACTGATTCTGAGATCGCTTTTTCATGATATATTGTACTTTATGATGGTGGTAACATTTCTTCGATATGACTTGCGTTTATTTGTGAAAAAAATTGATATTTTTGGAAAATTTTGGAAATGTTGCAATTTTTTAGCTTTTAATTTTTATAATGGAAAGGAAATAGGGTATTGTAGAAACTACTTGTAGTTCAGTAGAATACAGCAAGAAAGTGGTGAGAAAAGTTAAAATATAACTTTTATTAATACAGCTAAAATAACTCAGAGACTTAGTAAAAAGGTCACAGGGATCATGAGTGCAAGAACTATTTGCCGACCTGTCATAGGACATACACCTCACTAAGTGTTAGGAGTGTTGAATGACACAGGTAAATATTAATAAACAACTAACCCACCGAATTCGCTAACAGATGGGTGATCAATAGAAATAAACCAGTTGAGAGAAGCAACAAACTGAGTATGACATGTAATGGTTAATTAAGAGAGTCACTATAGCAATGGAACAGTCTCACCACTTTGATGTCAGTAACCTCCAGTGTTCTCATCAGCTCACAGACCAGGGCTCCTTAACATACTCAGCCTCCAGCCGTGCAAAAGACACATTCCCGACGCGTTTCCTCACATAAGTGGATCATCAGGCGAGTTAAATGTTGGTGTGTCAAAGTCTGACGCCGGTTCTGGCGTGCTGCGCATCTCATAGACAGCGTATAACCTTTTTATATTAAGCCGCGCTCCTGTGCGGCCGACACGTCACTTCCGGTTGCGGCCCCATTACTTCCGACGCATGGACCGCATCAACTGGCGGTGACACGCAAACGTCACTTCGGTATGCGCGTACTACAGCGATAACAGATCGGGCAAGACGCTTACTACAGTCGTGGTGGCAACCACCAAGCTAAACCAAATGGTCAACGCTATGGTGAAAGGGAGTGGGCAGGGTTCCCACTACAGCCCTTTGTGGTCACCAAGGCTGAAGATAGAAAGGCTCGATGTGATGACATATATCCCATTAACATCACACAGCACCCTAATAGTGGATGGCATTGGAAATCTGTCACGGGGTCACAAAAAGTCAGTGGGATGGAGGCAAATGGTGCACAAAAACAGACGCACAGACCTCCAAAAATGAAGGATGGGTAGAGAGTTATGAAAAAGGAGAAATGGATGAAAGGACTTGAGGGGCAGGAAAATGAGGTACAGGGAGAACGACAATCGGGACTGCAGGTGATGACAGGAAAGAGAAAGAAGATCTAAACGGACCCTGTCGAGGCCCTAAGCACGATGATCCCTACCTAGCAGTGGAGGTTGGCACCCTAAATAACCTGCGCAAGTTGGCGCCCCCACTCCACGGCGGTTGTCCCTACACTCCTCTCCCTATGTTGTCCCTATGGCTAAAGAAAAGACCTATTATGACTTGCGTTTATTTGTGAAAAAAATTGATATTTGGGGAAAATTTTGGAAATGTTGCAATTTTTAAACTTTTAATTTTTATACCCTTAAATTAGAGAATTATATCACATAAAATAGTTCATAAATAACTTTTCCCACATGTCTACTTTACATCAGCACAAATTTTAAAACATAATTTTTTTTTGTTAGGAACTTAGAAGGGTTAAAAGTTCACCAGCGATTTCTCATTTTTCCAACAAAATTTCCAAAACATTTTTTTTGGGACCACATCATATTTGAAGTGACTTTGAAGGGTCTATATGACATAAAATACCCAAAAGTGACACCATTCTAAAAAGTGCGCTCCTAAAGGTGCTCAAAACCACATTCAAGAAGTTTATTAACCCTTCAGGTGCTTCACTGGAATTAATGGAATGTGGAAGGAAAAAATGAACATTTAACTTTTTTTCACAAAATTGTTAATTTAGACCCATTTTTTTTACTTTCACAAGAGTAACAGGAGAAAATGGACCCGAAAATTTGTTATGCAATTTCTTCTGAGCACGCTGATACCTCATATGTGGGGTAAAACCACTTTTGGGCACATGGCATGGCATGGAAGGGAAGAAGCGCCATTTGACTTTTTGAATGTAAAATTTGCTGGAATAATTAGCGGATGCCATGTCGCATTTTCAGAGCCCCTGATGTGCCTAAACAGTGTAAACCCCCTACAAGTGACACCATTTTGGAAACTCTGGGAACTTATCCAGATGTGTGGTGAGCACCTTGAACCCCCAGGTGTTTCACAGAAGTTAATAACGTTGAGCCGTGAAAATGAAGAAATCACATTTTTCCCACAAAAATGTTCTCTTAGTCCAAGTTTTCTATTTTCACAAGGGTACCATAAGAAAATGGCCACAAAAATGTTATTTTAGTCCAAGTTTTCTATTTTCACAAGGGTACCATAAGAAAATGGCCTCAAAAATGTGAAATGTGTTGTGCAATTTCTCCTGAGTATGCAGATACCCCATGTAGGGGAAAACTACTGTTTGGGTGCATTGCAGTGCTCAGAAAGGAAGGTGTGACGTTTTGGAAAGCTGACTTTGATGAAATGGTCTGCGGGTTTCATGTTGTGTTTGGAGAGCCCTTCTTGTGCCTAAACAGTGGAAAACACACACAAGTGACCCCATTTTGGTAACTAGACCTCTCAAGGAATTTATCTAGATATATGGTGAGCACCTTGACCCCACAAGTACTTAAAAAATTTTTACAACGTTGTTCTGTGAAAATGAAAAAAAACAAAATGTTTTTTTAGCCCCAATATTTTTCATTTTCATGAGGATAGCAGGAGAAAATGGACCCCAAAATTTGTTATACAATTTCTCTTGAGTACGCCAATACCCCATATTTGGTTGAAAATTACTTTTGAGACACAGTGCAAAGCTCAGAAGAGAAGAAGCGCCATATTGGAATTCAGATTTTGCTGAAATGGTTTGAGGGTGCCATGTCACATTGGCAGAGCCTCTTAGGTGCCAGAAAAGCAGTTCCCTATAAGAGACTCCTTTTTACAAACTACACCTCTCAAAGAATTCATTTAGGGGTGCAATGATCATATTGACACCACAAGTGGGTCACATAATTTTATAACACCGGGCACTGAAGCAAAAAATAATTACAATTTTAGCACCAAAATTTTGTTTTAGCCACATATTTTACATTTTCACACTGGGAAATGGGTAAAATGGCACCAAAATTAGTTCCACAGTTTCCACTGAATGTAGAAATATGTGGCTGTACAGTACTGCTTCCATCTGAATCACGTATTTCAGAGATTTACATGAAAGCTCAGTGTAAACACTCAGTGCAGGTGCAGGATAAATGTGTGCCGAGACTTACTGTGATCTTTGGGAGACAGAATGAACAAATCAACAGGAGGTGAAGAATTGGTTTTAATTAATTTTTATGCCATTCCTCATGCGGTATAGGTAATATGGCAACTTTATTCTTCGGGTCTGTGTGATTACAGTGATATCAGATTTATATTGGGTTTTTATGTTAGGCTGCTGTCACACATTAAAATAAGCTTTTTTTTGCAAAAACAAGTATTTTGAGAGCTATAATTTTTCCATATTTCGGCTGACAGAGTCATATGAGGGCTTGTTTTTTGTGGGACAAGTTGACGTTTTTATTTGTACCATTTTCAGGTGAGTGACATTTTTTGATCACTTTCTATTCAGATTTTTGGGAGGCAGAACGAACAAAAACCAACAATTCGGGAATTGTATTTTTTTCTTATGTCGTTCCACATGTGGCAAAATTGATAAGGCAGCTTTATTCTTCGGGTCAGTATGATTACAGTGATTACAGTTGCTTTTACACAAAAACTATTTTATAGAAAAAACAATTATTTTTGCATCGCTTTATTCTGAGAGCTAAATGTGTGGCAGCTTGTTTTTTGCGGAACAAGATGATGTTTTCAGTTGTACCACATTTATTTACATTTGTCTTTTTGATCACGTTTTATTCCACTTTTTGTTTGGCAGCATAATGATAAAGCATAGTTTTTTGCCCTGTTTTTGTTTTTTAAATTAATTTATTTATTTTTTACGGTGTTTACTAAAGGGGTTAACTAGTGGGACAGTTTTATAGGTCGGGTCGTTCTGGACGCGGCGATACCAAATATGTGTACTTTTTTTTCTTAATAAAAATATTTATTTATGAGTGCAATGTATTTTCATTTTTTATTATTATTATTATTATTATTATTTATTTATTTATTTTTTTAAATATATTTTTTTATTTTTTCACTTTGTCCCACTAGGGGGTTCTCATATTTTCAGGCTGATCGCTTATAAAGCATAGCAATGCTATGCTTTACAAGCTGTCAGCGCAGCACTGACAGACGATCATGCTACATCATACACTGCGAATGATCTAGCAAGTTTGCTAGCTCTGGTGACCCGGATGTCATGACGACATCGGATCACCATGGCAACGATCGGTCCCTCATGATGATGTCATGGGGGCGCTGATCCAAGGGCAGAGGGGGGCTTCCTCCCTCTGCCTGCTCTCTAAATGCTGCGCAACATTTAGGTGGTTAATGTGCTGGGAGCGGTGCAGCACCGCATGCTGGGTGTCAGCTGTCAGAATCAGCTGACACCTGGTGGCAATAGCACACGCAAAATTGCCTGGATGTACCCGTACGTCCTATGTTAGAAAATACCTACCGACCTGGATGTATGGATAGGTCCAAGGTTAGGAAAGGGTTAAGGAATTACCATAATTGTAATTTCATAACTCAATAATACGCATGAAAATAAGAAACTTTGTAATTTATCGTATCAAAGAAATCTGCTTCTCTCTCCTCCTGGATTGATCTTTCACTCTCAATTCCGGGCTAAAATCTGTAAAATCTGTATTCATTGAAGTCAGGTTTTCTCATTACTGAAACAGCAAATGAGTTGATGCTGTAGAGGAGGGAGGAGCTGGAGGCAGCCTGACATTTTGCTGCAAGGTCTGAGACATCAGTTGCTGTTCTCCATAGAACTTTATGAGCACCAACTGCCATCTCCGATCTCAGTAATGGGAAAATCAGTATTCACTGAAGATAAATTGTATCCATGAATTTAGAATTTTGATAATGAATGATCAGCCAGAAGGAGAAATAATCAGACATCTTTAAGATATATTAGAAGGCTTCTTATTTTGATGTGTTGCAGTGTTGCCAATTGTCCATAAATTCCAGAACAGTCCGTAAAAAAAGGGCACTTTTTTACCATGGCGGAATTCCAGCTTCTGAAGTGCAGCAGACAAAACTTTATTCCATAAAAACAGATTCCATGGTTAAAACAGGAGTAGCTTACGCGTTTCGATCGCTCAGACCTGCGTTCTTTTTCAAAATGGCTGCGGCAGCCAGCGCATGTCCAGTAGCATCTCTCAGTTGCCGAGAGAGGCTACTGCACATGTGTGGCACCATCTTGCTGCACCCAAATTCTTTTTCCAAAAGCAAAATGGCGCCCACGTGTGCTCAGTAGCATCTCTCGGTAAACGAGAGATGCTACTGCATATGCACTGGCTGCCGCAGCCATTTTGGGGAATGTGAATTTCAATGTGACACAGAAATTACAAAGTCAGTATTTAAAACAATAGGCAGGTCACTGAAAGCACAGTGACCTGTCACAAGGCACAGATAGGAATACATGAATACATAATGAGAGCACATGCATAGCATTATATCAGAACTGAAAATAAAGATTACACAAGAACCACAGGACGGATTTCATCAACAAAGGTATCATTTTACTCAGTGTAACGTTGCCCACCTGACAGTGTATGTAGTTTACTGAGCACAACCCTGCTGACCGGTGCGCTTTAAGCTCCTTCGATAATTTACTCCTCAGTAATTCCTCCCAGAAATATGTAAGCGAGTTGACAACTGTGCTGGGTGTGTCTCTGCACAGTCTGATTCATTCAACACTGATTGGACAGTGTCAGACTCAATATGGGGGATCCAGTTGGATGAACACGTAAGTGGGCTGCGCTGCTGAAGTAAATCAATTCTTCAGAGATGATGATGATGAAAAGGCTTTTTATTAACAACGCGTTTCAACGTCATACCAGTGTCTTTTTCAAGTAAAAAACAAAACAAATGTGACGTGTTCACCCAACGAGATCCAATATCTCCTGGATGATTTATCTTCCAGCCACGGGGCAGCAGCAGCTGTTTTTCTTCATGCCTTCATAGGAGTTGTACCTGTCACAACTCCAGCAGGTGAGTGTAAGCAGCCACTCTCTTACTCTCCCTCCATAGGGTATCACTCTGTTTCCCACATTTAGATCCACATAGACTCAATATAGGGACACACCACCAACTAGTAACACCCAGTTGTCAATTTATTTATTTCCTTAACAATAGAACAGCTCAACATAGAGTTATAAAAAAAACATGATCCAGCATTGTTATTCCGTTAAGAATACATTTTTGCTGTATTTTTTTTGTTTTGTTTTTTTACTGTTTTCATCATACGGAATAAATAACAAGACAATTTTATATATTGTGTCGTTCTGGACGTGGCAATACAAATTACGTGTACTTTTTAAAATTTACTTATGTCTTATCACAAAGGCTGCTTTCTTAGTGGTGAATGGCTTTTCATGATTTTTGTGCATTTTTTTGTTGTTGTTTTTTAACTTTTTTACACATGTTATGTTACTTTTTTTTAACTTTTTCACTAATTACCACTGTGGGGCATGAATATTTTTTAATTTGATCGTGGGTCTCATGCACTGCAGTATTGTCCTGTATAGTCTGTGTGGAAGGCAGCACTAACAAGTGGGCAGAATGGAATAGGAAGAAGGAAAATGAGGGAATTACAGTAAATTAGAGTAGAAAAAAAATAAACTAAGGTGCATCTAATTAAATATAATGAGCAAAATCACGCAGAACGTGGTTTCCTAATGATTGCACCTGCCTATCTGAGAATGTCACCCTCAGGTAACTTTTTGTTTTGTGGGAATAGTTGTAATGTATTTAAATAGCCTTTCTTTATCCTCATCATATAATTATACAATCATGTCATAAGCATTATTGATGTCATAATTATGCCATAGCTATCAGAACGCAGAATGGTAGCTAAATAATAATAATCTGATTAGAGAAATTTCTAATTAGGATAAATATTAACTATTTCCTTTACTCTGTTATGTATGTGTGGCGCCCCTGAGGGTTCAGTCGCCACAGAGGTACTGCACCTCACCCAGAGGTGTGGTATCCCCTTCTCTCAGATAAGGAGGGAGTGCTGCCCGGAACCCCAACACCTGCATCCAACACTACACTCCTCCAGGCCGGCTGGAAGGGCAAGATGCAATGTGTTTCCCTGCTGAGCCCTGTCCCTGGCTGGAGTGGGGGGAACCCAGAGGTAGGGGGAACCAGTAGTGGGTGTGGGTGAAGGAAGTGTGTCACCCTGGCCTGGATGCCACAAGTGTAATTAAAGCTGTGTCTGAGAGCAAGGGGGAGGTTCTCTAGTCAGGGGAACATTAGCATGCAATGCCTCCTGTCTCAGGCCAGTAGGGGGAGCAGGCTGCCCCTATAAAAGCTGGTGCTGGGGGCAGGGTTAGAGAGAACTGGATGGCCTGTCTCAGCATTGAGACTTGTCCCAGAGCAGAACAGGGACAGACAGTTGCACTGCACCTAAGAGGAAGTGTGGCAGGAGGAGAGCCACAAGCCAGAGACAAGAGGCGAAGAGAGCCTGTCTTAACAGAAAGAGGACTTAATTTACCAGACTTTGGTGTCTGAGGCTGAGAGGATTCTACATCCTCCAGCAGATAACCAGTCCGCAAGGGACTGTATATTCCTTGGCCTAAGAAGCCTGGAGGCCCTGCCACAACCAAAGGGACCAGTAAAGCCGTACAAGGCTAGGAGCAGAAAGGAACCCACGTCGCAGGCCATACAGGCGAGAATACACGGAAAGCTCGGAAACGTGGGCTGTTACCCTATCAGGAGGAGATAGCCAGAAGGAGCGCAGAAAGCACGGTAGGCCTACACCCTCACCCTGACCAGGGCCAATTTCCCCGTTGCTCTCAGACATCCAGGTCCCCTCCTAGCTGGGACTGTTTATGGGTCAGTTTACCTGTTTCAGTAAAGACCCTGGACTGCAACCTGTTGTCTGTGTGCTCCTTGCTCCTCCAGCACTATCGGCACTGGGACTCTCACTACCATCACTCCCACCATCCACTACACTGCCCTGGGGCCGCACTCTTCCCGTGGGGAGTCACACTACCCTAGCTGCACACCTCATCAGCCCCAGCGGTCTGCATACAGCGGCGGTTCCTAATAACCGCAATCCACGGGTGGCGTAGTCGGACATTATCAATAACACATAACGGACTACCACTGGCCTGACCACCCTGAGCCACGGAACCGGGTTGCCACTACTACTCCCATCGTTCCCCTATTGCCCGGATCCGAGTGCCCCACGGCCCAGGGGGCGAGTCAGAAGAAGTTTAGGGGAGCACTATAGAGTGAGGCATATAAAGGGAGGCCATCTTAGGGTGGCAGGACAGTAAGGTCAGTCAGTGAGAGAAGTCAGTCAGGGAGCAGAGTCTCTTTAGGAGCTCTGCTCCACAAGCAGGGCCCAGTGCTAGAGGCCCAGGAGGAGAGCAGAGGAGTAGGCTCCGATCTACAGAAGGGATCCCAGGGGGTACGGTGAATACAGGACGGGACCTGTACACCCCGAATCTGTCAGAAGACAGAGGGATCGTAGGCTGCAAGAAGGGGACCGGCCCCTGGTCCAGCCGTGTTACTCCAAGTCTCGGCTGGGAAAACCGGAGGCTTCTGGCTTATATAGTCAGTCGCCGAAGCCCCATTCTAATCTCCATGAGGGTCAAGCAGGTCCAGGAACTCCGACTAGACAGGAGGGACTTCAGAGCACCCGAGCGGGATTGAGAGTGGGAAGCGCAGGGCAGGAGGGAGAAAGACCCAGCGTGAAGACGGTCTAGCTAGGAACACAAGAAAGTGGGGTTCTGTCAGGTACTCCTAATCTGCCTGAGGAAGTGCTGAACCCCTGCCTGGTGAGTGCAGCGTGACGTGGGAGGCTGACACCTGTACAGAGCACCAGTGGAACTGTCATAAGAACTGTGAGTAAAGACTCGGATGACTGCACCGCACTGCCTCCGTCCATTCTTTCATCTGCGCCATCCTTCCCTCCCTGCACTACAACGCCCAGCGCACCCCACACTACCTACACTGCCCTGGAGCTAGCTCTACCTGTGGAGAGCCACACTATCCCTGCTGCCGTAACACCAGCTCCAGAGGACTGCTCCGCAGCGGCGGCACCCTTTTGCCGCATTCCACAGGTGGCGTCACGAACTTTCCAAATCCCCTATAAATATTCCCCTTTTACTGGCCGCCCTGGGTCATGGACCAGGCCAGCCACCGTGATATTCCCCATACCAGCATCCATAAGAGGCCCAGCTGCTGAGTATCCCCATGGCCCAGGGGGCGCGTCATATGACGTTCATATACTGTATATACTTTTTCAAATAAGATGCTTCAAAATGGATGTTTTTAAAGTTAAAATATGTATTCTTGTGTCTTCTTGTTTGCTCATATACAGGTGCTTCTCACAAAATTAGAATATCAACAAAAAAGCTAATTTATTTCAGTTCTTCAATACAAAAAGTGAAACTCATATATTACATATGCCAGCCCAGGGCCGTGGGGTACTCAGCAACCGGGCCTATGGATGCTGGGCGGGGGGGGGGGGATATGTCACAGTGGCTGGCCCGGTCCGTGGCCCAGGGCGGTCAACAAAAAGGGGATTGTTTATATGGGTTTTGTAGTTTGATCGTGACGCCACCTGTGGTTTCTGGTAATTTGTACCAGCGCTGCTGCAGACCTCTGAGGCAGTTGATAGGCCAGCTGGGAGTGGTGATGCTGGGGCTTGTAGTGCAGGCGGGATGGCGCAGCTGAAATAACTGAAGGAGGCAGTGGAGTGCAGTCATCTGAGTTTTACTCACAGTTCTTGTTCAAGGTTCTCAGGTACACTATACGGGTGTCCGCCTCCGCGTCGCACTGCGTCTACCAGACCAGGGGTTCAGCACTTTTTCAGATATATCAGGAGTGCTTGACGGAACCCCGCGTTCTTTATGTTCCATACCAGACCGACTTCTCACGCTGGGTCTTCTCCCTCCTGTCCTGTGCTTCCCCACACTCAGTCCCGATCGGGTGCTCTGAAGTCCCTCTGGGCAACCTGGAGTTCCCGGACCTACTTGATGCCCTTCACGGTGACTAGGGTGAGACTGTGGCAACTGCACCATGGAAGTGCAAAAGCCTCCGTTTTTTCCAGCCGAGACCTGGAGTAACACGGCCGGTCCCCTTCTTGCGGCCTGATCCCTCTGAAACCTGGCAGATTCGGGGCGTACGGGTGCCGTCCTGCACTCACCGTACCCCCTGGGATCCCTTCTAGAAAACGGAGCCTTTCTCCTCTGCTCCCCTCCTGGGCCTCTATCACTAGGCCCCACTTTTGGAGCAGAGCTCCTAACGAGACTCTGCTCCCTGAGTGACTGTCCTCACTGTCTAACCTGCCACCCAAAGATGGCTTCCCTTTATATATCTCCTTCCATGGTGCTCCCCTACTCTACTTCCTCCACCCACACCCACTACTGGTTCCCCCTCTCTTTGGTTCCCCCCACTCCAGCCAGAGACAGGGCTCAGCAGGAGACACAGTGCATCTTGCCCTTCCAGCCGGCCTGGAGTAGTGTAGTGTTGAATGTGGGTGTTGGGGTTCCGGGCAGCACTCCCTCCTTACCTGAGAGAAGGAGACACCACACCTCTGGGTGAGGTGCAGTACCTCTGTGGCGACTGAACCCTCAGGGGCGCCACACAGAGTCATTACAAACAGAGTGATCTATTTCAACTGTTTATTTCTGCTAATTGACATCTGTCAAATCAGCAGTCTTCCCCATTATTGTGGAGCCTACGAAAACAGACTGAGGGACCTTTGTTAACGCTTAGGAAGCCTTTGCAAGTGTTTTTTGTTAATTATTCTAATTTACTGAGATAATGACTTTTGTGTTCTCATTTGCTGTAAGCCATAATCATCAACATTAACAGAAATAAACACTTGAAATAGATCACTCTGCTTGTAATGACTCTATAGAATATATGAGTTTCACTTTTTGTATTGAAGAACTGAAATAAATTAACTTTAGTGAGAAGCACCTGTGTGTGTGTATATATATATATATATATATATATATATATATATATATATATATATATATATATATATATATATATACATATACATACAGTGCATTGTGAAAGTATTTGTCCCCCTTGGACTTTTCTACCTTTTGCCACATTTCTGGCTTCAAACATAAAGATATAAAATTCATTTTTTTGGGGAAAGAATCAACAAGTGGGACACAATCGTGAAGTGGAACGAAATTTATTGGATATTTTAAACTTTTTTAACAAATTAAAAACTGAAGAATTTCAGCCTCTCGATGTGCAAAACTGATAGAGATATACCCCAAGCGACTTGCAGCTGTAATCGCAGCAAAAGGTGGCACTACAAAGTATTAACTCAAGGGGGCCGAATAATATTGCACGCCCCACTTTTCAGTTTTTAATTTGTTAAAAAAGTTTAAAATATCCAATAAATTTCGTTCCACTTCACGATTGTGTCCCACTTGTTGTTGATTCTTCCCCCAAAAAATAGAATTTTATATCTTTATGTTTGAAGCCAGAAATGTGTCAAAATGTAGAAAAGTTCAATGGGGCCAAATACTTTCACAATGCACTGTATATATATATATATATATATACAGTAGTGGCCAAAAGTATTGGCACCCCTGCAATTCTGTCGGATAATACTCAGTTTCTTCCTGAAAATGATTGCAATCACAAATTCTTTGGTATTATTATCTTCATTTAATTTGTCTTCAATGAAAAAACACAAAAAGAATTGTCCTAAAGCCAAATTGGATATAATTCCACACCAAACCTAAAAGAGGGGGTGGACAAAAGTATTGGCACTGTTTGAAAAATCATGTGATGCTTCTCTAATTCATGTAATTAACAGCACCTGTAACTTACCTGTGGCACCTAACAGGTGTTGGCAATAACTAAATCACACTTGCAGCCAGTTAACATGGATTAAAGTTGACTCAACCTCTGTCCTGTGTCCTTGTGTGTACCACATTGAGCATGGAGAAAAGAAAGAAGACCAAAGAACTGTCTGAGGACTTGAGAAACCAAATTGTGAGGAAGCATGAGCAATCTCAAGGCTACAAGTCCATCTCCAAAGACCTGAATGTTCCTGTGTCTTCCGTGCGCAGTGTCATCAAGAAGTTTAAAGCTCATGGCACTGTGGCTAACCTCCCTCGATGTGGACGGAAAAGAAAAATTGACGAGAGATTTCAATGCAAGATTGTGCGGATGGTGGATAAAGAACCTCGACTAACATCCAAACAAGTTCAAGCTGCTCCGCAGTCCAAGGGTACAACAGTGTCAACCCGTACTATCTGTTGGCGTCTGAATGAAAAGGGACTGTATGGTAGGATACCCAGGAAGACCCCACTTCTTACCCCGAGACATAAAAAAGCCAGGCTGGAGTTTGACAAAACTTACCTGAGAAAGCCTAAAACGTTTTGGAAGAATGTTCTCAGGTCAGATGAGACAAAAGTAGAGCTTTTTGGGAAAAAGCATCAACATAGAGTGTACAGGAAAAAAAAAGAGGCATTCAAAGAAAAGAACACGGTCCCTACAGTCAAACATGGCGGAGGTTCCCTGATGTTTTGGGGTTGCTTTGCTGCCTCTGGCACTGGACTGCTTGACCGTGTGCATGGCATTATGAAGTCTGAAGACTGCCAACAAATTTTGCAGTATAATGTAGGGCCCAGTGTGAGAAAGCTGGGTCTCCTTCAGAGGTCATGGGTCTTCCAGCAGGACAATGACCCAAAACACACTTCCAAAAGCACTATAAAATGGTTTGAGAGAAAGCACTGGAGACTTCTAAGGTGGCCAGCAATGAGTCCAGACCTGAATCCCATAGAACATCTGTGGAAAGATCTCAAAATGGCAGTTTGGAGAAGGCACCCTTCAAATATCAGGGACCTGGAGCAGTTTGCCAAAGACGAATGGTCTACAATTCCAGCAGAGCATTGTAAGAAACTCATTGATGGTTACCGGAAGCGGTTGTTCGCAGTTATTTTGGCTAAAGGTTGTGCAACCAAGTATTAGGCTGAGGGTGCCAATACTTTTGTCTGGCCCATTTTTGGAGTTTTGTGTGAAATGATCAATGATTTGATTTTTGCTTCATTCTCTTTTGTGTTTTTTCCTTGCAAGCAAATTAAATGAAGATAATAATACCAAAGAATTTGTGATTGCAATCATTTTCAGGAAGAAACTGAGTATTTTCTGACAGAATTGCAGTGGTGCCAATACTTTTGGCCACCACTGTATAGATACATATATATATATATATATATATATATATATATATATATATATATATATATATATATGCATATATATACTTTTTGCTCATATATACATTTTTTGAATCCCATTTGCAACGGGTGATAAACTTTGACGTATCATGTGCTCTTTTGGTGCCTTTATTTGAATGCCAACTTCTCTTATAAAGCAGTCTGTTTGTCAATTCATCTTTATTGTGGTTGTATCCTGAGGAAGAAGTTTTGATAAATTCGAAACACGTTGATAATAAAACCGCATGTCTTCAACCTCTGTGTCCTGGATCCTTCCTGTGAAAAAACACTAAATTTTCCTTCACAGAACTCTCTTGGTTTTGCGACTTATGGTTCTGCTGCAGCTGTTCTACCAAAGCTTTGAAATTGTTGTAGGCTACATAACCCCATCAGGTGAGCAACTACTCCCCACTAATATACTTATTGCCATTGGATTTGACCCTATTGCGCTTTTTTCATCTCCAGCTCCGCTTGGTATTTTCTTTCATTAAAGTCACAGCATAATGTTGTCCATTTTGTACTACATGGGCAGCACGGTGGCTCAGTGGTTAGAACTGTTGTTTTGCAGTACTGGGATCCTGGGTTCAATTCCCACATAGAACAGCATCTGCAAGGAGTTTGTACAGTGGGGAAAATAAGTATTTGATACACTGCTGATTTTGCAAGTTTTCCCACCTACAAAGAATGGAGAATTCTGTAATTTTTATCGTAGGTACACTTCACCTGTGAGAGACAGAATCTTAATAAAAATCACATTGTATGATTTTTACATAATTAATTTGCATTTTATTGCATGAAATAAGTATTTGATACAATAGAAAAACAGAACTTAATATTTGGTACAGAAACCTTTGTTTGCGATTGTTGGCATATGCAACAGATCAGGACTTATTATAAGTGTAAGGAGGACTTTATACTAACCAGACAGCAGATGGCGATAGTGTGTAAAGTTATATGCTTGCTGAAAATGTGGGAGAAAGCTCTCAATTGTTGGTTGTTTTTACTTCCTGTGTTTTTTTTCTTTCCTGAATGGTTATGTAAGCAGCACACGTACTGTGTGACACTGAATTGTATCTCATGTTTATCCAGTATGAAGTAAATACTGTTTACTCAAGATATCTTGCTGATTGAAGCTCTTGTAAGTAACGTGGAGACTGTAAGAAGATGCACTCTGCGACAGGTTATGGGCCCAGGCCGGAGCCCAGACACTAAAGCCCAGACACTACAGGCCCGCACTACTAGAGGATCCTGGTTTATAACCCCAGATAACGGAGCACACAGATAAGCTCTGTAAACAGAAGGAAATAAATCCAGATACAGAGTGACAAAGGAATTCATGATCCCATTAACTGGATATAATTACAGAGAATTCAACACAAGCAGGACATACAGGAACTATCAGCAAGAAGAAAAAACAGGAGAATATCTTCAGTACAACTCTCTAAACAAGTAAGACTATATAAAGATGATGAGTAACACAGAACTGAAATTCACAGTAGCTAAACTGAATAGTGAAAATTATCAGTTATGGAAATTCAAAGTAGAGATGTTGTTATCTAAGGATGATTTATGGGAAGTAATTGTTACAGAAAGACCAGATCAAGACAATCAGACATGGGATAAGAAGAATAGACAAGCGAGAGCCACCTTTAGCTTATTAGTGGATGATGCTCAATTAATACATATAAGAAATGAAGAAACAGCTAAAGGAATGTGGGAAGAATTAAGAAAACTGTATGAAAGACCTAGCTTGAATCACAAGTTATTTTTATTAAGAAAGCTTTACAGTATGAGATTGAGTGCAAATGACGACATGCAGAAGCACATATTCTCAATGATGGAAGTGATATTACAGCTAAGATCTATTGGTGAAGACATTAAAGAAAGTCATGTAGCAGCTATATTATTGTGCAGTTTACCAGATTCATATACAGCCTTGATAAATGCCCTTGAGACGAGACCAGAAACTGACATTACATTAGATTTTGTGAAAACAAGACTAATAGATGAATATCAGAGAAGAAAAGAGCAACTTCTTTCTACTGAAAAGGACAGTGAAAACGCTCTTAAAGCTACAGAATTTAAAAAACTCTATAATAAAGAGACAAGAGAATGCTTCAGATGTAAGAAAAAAGGTCAGTTAAAGAAAGACTGTACCATATGGAAAGCAGAACAACAAAAATTACAACGTAAAAAGCATACACAGAAAGTAAAAAACACGATTTCCGATTCATGTGAGAATAATTGGAATGGCACATTTAAAGTAACAGACAAGAAATCATCACTTGGTTGGTTTATTGATTCAGGAGCAACAAGTCATATGACAAGTGACAAGAATTTCTTTACTGATCTTTATTTAGATAAGAAAGAAGCCATTTATCTTGCAGATGGAAGCAAAATAACCGCAGAAGGTATCGGACAAGGTATGCTAAATTGTTCAAACAAGTTCGGACAAGATTCAAAGATACTTGTACAGGATGTGTTGTATGTTCCAAAATTGGAAGGCAGATTATTATCTGTGAAACGTTTAACAGCAAATGGACTTACAGTAAAATTCAAAGACAATGAGTGTGCAATTATTGCAGGAAACAAGGTGATCACCAAAGTCAAGGCAGATGAACAATTATATCATTTTGACACACCAAAGGAACAGATGAAGGTATGTACACATGATCACAAAAACTGTATTCACATGTGGCATAGACGTCTAGGACATAGACACCCTGACAGTATAAGGGAACTACAGAGAAAAGAATTGACAAAAGATTTAAAGATATCAGATTGCTCAATTGCCGTAAGATGTGAATGTTGTATAAAATCCAAAGCCACAAAGATATCTATTCCAAAAGATAGTGAGATGAAAAGAGAAAGACCACTTGATTTGGTGCATACTGATGTATGTGGACCCATGAAAGTGACTACATCAGGAGGCAATAGATACATATTGACTTTTATAGACGACTACTCAAGATACACAGTCACATACTTAATTAAGAACAAAAGTGAAGTTTTTGATAAACTTGTAGACTATGTAACAAGATCAAGTAACAAATTTCAAAGGAAGCCAATTGTCATCAGAAGTGATAATGGAGGTGAATTTACAGGTCACAGAATAGAAGACTACTTAAGACAAAATGGAATAGAACACCAGAAAACTGTTCTATACACACCTGAACAAAATGGAGTAGCGGAAAGGAAAAACAGAACTTTACCAGAAATTATAAAATCTATGCTGACAGATTCCAAACTACCAGAGAAATATTGGGGTGAGGCAGCAATGACAGCTACATATCTACAGAACCGACTTTTTTCCAGAAAACTGACGAAAACTCCATATGAACTGTGGCAAGGTATGAAACCAAGTGTCAATCATTTAAAAGTTTTTGGATGTAAAGTTTTTATACTCATTCCAACAGAAAAACGTTCCAAACTTCAAAACAGATCCATGGAAGGAATATTCGTTGGATATAGTGAAAATTGTAAAGGATATAGAATCCTAGATCCCAAAACAGACAGAGTTACGGTGAGTAACAGTGTGACATTCATTGAAGATTTAAATGAAGACATTATGATTTCAGTTGAAACAAAAAATGAGAAAAACAGTAGTGACATAACTGAAGAAATATCTGATGAGAAAGAAGTAGAAATTAATGAAGAACAAAATACTAAAAGTAAAGAATCACAACTACAGACACAGAACCAAGACGTTCAATGAGAGAGAACAAAGGAAAACCACCAAAGCGTCTCTCATACAAGACAAGCATAAGAAAAATCTATGAGCCTACCTCTTGGGAAGACATATCTAAACTTCCAGAAGAAGAAGCTAATAAATGGATAAAAGCAACAGAAACAGAAATTAAATCCATGCATGATTCAAATACATGGACACTAACAGATTTGCCAGAAGGAAGAAATGCCATAGGATGTAAATGGATTTTTAAAGTAAAATACCAAACAGATGGCACAGCTGAAAGATACCGAGCAAGACTCATAGCTAAAGGGTATTCTCAAAAATATGGAGAAGACTGTGATGAGACATTTGCTCCAGTTGTCAAACACACTACAATAAGAACTTTACTTACAGTTACAGCAATGAAACAGATGGAACTGAGACATCTGGATGTAAAGACAGATTTTCTGAATGGAGATTTAACAGAAGACATTTACATTGAACAACCTCCAGGATTCAAAGATGAAAGAAACCCAAACAAAGTTTGCAAACTACAGAAAAGCATATATGGTTTAAAGCAAGCAGCTAAAGCGTGGAATGACAAAATCACGGAAGTACTTACAAATGAAAAATTTCAAAGAAGCAAAGTTGATCCATGCTTGTACACAAAAAGGCTGATTAATAGATGGATTTATGTACTCATATATGTAGACGACATTTTGATTTGTTTTAAACAAGAAAGGGATAAAGAAAACATTCTAAAAATCCTGAAGCAACATTTCGAAATCAAAGACTTGGGAAATGTGAAACAGTACCTAGGAATACAAGTAGAAAGAGAAGAAGACGGAAGTTTCCTAATGAATCAAAATCACATGATTCAAGACATAACAGAAAAATTTGGATTAAAGGATGCAAAAACAGTAAAGTCTCCAATGGAAACTAATTATCTCAAAGAGATGAACAGTGAAAAAAATATGCTACCAAATAATGAAGAATACAGAACAGCAATAGGAAAACTACTGTATCTAGCAACCGTTACAAGGCCAGACATAGCAGCAGCAGTAGGAATCCTGAGTAGAAAGGTATCAAAACCAAATAAAGCTGATTGGAATGCCGTGAAGAGAGTAATGCGTTATTTGAAAGGAACTAGCAACGTTAAGCTCAAATTACCCACAAGTGATAACTGCATTTTAACAGGATATGTTGATGCAGATTGGGCTGGAGATTCAACTGACAGAAGATCTACCAGTGGACATATTTTTTTTCTCTCAGGTGGACCAATAAGTTGGACAAGTAAGAAACAGTCAATTTTGACACTGTCTTCAACAGAAGCAGAATATGTTGCCGTAGCACATGCGAGTCAAGAAGTACTGTGGTTAAGACAATTGTTGACAGAATTAGGACAACCACAGTTGGAACCAACAAAACTGAAAGAGGACAATCAAGGATGTGTTGTTCTTGCTCAGATGGAAAGAGTCAATCCAAGAACCAAGCATATTGATGTGAAATATCATTTATTGAGAGATCATCAGGAACAAGGAGTCTTGAAGTTAGAGTATTGTCCTACTGAAGAAATGACAGCAGACATCTTCACGAAGGCGTTGAATGCTGATAAACACCAGAGACTAATAAAAAAGTTGGGTTTGATTGAATAATTCCTTACTGTTGAGAAAGGGTGTTGGCATATGCAACAGATCAGGACTTATTATAAGTGTAAGGAGGACTTTATTCTAACCAGACAGCAGATGGCGATAGTGTGTAAAGTTATATGCTTGCTGAAAATGTGGGAGAAAGCTGTCAATTGTTGGTTGTTTTTGCTTCCTGTGCTTTATTTCTTTCCTGAATGTGTTATGTAAGCTGCACCCGCACTGTGTGACACTGAATTGTATCTCATGTTTATCCAGTATGAAGTAAATACTGTTTACTCAAGATATCTTGCTGATTGAAGCTCTTGTAAGTACCGTGGTACCTGTAAGAAGATGCACTCTGCGACAGCAATTACAGAGGTCAGACATTTCCTGAAGTTCTTCACCAAGTTTGCACACACTGCAGCAGGGATTTTGCCAACTCCTCCAAACAGATCTTCTCCAGATCTTTCAGGTTTCTTGGCAACATTGAGTTTCAGCTCCCTCCAAAAATTTTCTATTGGGTTCAGGTCTGGAGACTGGCTAGGCCACTTCATTACCTTGAATTACTTCTTACAGAACCACTCCTTAGTTGCCCTGGCTGTGTGTTTTGGGTAACTGTCATGCTGGAAGACCCAGCCACGACCCATCTTCAATGCTCTTACTGAAGATAGGAGGTTGTTTACCAAAATCTTGCAAAACTTGACTCCATCCATCCTCCCTTCAATTCTGTGCAGTAGTCCTGTCCCCTTTGCAGAAAAGCACTGCAAAGTATGATGTTTCCCCCACCATGCTTCACAGTTGGAATGGTGTTTTTGGGGTTGTACTCCTCATTCTTTTTCCTCCAAACACGGCGAGCGGAGTTGATATCAAAAAGTTCTATTTTGGTCTCATATGACCACATGACCTTCTCCCATGCCTCCTCTGGATATTCCAGATGGTCATTGGCGAACTTCAAATGGGCCTAAACATGTGCGTGAACAGGGGGATCATGCGTGTCCTGCAGGATTTTAATCCATGACGGCGTAGTGTGTTACTAACGGCAATGTTTGAGACTGTGGTCCCAACCATTGACCAGGTCCTCCTATGTAGCTCTGGACTGATTCCTGACCTTTCTCATAATCATCCTTACCCCACGAGGCGAGTTCTCGCATGGAGCCCCAGACCGAGGAAGATTGATAATCATCTTGTGTTTCTTCCGTTTTCTAATAATTGTGCCAACAGTTGTTGTCTTCTCAACAAGCTGCTTGCCTATTGTCCTGTAGCCCTCCCAGCCTTGTGCAGGTCTACAATTTTGTCCCTGGTGTCCTTAGACAGCTCTTTGGTCTTGGCCATGGTGGAGAGATTGGGGAGTGATTGATTGAGTGTGTGGACAGGCGTCTTTTATACAGGTAACGAGTTCAAACAGGTAAAATTAATACAGGTAATGAGTGCAGAGTAGGAGGACTTCTTAAATAAAAACAAACAGGTCTGTGAGAGCTAGAATTCTTGCTAGTTGGTAGGTGATCAAATACTTATTCTATGCAATAAAATGCAAATTAATTATGTAAAAATCATACAATGTGATTTTCGGGATTTTTTTTAGATTCTGTCTCTCACAGTTGAAGTGTACCTATGAAAAAAAATACAGAACTCTCCATTTTTTGTAGGTGGAAAAACGTGCAAAATCGACAGTGTATCAAATACTCATTTTCCCCACTGTATGTTCTCCTTGTATGTTCTCCCCGTGTTTGTGTGAGTTTCCTCTGGGTTCTCCTGTTTCCTCCCAAAGACATACTGATAGGGAATTTATATTGTGAGCCCCAATGGAGACAGTGATGATGTCTGTAAAGTGTTGAAGAATATGATAGCGCTATATAAGTAAAGCATAATAATAATAATATTAAACAATTGCATAGTTTATACATAGTTACATAGTTTATAAGGCCAAAAAAGACAAGCGTCCATCCAGTTCAGCCTATTTCTTGTGCACTGCAGCTATTCCACAGCGTTGATCCAGGGGAAGGCAAAAAAAAAACATGCGGTATAGGCCAATTTACATCATTGTGGAAAAATTCACTTCCCGACTCCAATCTGGCAGTCAGATTAAATCCCTGGATTAATTAACTATCACTAAGCATAAGATGTAATTTTATTGTTCTCAAGAAAGGCGTCCAGGCCTCTCTTGAACTCATTAAGTGAGTTGGACATCACCACTTCCTCTCCCAGAGAGTTCCCGAGTCTCACGGCTCTGACCGTAAAGAATCCCCTTCTATGCTGGTGCAGGAACCTCCTTTCCTCCAGACGCATAGTGTGCCCCCTCATCTTTGTCACCATCCTTGGTATAAACAGGTCATGGGAGAGATCTCTGTACTGCCCCGTGATGTATTTATACATGTTTATGAGGTCTCCCCTAAGCCTTCTCTTTTCCAACGTAAATAGGCCTAATTTTGACAACCTCTCTGGGTATTCTAGTCCCTCCATTCCCTTTATTACCTTAGTCGCCCTCCTTTGTACCCTCTCTAGCTCCAATATGTCTTTCCTGAGCACCGGAGCCCAGAACTGTGCACAATATTCTAAGTGCGGCCTTACCAGCGATTTATACAGAGGAAGAACAATGTTCTCATCATATGCCCCTATTCCTCTTCTGATGCATGCCATGACTCTATTTGCCTTCGCAGCTGCTGCCTGACACTGGGCACTCCAATTTAATTTGCTGTTAACCAAGACGCCCAGGTCCTTCTCCATGTCAGATTTCCCCAACGGTTTCCCATTTAATATGTATGGGTGACTGCTGTTTTTCTTTCCCATGTGCATGACCTTACATTTATCGGCATTGAACCCCATTTGCCATTTTTTGGCCCAACTCCCCAATTTATCTAAATCCTTCTGTAGCTGAACTGAACTCCGTTGATGTCTGAGACTTTACTGCAAGTATCTTCTCAAATACTGATGACTGTCACTAGACCTTAGATACATTTTTTTTTTTTAATGTAATATTCACTAAGCAGGGATTATAATATTCGCTAGACGAATAGTGCAGTACAAGCAATCTAAACAACTCTTAATAAAATGTAGGCCAATTTATCAAATGGGTTTTGAGCCTTTGTCTCCCTTTAGTCTAGAACATAGGATTAAAGAAGACGAAAGAACTCTGTGATTAGGTCTAGGACGTTATGTAATGATAAATTGTTAATTATGGAAAAACTCTCCATAAACAGTAAGAAAATGTGAAAAACCTTTTAAGGCGTGAGTTCAAGGATCGGTATGATATTACCCTGCATTGTAAGCACTTATTATAGCAGCGTTTGTAGTAGCTACGTACAACTCACTGTGTAGTGCTCCTTAATAGCAGACCGTTTGGGGAAGGATTGAAATAGATTAATGTTATCTGCTGTATCCCGTAGAGAATATCCCTTTATTGCTTCTAATATACGCTGGCATTTCATAAATTATCTGCTGTTAGATTGCATTTGGCTTCAGAATGAAATTCTTTAGCTGGTTTAAACCTCGGAGTGATTTCCTGTACATGGATTTCACCCGGCATCTTCCACAGTACTGTACAGATTTCACTTTTCTGTAAATGAAATGAAAACTATTAATGTGTCTACATGCAATTGTTTCAGCTCATATGTAAACATAAATTATTATTTTAACGTATTACATGCCTTGGTGAATTTCTCCTACTCAGCACATCAGATGTTATACATACAGGTAACTTTATGCTTGGGAGTAATTTGTAACATGTGTTGGATACATGTACGGTTTTACAGAAGGAATGGATACTAAGTTATTTTCTATATTACAGTATATATTTTCTGTTGCAGTTGATGCTAAAGTTGGCCATACAATTTAGATAGCCGTCAGTCAGTGGCTTACCACCAATAATGGCAGATCGAGTAGCTGCTGTGGGGCCCGTGAGTTGGGTAGGGCCAGCACCCTCACACCTGACATTTCGATTTCAACAGTATCCGCATCCTTATTAGGATGACGAACTTCCATAGCTGTACTATTTCTGTGTATGTGCAACAAAACATTTCCCTCTCTTTGTTTTTAAAAGTTAGTATGCATGCCATTCTGTGGCTGTGCCTTTTACACTAGGACTCCACATGCTCCAAGGGGGTGGCCCAATTAAGGCTTTTGCTATGAGGCCCCCAGATTTCTATGTACTGTATGCCCCTGCTGACTGTTAAAAATTTTAGATAGCTGTTCAGCCAACGGTTATGTCCCCTGACTGAGCCATTCACAGTAATATGTTCTCTGTGAGAGAGCCACTGCCAAAATTATCTGGCAGCAACTTATCTCATCCCTGAAGAATAAGATTGGGCGATTGAATTCCAACCGCTTGATTCTTTTGTCCCATGACAGACTGTCGGGGGACAGTTGGGATGGCCCAATACACATCAGATGTCATCAGATTCCACCAAAATCAGTGGGTTCAGCTGACTTATGTAATGTGTTTGAAAGGCTTAAAGGAGCTTTCCTGTTTCAGGAATCTTCTCTCCCCAGGCACAGTTCAGTGAAAAAAAATAAAGTTTCTTTACTTACCCTGTCCAGGTGCAGTGCTGTCTTCCACAGCTGCCTCAGTCTTTCTTGTTTGGCTGCAACATTGACAACACTTCACCAGTGCTGCAGCCAATCATTGAGCTCTATGGTTCTGCCATAGGAGTTGGCAAGAGCCGCTGAGCTCAGTAATTAGCTGCAGTGCTGTTGAAGTGATGTTACCGCTGCAACCAAACAACAGAGACAGAGCCAGTGGTGTACTGACAGATTCCCTTTAAAGAGGTTGTCCACGACTTATAAACACTTTATTAATGAGCCCATACTGGTGCAAAAGCAAAAGTAAAAAAAAAATTATACCACACATCTGACCGTTGCTGCTCCTCCATTCTGCTGCTGTCATCTCCCACCGGGCTCGTGGTTTCCTCTTCTTGCAAGGGTTGTCTTGTGACTGCTGCCATCAATCAGCTGCCACTGCCATCAGATCGGAAGTTACAGTGATCAATGTGCCATTCTGATCCGACCTTTATATTGTTATGTCAAAAGATACAATTATTGGAGGGCTCTGTGTAGGACTTTTGTCTAGGTCTTCCACCACCAACTGGCCTCATCGGCTTATAAACATTAGGCACTGATATATAAAATATGCACATGCTAATATATTGCATGCACATTTACGCAATACACATGCAAATACTGTCACGATTCCACCTATCGGTGTGTCTGGATGCAGTGAGTGAAAGTTCAGCTGTCCAATCTAGGACAGGGGTGTGCTGAGCTGTCAGTATGGTGATGGACAGCTCAGCCATCCAATCGGAGGTTGAGGTGTGCTGAGTTTTCAGTGTGTTGAGTGACAGTTCAGCCGTCCAATGAGGGCTGGGGCATGCCGGGTCTTCCTCCATGTGTCTCCTATTCGGGTGATTACCTAGCTATTTAGCTGCCTCTCTGCCTCCAATTGGTGCCAGAGGTAGCTTAGTTCAAGTGGTGTGCACCTGTTCTGTACGCTGTGTTCCTGTATTTGATCTTTGTTGCCTGACCTTGGACCTTGCTTTTCACCATTTGTTTGCCTTGCCCTTTTGTCTTGATCTGCTACCTTCCCGGAATTCTGACCTTGGACTTCGACCTGACTACACCTTTTCCTTACCCCTTTGTTTATGATGAGCCCTCTTGGTATCTGACCCCAGACCCCTTGACTACCCAGCCTCACAGCTTGTCCGTGAGTAGCGACTAGCGTGACATATGCACATACACCTAACATGCATACTGTACACAGTGAAATCATAGCTCCCAATCGTCCCGGATTCAGAGGGACTATCCCGATTTGAGGGCTCAATCCCGCTGTCCTGAGGGCTTCTAATGCTCACCTCTCTCTGATGTCATCATTGGTCTGTACCTCCGCCTCCTTAGGGGCGGGGCTGCATCTCTGCACTGGCATAAATTAACTTATGATATTCACTTCTTCTCTTGTGATTGGATGTCCCCGGGACTCGATGTTCGGGGGCAGGAGCTCTAGCTATGAGTCAAAAACTATAAAAAATGTAATGCTAAAGCCGTGTTCACACGTAGCATTAATGATGGGATTTTTCTACTGCTTTTTTTTCAGCAGGTATTCATACCACACTAAGCAATAACAATCTTCTCTGATTACTGAGTGTTTGCTGCGTTTCTTTAATGCATTTTCCTCCATATTTGATGCAATTTTGGTGCAGATATAAAGCAGAATTTTTAACACTTTTTTAATACTACAGAAAAGCTTTCATTCTGCACTTAAACATGCAACAGTGTTTTTTTTTCAGACCCCACATAGAAGTCTATAGAGAAAACAATGCACCAAAATCGCAGAGTTCAGCAGCGACGCATCAAGGGCGGAGTTTTTATGAAATCACATCTACTTTTGCTTGGAAATTTAGGCTGAGTTCACATGTAGCGTAAACGCAGGGTGTTTTCTGCTGCTTTTTTTGCACAAAAATTTTGTTGTGTTAAACTGTCCAACCAAAGTGGATGTGATTTAATGAAAACTGCGCCCCCTGTGTGGCTAAAGGACGCTGCTGAACTGTGCGGTTTTGGTGCTTTTTCTTTTTCTCTTGAGGCTTCTATGTGGAACTTAAGAAAACACATTTAAAAACTGCAGACAGTATTAAGTGCAGAATCAAAGCTTTTCTGTACTATAAAAACACATTAAAATGCTGCTTCACATCTGCACCAGAAATGCATCAAATAAGGGGGAAAAGGCCTAAAAAAATTACTACAAAAATACAGCACTAATCAGAGAAGATTGTTATTATGAAGTTTGGTGTGGACGGCTGAAGAAAGCAAAAACACAGTATTTATGCAACGTGTGAACATGGCTTTATAAACACAAAAAATCCCAAGTCATATAGTGAAGCTACATAAAAATGAGAAAGCTCTGGCTGCTACGACTATGAATGAAGGAACAATAAATAAATTGGTGCTAACTCCAGATGAGCAGGACGCTTATCTCTAGCCCCAATTGTCTGGGATACAGCCAGCCGTCCCGGATTTGGGTCTACACCCTGCAGTGTCTGGCATCTGCTGAGTTTCTCTCACTGCCAGCGCCCCTGCCAGGGTAAAAAGAAATGACTTGGGGTGTGACCAGGGGCATGGTCAAAATATTTCGCAGCACACTCCGCGAGCGGCATAATTTGTCCCTCTTTCTATTCTTCAATAGTAGGTAGGTATGGTGACTTTTTTGTGATTCACTTGTTCAGACAACCTTTTTTATTTTTATGTAAACTTTACTATATTTTTCCAAACACTTTTATTATGGATTAAATGAAAATATACAATTTTTCACGCTATTTACAGATCACCATAAATAATGTGTTTAGTTCACATTACTGTTAACGTTGTTAGGTTTATTGTTATGACATTAATTTTTAAAAAGTGCTTTAAAAATTGTAATAGCTTTTCATTATTTTTTAGTAATTTTTACTGGAAAATGAATATTTTTATTTTACCACTTTTACACAAATACACTATGTGCACAATTATTAGGAAAATGAGTATTTGCCAATATCATTTTTATGTAGATTTTCCAACTCCAAGCTGTATAAATGACGCGCCCCTGGGCCTGTGTCGCGCTGCGTTGCGCACGCGGGAGCTTACCCGGAGCCGGATCTCTTGAGGGTTGTAGTCTCGTGGCGGTGATCCGGTCCGTGCCCAGGGAGTCAGACTAAGTGGCGCTGTATCAGCGGTAGATGATGGACGACTACGCCACCCGTTGAGTGCAGCCAGGGAGCTGCTGCTGCAGGGCAGACCGCTGAGGCCGGTGGTAGGATTGTGCAGCGTGATAGTATAACCCCCAACGGGAGGGGTATGGCCTCACGGCAGCCGACGTGGATGATGGGGGTAGCAGGAACCACTCGGAGACGGTACTGTGTAGTTCAGGGTCTTTACTGGTCACAAAGATAGACCCTCCCGGAGTACTGGCTAGCGATTGGGGCCTGGTCAGTCCTTGAGCAGATGGGATCTCCCCTGGCCAGGCGGAGTTGTAGGCCTCCCAAACTAACGATACTCTTCTGGCTACCTTGCTAGAGGCAGGTATAAGTAGCCCACGTCCCTGAGTGTACCGTGTGGTGCTCACCCGTATGGCCGGTGACTCGGGGCCTTCGGGTTTCTGGGCCAGAGGACCTGCAATCCCCTGCCGGTCGGTTTCTGCTGCTGGATAGGAGTTAGTCCCCACAGCCTCGGACTCCGGGTCCGGTGATCACTTCTCAGTCAGGGCGAGCTCTGCAGCTGCCAGCCCCTGACTCCTTGTAACACTGCTCCCACAGAGCTCCTGTTGTTTTGTTCCTATATTTGCTTCTTTCCTCTGCTTCTTCTCTACTCACTAACCCTGCCTCAGCCCTAGGTTTATATAGGGGAAGTTCTTCCCCTCCCAGGACTGGGCAGGAGGTGTGGCATGCATCGGATTCCTGACCAAGAGACCTCCCACCTGCTCTCAGACATAACATTGCTGTTACTGTGGAAACCAGATCCCTGGGGTGCCACATTCCCCCCTAGTGAAATTTAGTACTCCGGGACTAAACATATTTTAGAAAAACATAACAAGATATAACAATAACAATACAATAAAGAAACACATAAAGGTGGTTACGGCGTGTCCGCAACCGGGTGCAGTCTTTGAAGAAAAGCAAGGTGTCCATTTCACCAAAACAGGGAGACGTAACCAGGTAGGGGTCTGTCCTGCCCCGAGTCCTTAACAGTCTTTAGTCCGTCCTGGGTTACGCTCCAACTATGTACACAGGATTCCCGGTAAATCCACCAAAGACTCCTATAAACAACTAGAAACACATAATTATACACAAGCAACAAGAAAAACAGGTAACCACAAATAAAACAACTTATACATTTCAAATCCTCCAACGTGCGGGTAACTGGCCTCTAGTGGCCCTAGTGGACCTACGGAGCTGACTGTCTAGCCCTGAACTACAGGGTGTAGGAGCTGTCAAGGGTAAACTGGGCAGCTGTCTACCGGCTCTTTGGCTCACTAGGGGTACGGCAGGCTCACTATAAGCAGAGGGTTGATCCTCCTGTTCTGCTTGTGTGGAGTCTTCTGCCTCCTGGACCGGCTGCTCTTCCAGCTCTACCTGTCGCTCCGTAGGTGCTTGGGATGCTGGTTGGAGGAAGGTGAGTACGGGTACCACAACTGCGCCATTGACTTGAGTCCAAGACCGAGGGAAGTCTCCGAGCACAGTACTAACCATGTCTTCCCTTTCCTCTACGGGTCGAGGGTCTTCTTGTTCCTCTTCAGGGTTCCGTAGCTGTTCGGGACACTTCTTCAGGTGATCCCGGGATACAATGGTTGTGGTTTCACCTCCGTCTTTACTGATGGTACAGACCTTTGGGTTGTCGTGGCTTGAGGGCAGTATGGTGTACGGGTCCTTCTCCCACTGGTCGTCCAACTTGTGGAGCCGTCTTTTTCTCTTCAAGACCTGCTCTCCGGGTACCAGGGGAACAGCGGGAGCATACTGGTTGTAAGTTTTCTCTTGTCTTTCCCTAGCCTGACAGAGACTTCACTCCACGCTCTCCTGTACTCTCCGGTACTGCTGCTGCCTCTCTGTGTCCCAGTCTGCTTCTGGTGAAGTGTCCTCGGGTGTCAGGACTCCCATTTCCAGGTCAACAGGTAACTTACCAGGTCTCGCCCTCATTAGGTAAGCCGGGGTACAGTTGGTGGAACCTACCGGGATGTGGTTGTATAGGTCCACCAGATCGGGCAGCTTCTCAGGCCACAGACCGCGTTCTTCCAGGGGCAACGTTTTCAGAAGATCCATTACCACCTGGTTCATTTTCTCACAAAGTCCATTAGTTTGCGGATGATAGGGTGTCGTCCTTATCTTCCGGCAGCCATACAGAGTGCAGAATTCTTGGAAGACCTCCGCTTCAAAGGCAGGTCCCTGGTCTGTCAACACTTGGTCCGGGTACCCGTGTGGACGGCAGAAATGCTGCTGGAAGGCTCTCGCTGCTGTTCGAGCTGTTAAGTCCTTGACGGGGACGACAACCAAGAACCGGGAGTAGTGATCCACGATGGTTAGTGCGTAGACGTAGCCACTTCTGCTTGGGGTCAGTTTTACATGATCCAAGGCTACCAGTTCCAACGGCTGCCGGGTGACGATGGACTGCAGGGGAGTCTTCTGGCTGGCACGGTCCTTCCTTCTTAGGTTGCACGGGCCACAGTCTCTGCACCACCTCTCGATGGTTCCCCTCATGCCTACCCAGTGGAACCGCTCGCGCAGCAGGAACTCCAGCTTCTTCCATCCGAAGTGTCCAGCCCCGTCGTGGTATGCCTCCATCACCATGGCTGCGTCTCTTCGTGGCACCACTACTTGCCAGATTAGTTCATGCGTCCGGGAGTTAACCATTCTGCGGCACAACTTCCCCTTGTAAAGGAACAGTCGACTCTTCTCAGCCCACAGTTGCTTGGCTTCCTCCGAAGCGTCTGGGTCAAGGCGAGCCTCTGGCTGAGTCAGCATCTCCTTCACCAGCCGGACGGCAGGGTCACTGTCTTGCATTTCCGCCCAGTTGTAGTGAGGTAAGGGGTTAAGCGTAGCGCCTTGCTTACTCCTTACCCGATGGGAATACTGGATAGTCCCATGACGGTGAAACGCGGGGAGTTCGACTTCTTCCAGTCCCTCTGGATCTTCTCCTACGTCCGGTAGGTTTGGCATCCTGGACAGGGCGTCCGCATTGGTATTGGAGCGTCCTGCCCGGTATTTGATGGTGAACTCGTAGTTGGACAGGCGGGCCATCCATCTCTGCTCTAGGGCACCGAGTCTTGCCGTGTCCAGGTGTGTCAACGGGTTGTTATCCGTGTACACGACGAACCGGGAAGAAGCGAGGTAGTGCTTAAAGCGTTCGGTGACTGCCCACACCACTGCCAGGAACTCTAGCTTAAATGAGCTGTAATTCTCAGGGTTTCTCTCGGTGGGTCGCAGTTTTCGGCTGGCGTAAGCGATTACTCGTTCTTTCCCCTGCTGGATCTGGGACAGCACGGCTCCTAGCCCGATGTTACTTGCGTCAGTGTAGAGGATAAAGGGCTGGTTGTAATCCGGGTACGCCAGGATTTCATCCCCCGTGAGGGCCATCTTCAGCTGGCGGAAGGACTCTTCTTCCAACTTCTCCCATCTGAAGGGCGGCTTCTGGTTCTTGGCCTTCCGGGACTGGCCTATCAGGAGGTCCTGCATAGGAGCTGCCTTTTTGGTGAAACCGGGGATGAACCTGCGGTAGTAGCCTACCAACCCGAGGAACTGCCGCACTTCCTTTACACTGGAGGGACTTGGCCATTCCTTAATTGCGGTGATCTTATCAGGGTCGGGAGCCACTCCGTCAGCGCTCACCACGTGTCCCAGGTACTGCACCTTTGGTTTCAGGAGGTGACACTTGGAGGGTTTCACCTTTAGGCCGTAGCTTGCCAGAGCTTCGAACACTTCCGCCAGGTGTTTCAGGTGGTCCTCATAAGTCTTAGAATATACGATGACATCGTCCAGGTACAACAGGACCGTTTCGAAGTTTCTGTGGCCCAGACAGCACTCCATTAATCGTTGGAAGGTTCCTGGTGCGTTGCAGAGTCCGAACGGCATGCAGGTAAACTCGCTAAGTCCCATCGGGGTGGTGAATGCGGTCTTCTCCCGGTCCGCCTCTGCTACAGGAACCTGCCAGTACCCACTAGTGAGATCCAGGTAGAGAAGAAGTTAGCAGATCTTAAAGCAGCCAAAGACTCCTCTATCCTTGGTAAGGGGTACGCATCCTTGTGTGTGATACGGTTGATTTTCCGGTAATCTACACACATCCTCATGGTGTTGTCCTTCTTTTTGACTAAGACTAGTGGAGCTGCCCAGGGGCTACAGCTATCCCTGATCACCCCAGCCTCCTTCATGTCTCTAAGCATCCCCTTGGCGTGTTGGTAGTGTGCAGGGGGTACGGGTCGATACCTCTCTTTTATGGGAGGATGGTCTCCCGTGGGGATGTGGTGTTCTACCCCCTTGACTCGCCCGAAGTCTAACGGGTGTTTACTAAACACTCTCTCGTACTCTTGAACCACCCGATAGACTCCCTGTTTCTGGTGTGAGGGAGTGGAGTCAGTACCCAAATGCAGTTGCTGACACCAGTCCTCCATTGTTTTCTTAGAGCCGTTACCTTCCTCCGGGTGAGATGGAGGCAAGGGTTCCACAGATTGTATAGCATTTTGGTTAATGGTATATAATTTGGCTAGCGTGGCATACCGGGGCAGGTACACTTCCCTCTTCCCGATATTGATTATGCGAACGGGCACCCTCCCATGGCGTACATTAACCACCCCCCGTGCTGTCAAGATGGTGGGCCTACTGTCTGAGTAAACTGATTCTACCATTGCCTGGTAATCTCTACCTCTCAGACCAATAGCTGCCCGGCACCAAATCATCATTTCACTTTTTGGGGGCATGGCAATAGGGAAAGGGTCACACAGTCTCACGCTACCAATCTCACCGCCGGAGAGTTCCACCTGTTGCCGTCGCATCAGTGCCCGGATCTCTTTTTGGAGCACTCGCTGCTCGCCGGAGCTGGCGTTCTTGGCAACCTGCTGTAAAAGGAAAATCACCTCTGCAAGACAATTTTCAATTACATTAGTTCCTAGAGTTATCTTTGGGTGACTCTCGTGTTTGTCAATGTCTACAATGATCAGTCCCTGTGCTGCCAGTTCAACTCTACCAATTTTAATGGTCACCTCTTTAAATCCGATCTGTGGCACGGGCTGACCATTGCTGGCGATGATACTCAAGTCATCGTCAGGGTAGCGGGTAATATCCGAGTCATTCCAGTACTGCTTGAAGAGCACGTACAGGATGGTGGTGACCTGTGACCCGGTGTCCAGTAGGGCACTCATAGGAATGCCATCCAGTACCACTGGTAAGACTGGACGTCCTCCCACATATTTGTCGCGCCAGTTTGATGGGCCTGATGATCTTTTTCCTAGGGGTTGGCCCTCTACCCTAGGTTGTGCCAGTTTAAAGGACAGTACCTTGCCATATGTCCGGGTTGATTGCAGCGGCGGCAGATGGGTTGTCCGTCCTCGTTGTATCGGTCGCTGGGTCTTCCTCTGGCCGGTGGGGTCCTCCTTGGTCGACGCCACGGGATGTCCTCCGGTCCGGATGCCAGCTGGATCTTCCCTGGAGTGGAAACCTGTAAAGACTGCACAGTTCGGGTTAGCGCAGCAACGCTTTTAGCTAGCTCTTGGACCTGATGGTGCAGGTCTGGAGCTGAGTCATTGTTCAAAGCCTGCGCATCAGCTCCCACAGGCCCTGCCGACAAGGGCGCCACCTCCTGGTGGTAGGTGGTAGTGGGGCGTCTGTGGGTCACAACGCCACCTGGTGCCGGTTCTCGGAGCACCCGGATGGCTCTGTCCTTGAACTGTGCAAATCCCAGATGAGGGTCCTGTAAGGCCATTGCCCGCAACTGGGTTCGGTGGGCATTGCAATATAAACCCTCTATAAATTGTTCAGTTAACAGCCTGTCCTCGTCTCCCACGCCGTCAGGGTCGGTCTGCTTAATGGCTCTCAGGGCCTCTTGTAGGTTCAGGGCATAGTCCCTTATACTCTCATGTGCCCGCTGTTTGCACCCGTAGAATCTAAGCTTGATCTCGGCTGAGGTGCGGGTATCAAAGGTGTCCCTCAGCCGGGTTAGTATCCCTGCGACAGTCCTCCCCCCAGGTGGCCAGGACTTTACCTCCCTTTGGGCTGCCCCGGTTAATTGGGCCACCAGGATGCTTACTTTTTGCTCTTCTGTGAGGGGGTACACCTGGAAGAGGCTATCCAGTTTTTCTCTAAAGTCCTGCAGGGTATGTGACTCCCCTGAGTACTGGGGTAGCCAGGCTGCTCCCGGGATATAGGGCATGGTGAAAGGCATGACCGCAACAGCGGTGGCGCTGGCGGGGGTTGGAGCGGTGAAGCTCTCCTCCGTATCCGACATCCTTCTCCCCCCTAGTGGACCGTGGCCTACCTTGCGATGATCCTCTTCCGTAGGCCGCGGCTCCGCAGTGGATCGTCAGGGTTGAGGACCTTCCGTCGCGCTCCTGTGACGTCGGCGTCTGCTGGGCTCCTTCCAGGACCTTACGCAACGTCCGGACGTGAGGCGGGGCTTCAGTTCTCACGTGCTTTCGGAGTCCACGCCCCTCTTCTTCCCGCGCGGCGTCCTCAAGATGGCGTCCAATGTCGGGAAAACTCCACGTATGGCGGGAAGAAGGCCGAAGATGGCGCCGGATGGCGGGAAAACTCCACCGATGGCGGGAAGGAAGCGGAAGATGGCGCCGGATGGCGGGAATCTTCACCACTGGTAAGTTTTAAAAGTCTCTTTTTCAGGCACGCAGTACCCGGTGGTTGCGGGCACGAAATCCTGCCGACTACGCCAAAAGTTGACGCGCCCCTGGGCCTGTGTCGCGCTGCGTTGCGCACGCGGGAGCTTACCCGGAGCCGGATCTCTTGAGGGTTGTAGTCTCGTGGCGGTGATCCGGTCCGTGCCCAGGGAGTCAGACTAAGTGGCGCTGTATCAGCGGTAGATGATGGACGACTACGCCACCCGTTGAGTGCAGCCAGGGAGCTGCTGCTGCAGGGCAGACCGCTGAGGCCGGTGGTAGGATTGTGCAGCATGATAGTATAACCCCCAACGGGAGGGGTATGGCCTCAGGGCAGCCGACGTGGATGATGGGGGTAGCAGGAACCACTCGGAGACGGTACTGTGTAGTTCAGGGTCTTTACTGGTCACAAAGATAGACCCTCCCGGAGTACTGGCTAGCGATTGGGGCCTGGTCAGTCCTTGAGCAGATGGGATCTCCCCTGGCCAGGCGGAGTTGTAGGCCTCCCAAACTAACGATACTCTTCTGGCTACCTTGCTAGAGGCAGGTATAAGTAGCCCACGTCCCTGAGTGTACCGTGTGGTGCTCACCCGTATGGCCGGTGACTCGGGGCCTTCGGGTTTCTGGGCCAGAGGACCTGCAATCCCCTGCCGGTCGGTTTCTGCTGCTGGATAGGAGTTAGTCCCCACAGCCTCGGACTCCGGGTCCGGTGATCACTTCTCAGTCAGGGCGAGCTCTGCAGCTGCCAGCCCCTGACTCCTTGTAACACTGCTCCCACAGAGCTCCTGTTGTTTTGTTCCTATATTTGCTTCTTTCCTCTGCTTCTTCTCTACTCACTAACCCTGCCTCAGCCCTAAGTTTATATAGGGGAAGTTCTTCCCCTCCCAGGACTGGGCAGGAGGTGTGGCATGCATCGGATTCCTGACCAAGAGACCTCCCACCTGCTCTCAGACATAACATTGCTGTTACTGTGGAAACCAGATCCCTGGGGTGCCACATAAACATAGATGCTGATTGGATTAAACAGATCAGATGATGTGTATTTGTGTAATGAGGGAGGATGATGAAGTGTGCAGAAGTCTAAGGTCGGGGTCAAACAGCTGCGAATTCTTTCATGCGAGCGAATCGGGCCAATGTGCTAATGACTCGGTTCAAACTCAGAGTCTGAGCCGAGTGTCATCTTACTGTGCTGCAATTCTCTCGCACGTGAGAATCGCAGTACAGGTGTGGAGAAGAAGGAGAACATAATTTCTCCATCTCCTCCATTGTCTCTGTGCACTTACATCGGACTGCACTCAGATGACATCTGAGTGCAGTCCGATGTTTCACACGCATTCATAGACTTGAATGGGTGCACGTGATTCAATTATCGGATGCACTTGCAGCATGTTGCAGTTGTTTTGCCGATTCAGCATGAGAAAAAAAATTGCAGATCTGCACTGCCCCATAGAATAACATTGGGCCGAGTGTTATCCGATAAAACATTGGACAGTGCTCGGCTGTGTTATACGGTTGTGTGAGTGAAAATGGGCCAAAAAAGAGATTTAACTGTCGCTGAAAAGTCAAAAATTGTTACGAGTCTTACAGAAGAATGCAGCACTCTTGAAATTGCTAAAATATTGGGGCGTGATCAAAGAAATATTAAAACATTTGTCACTAATAGTCAACATGGTCGCAAAAAACTTTTTGAGAAAAAAATACGCACTACAACAGACAAAGGTTTGAGAATAATCAAATGTGAAGCGACCAGGAAGCCATCATCCTGCAGTGCCGTTATATTCCAGAACTGCAACCGCCCTGGAGGCCCAAAAGTACAATGTGTTCAGTGTTCAGAGACATGGCCGAGATAAGGAGGCTGAAACCGACCACCACTGAGCAAGACCCACAAGCACAAGGTGTTCAGTGCTCAGAGACATGGCCGAGATAAGGAGGCTGAAACCGACCACCACTGAGTAAGACCCACAAGTACAAGGTGTTCAGTGCTCAGAGACATGGCCGAGATAAGGAGGCTGAAACCGACCACCACTGAGCAAGACCCACAAGCACAAGGTGTTCAGTGCTCAGAGACATGGCCGAGATAAGGAGGCTGAAACCGACCACCACTGAGTAAGACCCACAAGTACAAGGTGTTCAGTGCTCAGAGACATGGCCGAGATAAGGAGGCTGAAACCGACCACCACTGAGCAAGACACAGAAGTACAAGGCGTTCAGTGCTCAGAGACACGGCCAAGGTAAGGAAGGCTGAGCCCGACCACTACTGAGCAAGACACAGAAGTACAAGGTGTTCAGTGCTCAGAGACATGGCCGAGGTGTGGAAGGCTGAAACCGACCACCACTGAACGAGACACAGAAGTACAAGGCGTTCAGTGCTCAGAGACATGGCCGAGGTAAGGAAGGCTGAACACAACCACCACTGAGCAAGACACAGAAGTACAAGGTGTTCAGTGCTCAGAGACATGGCTGAGGTAAGGAAGGCTGAAACCGACCACCACTGAGCAAGACCCACAAGCACAAGGTGTTCAGTGCTCAGAGACATGGCCGAGATAAGGAAGGCTGAGTCCAACCACCACTGAGTAAGACCCACAAGTACAAGGTGTTCAGTGCTCAGAGACATGGCCGAGATAAGGAGGCTGAAACCGACCACCACTGAGCAAGACACAGAAGTACAAGGCGTTCAGTGCTCAGAGACACGGCCAAGGTAAGGAAGGCTGAGCCCGACCACTACTGAGCAAGACACAGAAGTACAAGGTGTTCAGTGCTCAGAGACATGGCCGAGGTGAGGAAGGCTGAAACCGACCACCACTGAACGAGACACAGGAGCCGAAATGACAAGAAATCTGTCTGAAAACAGATTTTCCATGGACTGATGAGATGAAAGTGAGTCTTGACGGACCAGATGGAGGGGCCCATGGCTGGATCAGTAATGGGCATAGATTTCCACTTCAACTCAGACAGCAGCAAGGTGGAGGTGGGGTACTGTTATGGGTTGGCATTATTAAAGATGAGCTAGTTGGACATTCTTGGATTGAACATGGACTCAAAATCAACTCTTAAACCTACTGCCAGTTTTAGAAGACATTTTCTTCAAGAAATGGAACAGGAAAAGTCTGCATCTTTCAAGAAAGCCATGATTTGTATGCAAGACAATTCTCCATCGCAGCAGTAAAGTCTCTACTGCTTGGTTCCCAGTAAAGGCCTTAAAGGTGAAAGAATAATGACATCGCCCCTTCCCCCCTCAACCTAAACTTTATTGAGAACTTGTGAGCCCTTCTTAAATGGGGGATTTACAGTGAAGGAAAACAGGGCACCTCTCTGAACAGTCTTGGAGGCTGTGGTTAGTGTTGCCCAAAAAAAGTTGATTGTCAACTGATTAAGAAACTGACAGATTCGATGGTAGGAAGGCTTATGATTGTTATTGAAAAGAAGGGAGGGCTATATTGGTCACTGATATTTGTTTCTAAAATGGCAGAAATGTATTTTTGTACATTTTCAGTTGTTTGGTTACTATTCTCTTTTCAACAGATGAAACAATTGAGATGGGAAAATTTACTTTTTTCATTTAGTTGCCCAGAACTCTGCACACATACTGTAGAGATTCATTAAGAAAGACAGAACCTCACTTTTACTTTCTTAAATATTCAGATTTCAGGTTTAGTAATGTAAGAATCTGAGATTGTGGGTTGTAAGTAATCACCTAGGCAGGTTAGCGATGCAACAATATTTTATTAATCACATCCATGGTAATGTAGCAATTCCAAGTAAATGGCCAAAATACAGTTCTCTCAGTCCTTAAGTTCTCTACCTGGGATCAGTAGTTCCACAGGCTTTGTATCAGGCCATACTCACTGTCTCCCAACTTTTAGTTGGCCCACAGATTTTGTATCTCCAGCCAGTATAGTCTGTAGCCACAGTCCACGATCCTCCAGACGACAGATAAATCAATAGAAACACAGGTATCCAGTAGCCAAAATCCTTTACGAGAGTTTAAATCCAAATGACATATCCCATAATGGTAACATGTTATCCATCCGTCCTTCCAAGTCCACAGTCTCCATACTCTTCCGTAAATGCCCATCCACACAAGTCTCTCTAAAACATGTCCCTTCTCCCTCACTGGGCTCAGCCCCCTCCAAGGTCAGAAGTGATGACACCCTCCCCCTTAAGCATTTACTGTTAGCTGAAGCAATGAAGAATATTCCAGGAGCCTTCATCTGAAACTGCATGTAAGACCCCCTGTAGTGACGGCTCCACTGTGTCTAACACTGGCACAATGAAATTGTTCTCTGTTGGAACAATGGTTAGAGACTCCTGAGATTCAGATGAGATTAATGGAATGCTGGACATTTTACAAGTGAATCTAGTGCACATAGTGACAAGCAAGCAGAACTGTATAAAACATAACAAGTAAATCACTAATAAAACATAATAATGATATTAACGGAATCGGTGCTCCGTGATGGGAAAGTCTCAAAGTCTTTAGTAATTGGGCAGATCCTCACAAATAACCTTTTGTATTGACCGCCAGCACTGTAGTTGTTTAATAATAAAATTAATAATCAAAAAATACAAGTTTGCCTAATAATTGTGCGCTCAGTTATGTAGAGAGGTACTGGTATATAGAGATACATCTCTGTATAACAATACAATATGCCTGTTCAGAAGAAGAATGCTATTTAGATCCTTAGGAAGAGAAAATTCTATTAGGCTGTGTGCCCACTATGCGTTTTCCAAGCGTTTATGCTGCGGAATTTCCGCAGCATAAATGCTTGGGAAACGCTTGGTAATTCGCCCTCCATGGTCCCCAATCACAAGCCGCAATGTCAATGCCCATGCTGCGGATTTTTCCGCAGCGTTTATGCTGCGCTCAAAAATCCGCAGCATGTCCATTAATTTTGCGGACACGCAGCGTAATCGCCGCCATTGACTTGCATTGAAACGCATAATATTCGTGTCAGTACATTTGTACACACGGATATTATGCGTTTCAATGTGCGGATGGTACCCAGGTCTGGAGGAGAGGAGACTCTCATCCAGACCTGGGTACCATAGAAACTGTAAAAAAAAAGAATTTAAAATAAAAAATAAAGTTTATACTCACCTTCCGGTGTCCTTCAGGTATTTTGTCCGCTCCGTCCGGTCTATTGCAATGCTCGCGCTGTTGTGAAGGACCCGCCATGATATCACTGAGTCATGTGACCCATCACATGGCTCAATGACATCACCGCAGGTCCTTCACAACAGCGCGAGCCGCCCAACACGCAGGACGCGGCAGAGAGAACACCGGGAGGACAACGGAAGGTGAGTATAAACTTTATTTTTATATTTTTTACCATTCTTATTCTTTTTTTTAAACTAACTTGGTCACACTACTATAAATCCATGCCGGTTGTATGGATTTATATAGTGTGAACAAGTTGTCAAGCACTTTTCCAAGTGATGCTAAAATCGCTTGGAAAAGAGCTTGATAACCAGCATGCAGAAATGCATGTGAAGAACGCTTGACAAAAGCTTCTACCTGGCGGGAAAAACGCATGTAAAAAACGCATGCGTTTTTCCTGCGAGGGAGAAGCATAAAAGATATGCAGCACTTCTGCATCGTGGGCACATAGCCTTATACTTAGCAGTGCACCGCGTTGCTCACTGTTAAAGTATCTGCCTGCCATGCTACAGGTTGTGAATTTGAATACTAGGAGAAAACACTTGAAGAAAAGCAAACAATGAATTAGTAGTACAATATGCCTTTAAAGAATAAAAATAGGTTGTGAGACAGCGGAGGAAAATCTACATGGGGAGAAAGCAGAACAAATACAACATCATAACTGAGAAACAATACAACTGTGTTACAGCTTGACCAAAAGAAGCATTGTCAATGATCTTCTTCACTAGGCCTTTCACCCCCATGAGTCCATTGCATTCATTCTGATTACTATAGACTCCATGATTATCAATTTTTAGATTTATACATGAACAACCTCTTTGGCACCACCTGAAGAGGTTTTAGTGGCCCAGCTAGTAGAGGTCAGTATTTAATTACTACAATCCTGTTGAGATCCAACCATATACATTCATAGAATTATTCCTGAGATTTCATAGAAATTTGCTCTGAATCAGTCTAAGAACTTAGACTAGATATTTCTGAGAATAATTTGCAAAGACCTCTTACACTGACATTCAATTAGCTCCCAATTAAATGGATGTTCTGTACATGCTGAACACAACCTCAGGAAAAAAATAAATGCCATGGAAGGCTAATGAATGGCAAAACAAATGGATTCCTCTAATGTTGAGGTCAAGAAGACCCTCAAGACGTTGTAAAAAATCACCTTTCCCTCCCTTTGTGTTCTTTAGTAGGGGAGTGAAAGGCAAAATTATCTCCGGATGTTCTGTGTTGGTTTAAAAAAACTCAAAGAAAATTCCTTGTTCTTTAAAAAAATAAAATAAATAAAATAATAATAATAATTGAGAGCTCTTCAAGACATCACCTGTCCTGTCTGACTTACCAATGTAAATAGGATATGTTAGTGTAAAGAAATGGTGAAAAAGCTTTCATGGTAAAAACTGTCTTTGTCCCAATGTATTTGCTTTGCCATCCAATTAGCAATTATTCTTTTGCTATGAGATTATTAGAACATTTCAATTTTGTAGGCACAATGTCGCTAATTGGAATTTCTGGGTTGAATCGAGAGCTGTCCAGCATCTGAAGTTGTGCCGGGAAGACTGAAAAAGCAGCTGATGCTGAAAAACACAGTTCTGTTTGTTGAACTGGCATTACATACAATAAACTGTTGATAATACAGCTTAATCTTTGTAAAAAATTGGAGCATTCTATCCTATCTTAGTAGTAATAGTAATAGTAAAACACTTATGCCTGCAGAAAGAATAGTCATTTTGGAGTATTGTGTGATTATTACATTAATTATTCTCATTTTATCCTCTCTATACAAATATAGTTAAGATAAGACCAGATCACATTGCAGCATTATCCAAAATAATACTAAATAACACAAAGGAGCACAACACCTAAAGTACAACGCTTATAACAATAACACAGATCTGCAAGGGTAGTAAAATTGTTTGAAAAGAGGTGATTTTTATATACTTTAGATCGCTGAACTCTGTAAAAATATTGAAAAAATTCCATCTTGTACAGTTTTTTCACAATCACTGACTCCATAAGATTTTTCTTGCACCATACTATGACCCTTTTGCATGACCTTTGGTGGATGATTTCGGTGTCATTAGATTGGTTAGAAATGTTTTTTCATAGTACATAAACAGAGAAAAGGAATTCCTTCCACACTTTTCTCAAGATGGTACTCTAGTGTATTGCAGTGATGTTCCTGGGCTGATGAAAAAATGTAACACTGAGTACAATGTTAGCGAGTGGAGACTCTGAAAGCTATGCTACTGTACAATGTCACCAAGTGTGCTTCAGTGCCTCTAGGGCATTCTGTGCACTTGAAGGAAAGCTATGAGAATTTAGACTTTATTCTCAAAAAACTTAACTATGAGGATCGAGGACGGTCAATATGTGGTGATCTGAAAGTTCTCTCTTTGCTCCTTGGGCAGCAATGAGGATACACAAAGTACCCATTCTTGTTTTGTGAATGGGACAGCCAGGGTAGGACTAATCATTGGAGCCAAAAAAGTTGGCCAATGAGAACATCTTTGCAATCTGGACTCAAGAACATACATAAATTACAGCAAGTTTAGTTGATCCCACTAAAGTTCTCCTTCCCTCAATCCACATTAAACTTGGACCGATGAAGCAGTTTGTGAAAGCTCTACCGAAAGAAGGAGTAACCTTTAAGTACCTGTCTACCAAGTTTCAGGGACTGTCCAAAGCAAAACTGAAGGAAGGCATTTTTGTAGGTCCGGATATTTTGAAAGTCATGAAGGATGATGTGTTTGAAACAAAAATGAAAGCTGTTAAGAAAAGGGCTTGGGATTCTTTTAAAGAAGTCATGAAAAAATTTCTAGGTAACAACAAAGATCCAAAATTTAAGTCCATTGTGGAGAACGTGCTGAAAGGTTTCAAAGCCTTGGGTTGTCTGATGAATATGAAGTTACATTTTTTACATTACCATTTGGACTACTTTCCTGAAATCCTTGGTGCTGTTAGCAAAGAGCAAGGAGAAAGATTTAATCAGGATATTAAGGAGATGGAATGATGATACCAAGGTAGATGGAATGTGAACATTATGGGGGCTACTGCTGGATGCTTCACAGAAAAGATTCTATTAATGTGAAATGAAAAAGTTAGGGGTCAAAGAATATTTTTTTTATGCATTTTTAGTTTTTAAAACAGCAAAACGTAAAATCATACAGTATAAACATAATCATACTATACTGCACAGGTAAAATCCTAAATCTATACAACAGCAATATTGCCAAAATTGCATTCTTTTTTTCATTATTCAACCCCACAATATTTTCTCATTTGCAATGCATTAAATGGTAAATTAGATAGTGGCATCCAAAATTGCATCTCGTCCCATAAAAAACTAGTCCTCATACATGTATGATATGGCTCTTGGAAGAAGGGAATGAAAAAAAAAACTAAAACTATCTGAAACAGGAAGCGATCAACAAGTACTAGCAAAAATCAGACAATGAATGAGATTGTGCAGCAGATTTTCTTATTCAGACCATGGTTATTCTTGTGCTGAAAGGTCCCAATTTTCACAGTAGATTTTACGCTTTCCAATGCATAAGGTGCAAGCATCTGACTTTTTGCCTAAGGCACCACCTGACAACAATGATTGATACCGTGTTTTGTGGTTAATATGGAAAGCACGTGCAGCTCAGAACCATAAACATATCCAAAGTCTGGAGCAAGAATCTCAATTTATCTGCCCAATTTTAGATAACAATCAGAGAGCCTTGCACAGTGTGTTTCCCTGTAATTCACCCATACGGTACTTTTTATTTTTTTATTTTCCTCGTATAGTTAGGTAAAGCAAATAGGAAAAGTCAATAACAGATGTAAGGAAATCCCAAAGCTATTTGGAACAAGGTCAATATGGAAGGAAGGTACTTTCTATTCACAAATCACATGATATAAGACTAGATGGAGAAAACAAATAGGGTTGGACAAAAGACAATTAACCCCTTCCTGCTTAAGCCAAGTTTTGGTTTTGCGCTTTCGTTTTTTCTTCCCTGTCTTCTAAGAGCTATAACTTTTTTTTTATTTTTCCACATAGACGTATGAGGCCTTGTTTTTGTGGAACATTTTAAGGGTAGGTCCACATGAGTTTATAAACCATCGTTCAGAGTTTCATCTAGAAAAGTAGGACGATTTTTTTCTCCTGTCATCCATTTGCAATCTTTTTTTTTTTAACAGCTCCTGTGTTTTCTCCTGTGTGTCATCCATTTTGTGTCCGCTTTTTCTTACCTGTTTTTAAAAGCTGGAGGAGGTAAACTGTGTTAACACTTTATTTCTATTGACACTGAGCAATAGTTCAATAAAAAAATGAAAAACAGATGGAAAATTGATGTTCAGTTTTTCATTCGTTTAAGGGCTTGCTCACATTAGCACATAAAAAATAGCTCCGATGTTGCTCCTGAAAAGTTAGACGAGTGAAATCCGTATGTCATGGGAGTGTGCGATTTTTTTTTTTCCTCACCAATCATCTGTATTACATGCGTATGCAATGCATTTTTAACATCATCTTTTATATATACTCTCATTCTCTATGTAATTTAATGTAATTTAAAGCTAGTTTACAAACTAATAAAACAATCTTATACACAGATATATAGATGGAAACACAAGCCCCCAAATATAATAAACGTTCACCCTTTATTGCCTTTCATGTGACACAAAACGGTGTTTGCATTATTAAACCTATTCAATAAATAATTTAAAAAAATGACGTGAAGTCCTCCCTATTTTTGATAACCAGCCAAGGTAAAGCAGATTCTGCAGGCTTATATTATCAGGCTGGGAAGGTCCATGGTTATTGGGTCCTTCCAAGGCTAAAAATACAAGCCCGCAGCCGTTCCAGAATTGGCACATCACATGAGATGCGCCAGTTTTGGTACTTGGCCTGGCTCTTCCCAATTGCCTTGGTGCGATGGCAATCGATGTAAGGGATTATGGGGTTGATGTCAGCTTTGTAATGTCAGCTGGCATCCAACCCAGGAATTAGTAATGGAGAGGCATCTATCAGACATCCCCATTACTAATTCAGTACGTTAAAAGAAAAAGACACACCCACAAAGTTTTATTTAAAAAAACACCCCTGACTCTAGCCCTGTTTCACTAATTTATAAAAAAAACAACCAAAAAAAAAAAACCCATTCAGTCCAGGGAATCCGACGTAGTCCACCGAATCCGAAGTAGTCCATAAATGTGTGCTTTATAGTTTAAAAATAAATAGCACATGCATGAGAAAACCAGAGGTGTTAATATAGCCTTCATTTCACTGAAGATAGTTATTAATGATATCGGCTGTATGTTTTGTGTTGTTGTCCTGCTGCTAAATAAATTAGGAGCCAATCAGATGCCTCCCTGATGGTATTACATTATGGATAAGTATCTGCCTGTGTTTCTAAGCATTGATAATACAATTAATCCTGACCAAATCTCTAATTCCCTTTGCTGAACTGCAGCCCAAAACTTGCAAGGAATCTCCACCATGCTTCACTGTTACCTGCAGACGCTCTGTATGGTACTGCTCTCCTGCCCTTTGGCCAACAAACTGCTTTCTGTTACAGCTAATATTTCACATTTTGACTCTTTTTTTGTTTACATGAAACAATCTTATAAAATTCTGTGATGTAATAGGTGGGTTAAAAATCAGTCCAGAGCACCTGCTGCCATTTTTCTCACCCAGTTCCCATGCTTGTGTGCATACTTGAGTCACATGGCATTGTATTCATGTCAAAGGTATGGCTTTATGGCCTCAATTCTTCCTAAAGACTACTTCTGACCTGACTTTTCTAAATAGAAGATGGGTGTAGCGGAGTCTCACTGATTTCTGCCATGTCTAATCTGATGGCACTGCTGGACATCTTCAAATTTCAATTAAGCATGATGTGTCTTTTATCTGCTGCAATAAGTTTCCTTGAGTGACCACTGCATCCTTGTTCCATTATTTGGTTCCTGAATTATGAGAAATACAGGTAGATACTTATTCATCATACATTAACAATAGGGAGGCATCTAATTGGTTCCAAATTTATTCTGCAGCAGGACAGTGTCGCGCCCCCGGGGCCGTGGGGTACTCGGCAGCCGGGCCCTCAGATGCTTGGGGGATATCACGGTGGCTGGCCCGGTCCATGGCCCAGGGCGGACAACTGAAAAGAGGGGAATGTATATTGGCATAATAGGTTTGTAAATGTTCGTGACGCCACCTGCGGTTTCTGGTGAGGACCACCAGCACTGCAGCAGTCCTCTGAGGCCGGTGTTCCGGCAGCTAAGATGGTGGAGCTCCCCACAGGTGGAGCTGGGCCTCAGGGCAGCGTAGGTATAGGGAATGCAGGGATGCAGGACAGAGGTGAACCAGCCGGGTCAGAGTAAGAATAGGGACAGACACGATAGTCACTTCAGTACCTTTTACTGGTGGTATTCAAGGCACAATCCGGAGCACTGTAGGGTGAGGGGTGCACATCAGGACTCTCCCCAGTGAGCGGGTATAGGGCCTCCTGTTTCCTTTGTGTAGTAAGTTTCTGACCTGCTTGGAGCTAGGCCTAACTTAATCTCTGTCTTGCACCTGCTGACCTTGTGGTAGGGCCTTCTCTTGGAGTACACACTCCCAGCTTGCGGGGCCTCCGTGTCTCCTGGCTCTGGTGCGTATCAGCTTCTGGTGAACCTGGGACCTGTAGTTCACCAGGGATTCCGGTTGTTTCTTACTGAGTCATAGAGATCCCTGTAAGCTCGGACTCGGTGTCCGGTATATGCTTTCGGGGTGAGCTGGTTAAGCTCCTCTGCCCCCTATGTTACTCACTTTCCACTCGCCTTCGGCTGCTCGGGGCCCTCACTAGGCTTCTGGGCTGCTGGAGGCCTAGTTTGCCTCACACAGCAGCCTGCGTGCAGCTGCATCCTGTCTCTCTGCAGACTGAACATTGACTGAGCTGCCTGGCTCCACCTTCCCTTTATATATCCCTATCAGGGCTCCCTCTGCTGGTATGAGGTGGAAGGTGGAGGTTTTTGCATGTAGTGAGGGCCTCTTGTGGAGGAATCCGTCCATGCACCCCTCTAGGATCTGTGGCACGAATGCGCAGCAGGGGCGCCACATTCTGCCCTAGCAAATCTCAGCACTCCCGGGCTGAAGTACATTTTGAAACAACAATAACATTTCTTCCCTTTATGGGAGGCACTTTTCTTGAACGCTGCAAAAACATAATCAATAATACACATATATACAATAGTTAAAGTTTTTGAGCAAATGTCAGCGAGTCCCCTAACAGGGTGTCCATTTCTCTGTATAGGTAGCTTTAGAGGCACTCCAGGTAGTGCAATTATGTACAAGGAAACAGTTTGTGGGCTGCACACGCACATTAGCAGCAACACAACTTTACGTTCTGCAATGACCAGTTTTGATGAGATCCCTCCTCGGGTGTGTCCATCTCATCCGGGTAAGCTAGCTTGTGGGGGACCTGCTCCATACCCCCAACAAAGGTCCTGGGCGGGCTGCAGGACTGGTGTAGGACCACTGGTTTGGCCATGCCAAGCAGGTTTTAGTGGTGGTGGTCTTGTGAAAACCACCAGGGGGCACCTCAGGAGGTGCATACTATGTACAATGGTGGGACCGCTCATAGTTCACGGACTCCAAGTTCAGGTAACATGAGAGCTACTGGGGAACTAGTAGCTCAAGGGCGCCCCCTCCTGAGCTGTGCCTGGTTATGGGAGGTGGGTGACCCGTCCTGGTCATCCTCCCGTTCAGTCAGGGTGTCCTGTTCCAACAGTTCCCTCACCCTCTGAACATTTAGGACATGCTGTAGAGCCATGGGCACCATCCGTGCCACAGCTCCTGCTGGTGCGGCGACTGCTTCTGCCTGAGCAGCATCGGACGAAGAGACTCCTGCGGGGGCATTGTCGAGGGCCCCGGCGTTCTGCTGGGCTTCGGACATCGCTGCGCCCCCCTAGTGAACCGTGGCCTACCTTCTTTACTTTTCTTACGGTAGGCCGCAGCTCCGCAGGCGACGGTCTTCTTTCAGGACCTTGCGTCGCTTGCGTCTGACATCAGGGCACTCACTGGACTCCTTCCAGGACCTTGCGTTTCCTGGTTCATCGTTGCGGCGTGGGGCGTGTCCTGGGCTTCGTGCGCTTCAGCAGGTACGCCTCTCAGTTTCCCGCGGTTACGCCCTTCTTCCCGCGCGGCAACACAGTAATGGCGACAATCTTCGCCAGTCAAACACACAGTTCTTATTAAAGGCGCACAGTACCCGCTGGCAACGGGCACAACTCTCCATCGTTGCAGCGGGCACGGAATCCTGTTCGTGATACCAGAAGTTGTCGCGCCCCCGGGGCCGTGGGGTACTCGGCAGCCGGGCCCTCAGATGCTTAGGGGATATCACGGTGGCTGGCCTGGTCCGTGGCCCAGGGCGGACAACTGAAAAGAGGGGAATGTATATTGGGATAATAGGTTTGTAAATGTTCGTGACGCCACCTGCGGTTTCTGGTGAGGACCACCAGCACTGCAGCAGTCCTCTGAGGCCGGTGTTCCGGCAGCTAAGATGGTGTAGCTCCCCACAGGTGGAGCTGAGCCTCAGGGCAGTGTAGGTATAGGGAATGCAGGGATGCAGGACAGAGGTGACCCAGCCGGGTCAGAGTAAGAATAGGGACAGACACGATAGTCACTTCAGTACCTTTTACTGGTGGTATTCAAGGCACAATCCGGAGCACTGTAGGGTGAGGGGTGCACATTAGGACTCTCCCAAGTGAGCGGGTATAGGGCCTCCTGTTTCCTTTGTGTAGTAAGTTTCTGACCTGCTTGGAGCTAGGCCTAACTTAATCTCTGTCTTGCACCTGCTGACCTTGTGGTAGGGCCTTCTCTTGGAGTACACACTCCCAGCTTGCGGGGCCTCCGTGTCTCCTGGCTCTGGTGCGTATCAGCTTCTGGTGAACCTGGGACCTGTAGTTCACCAGGGATTCCGGTTGTTTCTTACTGAGTCATAGAGATCCCTGTAAGCTCGGACTCGGTGTCCGGTATATGCTTTCGGGGTGAGCTGGTTAAGCTCCTCTGCCCCCTATGTTACTCACTTTCCACTCGCCTTCGGCTGCTCGGGGCCCTCACTAGGCTTCTGGGCTGCTGGAGGCCTAGTTTGCCTCACACAGCAGCCTGCGTGCAGCTGCATCCTGTCTCTCTGCAGACTGAACATTGACTGAGCTGCCTGGCTCCACCTTCCCTTTATATATCCCTATCAGGGCTCCCTCTGCTGGTATGAGGTGGAAGGTGGAGGTTTTTGCATGTAGTGAGGGCCTCTTGTGGAGGAATCCGTCCATGCACCCCTCTAGGATCTGTGGCACGAATGCGCAGCAGGGGCGCCACATTCTGCCCTAGCAAATCTCAGCACTCCCGGGCTGAAGTACATTTTGAAACAACAATAACATTTCTTCCCTTTATGGGAGGCACTTTTCTTGAACGCTGCAAAAACATAATCAATAATACACATATATACAATAGTTAAAGTTTTTGAGCAAATGTCAGCGAGTCCCCTAACAGGGTGTCCATTTCTCTGTATAGGTAGCTTTAGAGGCACTCCAGGTAGTGCAATTATGTACAAGGAAACAGTTTGTGGGCTGCACACGCACATTAGCAGCAACACAACTTTACGTTCTGCAATGACCAGTTTTGATGAGATCCCTCCTCGGGTGTGTCCATCTCATCCGGGTAAGCTAGCTTGTGGGGGACCTGCTCCATACCCCCAACAAAGGTCCTGGGCGGGCTGCAGGACTGGTGTAGGACCACTGGTTTGGCCATGCCAAGCAGGTTTTAGTGGTGGTGGTCTTGTGAAAACCACCAGGGGGCACCTCAGGAGGTGCATACTATGTACAATGGTGGGACCGCTCATAGTTCACGGACTCCAAGTTCAGGTAACATGAGAGCTACTGGGGAACTAGTAGCTCAAGGGCGCCCCCTCCTGAGCTGTGCCTGGTTATGGGAGGTGGGTGACCCGTCCTGGTCATCCTCCCGTTCAGTCAGGGTGTCCTGTTCCAACAGTTCCCTCACCCTCTGAACATTTAGGACATGCTGTAGAGCCATGGGCACCATCCGTGCCACAGCTCCTGCTGGTGCGGCGACTGCTTCTGCCTGAGCAGCATCGGACGAAGAGACTCCTGCGGGGGCATTGTCGAGGGCCCCGGCGTTCTGCTGGGCTTCGGACATCGCTGCGCCCCCCTAGTGAACCGTGGCCTACCTTCTTTACTTTTCTTACGGTAGGCCGCAGCTCCGCAGGCGACGGTCTTCTTTCAGGACCTTGCGTCGCTTGCGTCTGACATCAGGGCACTCACTGGACTCCTTCCAGGACCTTGCGTTTCCTGGTTCATCGTTGCGGCGTGGGGCGTGTCCTGGGCTTCGTGCGCTTCAGCAGGTACGCCTCTCAGTTTCCCGCGGTTACGCCCTTCTTCCCGCGCGGCAACACAGTAATGGCGACAATCTTCGCCAGTCAAACACACAGTTCTTATTAAAGGCGCACAGTACCCGCTGGCAACGGGCACAACTCTCCATCGTTGCAGCGGGCACGGAATCCTGTTCGTGATACCAGAAGTTGTCGCGCCCCCGGGGCCGTGGGGTACTCGGCAGCCGGGCCCTCAGATGCTTAGGGGATATCACGGTGGCTGGCCTGGTCCGTGGCCCAGGGCGGACAACTGAAAAGAGGGGAATGTATATTGGGATAATAGGTTTGTAAATGTTCGTGACGCCACCTGCGGTTTCTGGTGAGGACCACCAGCACTGCAGCAGTCCTCTGAGGCCGGTGTTCCGGCAGCTAAGATGGTGTATCTCCCCACAGGTGGAGCTGAGCCTCAGGGCAGTGTAGGTATAGGGAATGCAGGGATGCAGGACAGAGGTGACCCAGCCGGGTCAGAGTAAGAATAGGGACAGACACGATAGTCACTTCAGTACCTTTTACTGGTGGTATTCAAGGCACAATCCGGAGCACTGTAGGGTGAGGGGTGCACATTAGGACTCTCCCAAGTGAGCGGGTATAGGGCCTCCTGTTTCCTTTGTGTAATAAGTTTCTGACCTGCTTGGAGCTAGGCCTAACTTAATCTCTGTCTTGCACCTGCTGACCTTGTGGTAGGGCCATCTCTTGGAGTACACACTCCCAGCTTGCGGGGCCTCCGTGTCTTCTGGCTCTGGTGCGTATCAGCTTCTGGTGAACCTGGGACCTGTAGTTCACCAGGGATTCCGGTTGTTTCTTACTGGGTCATAGAGATCCCTGTAAGCTCGGACCCGGTGTCCGGTATATGCTTTCGGGGTGAGCTGGTTAAGCTCCTCTGCCCCCTATGTTACTCACTTTCCACTCGCCTTCAGCCGCTCGGGGCCCTCACTAGGCTTCAGGGCTGCTGGAGGCCTAGTTTGCCTCACACAGCAGCCTGCGTGCAGCTACATCCTGTCTCTCTGCAGACTGAACACTGACTGAGCTGTCTGGCTCTACCTTCCCTTTATATATCCCTATCAGGGCTCCCTCTGCTGGTATGAGGTGGAAGATGGAGGTGTTTGCATGTAGCGAGGACCTCTTGTGCAGGAATCCGTCCATGCACCCCTCTAGGATCTGTGGCTCGAATGCGCAGCAGGGGCGCCACAACAGCGTGGCTGAATATAAAGGGAATCTGTCATCCCCTGGGACTTTTCAGACTTCTAATATGGGCATACAGGTGATAGAAATGTGAATCTATACTTACCTGCATGGCCCATATTAGAGGTCTGATTGCTTTGAAAATTCTATTTATAAAATCATTTTACCTATGCTTGGTGTCAAGAAATCCCCGCCTACTTAATTAATTTCAATATTCCCCTCTCCTCTGCACGTCACAGTGCCCCGTGAGGTGCAGTTCCTGTGCCGGATCCAGCGCCTGCTCAATTTACCTGGTACACAAGGCGCGGTAATTCCGGCAGTCTGTGTATCCTTGTGGAACAGGGATATTCTGCGCAGGCTCCAGCGAGTCACTCTGCCTTCCCTGTGCCTGCGCAGAAGATCCCTGCTCCACGAGGCTACACAGACAGCAGTGATTACTGTACCTTGCGTACCAGGTAAATTGCGCAGGAGCGGGATCCGGAACGGGAACTGCACGTCACAGGGCACTGTGACATGCAGAGGAGGGGGGGGGGATATTGAAATTAATTAAGTAGGTGGGGATTTCTTGGCGTCCCCCGGATAGGTAAAATGATTTTATAAAAAGCATTTTCAAACCAATCAGATCTCTAATATGTGACATACAGGTAAGTATAGATTCGCATTTCTATCACCTTTATGCTTATATTAGAGGTCTGATAAGTCCCAGGGGGTGACAGATTCCCTTTAAAGGGCAGGTTGGTTTACAAATATCTCAGCACAAACGGTGTGTTGCTGTATTCTTTTGATTGCATACAATACAGTCACATCAGCTTGCAGTTCTGTTTCATTCTGTAAGAAGGTGCTGGTGCTAGATCACCAGATTTACCAATTTTTTCCCCAGAAAATTCAATTTGTGGAAAATTCTAAATTATTCCAAAGTTAACCACAAAGTTTTTGCCGCAATTTCTGAGTATTACAGCAAAACAATGAATCTTTGATGTGACTGCAGAGTGGCCACAACATGTGAAGGCCGAGTTTTATTTCTTGCTCTTACTGGCTCTGTGGCTAAGCTGTGAGCTTTAACATCCCCTTACTATGCAGAATGACCACAATATGTCTGCTGCATTCCCTGTCTCTGCTTTTATACTGGATAGTCCATCTTGGCTGCCATTTCTATACCATCTGATGTAATAGAAGCAAGGCATTATGGTGAAGCCTGCCCGTGATTATGTGAGCCTTCTCTGGCTGATGTAGTCTTCTATAATGTGTATAATGGCAGCACCTATTTGCATGATGTGAATCATAAATTGTGAGTTTAACGAATTCCTATAAATTTGACCTGAATTTGATTTACATCAAATCAATTCTCTCATCTCTATTATATATGCATATAATGGTAATCTTGAATTCAGCATACAGTATATACTGTACACTTAATATGATAGAGGATCTTTCATAATCACATAAATACACGACGGAGATAAAAATAAACTTATTCGCCATCTCTACATGGCCTAATGTGGTGTGTAATATCTGCCTAATGCTGTGTAACATCATCAGCCACATGAAGAAAAGTGATTTAATGATGTATTAAATGACAACTTTATTCTGTGGACAACTATTAACACATTCATTACCATGATTAATACTAAAATAACAAAAAGGCAGCAGTAATGACTCTGAGACTGCGAACATGGGAACCTTTTTGACCTGTTTATTGTTTTAAAATCCTCCCAGTGGCTGCTGGATGCTCCAAATGCCCATCAATGAACACCATGCGCTTCACATTCTGTGACATCCAGATTTCTGGTCTCATATTTCTTCATATATGAAGTATCAAAGTGCATTTCCTGGAAAATCATGCTGCCAAATTGTAACTAGTTTACTAACCTTAATTGTGCATTGAACACACTCCCCAGAGAAGGCACATTATGGTGGGCTACTTTTTGTGGTGTTGGAGGTGATGATGATTATTATTATTATTATTATTGTGGTGCACATGCTGAGTTTAACAGTGGCCAGTCTAAAGATGTGAGAATAGTACCATTATCAAGGGGGCATGCATGTTGGTTGAGCACAGAATAAGGGTTGTCAGTAGGGTTGTTGGTGCCTTTACATTTTATTGTCTTTGCAGGCATGGCAAGCCAGATCTTACTACCCCATTACTGCTCTCTAGTTGGGTGCTGCCTGTCAAACAACTCAAGAACTCACAATAATTGAGAATCCCAATGGTCTAGCACTTGATTCTTGTGATGTACATAAAACAATGCCAATTTTAACACCTAAAATAATGACTCTGAATCATCAAAGCTTTTACACCAGAAAACTGTCTAAAAATGCTCTGAAAAGTAGGAAAATTTTTGCACAATGCGGAGTTGCCCAAAAAATGTGCAAGTATTGCCATGTTCAAGCCAGTTTGAAGCATCTCTGTTAAAATAGGTGGAGGTAGAGAGCAGCTGGGGTGGGACAGCGTGTAGCTATGCCCATCCGTCAAATTAAGCAAAAATACCAGTGTTTCTTACTCCACAAATGTCACTCAACTTCATGACTGTACTAGCATTTCTGGAAAGGTGCACGCCAGAGAAGATAGAGTGCACCTCTTAATGAATTCACAGCATCATACTCCAGTGTGCCCCTCATTAAGACAAGTGTGTGCAACATCAGTTTTAATGAAATGGCCTCAAAGTTTTTTGTGCTTTTATTCGAAGGTATATGTTTGGGTTATACGGTTCCATGCAGGGGCATAACTATAATAAGTGTAGTGGTTGGAGTCACAACCAGCCCTGAAGTCTAGGGGGGGTCAAAAGGTCCTATTGGTCTACGTGTAAAGGCCAATACTGTTAAAGACCTGTGATAGTTAGGGGCCCTCTAGGAGATTTTGCATTGGGGCCCACAAGCTTCAAGTTACGACGCTAGTTCCATCCTTTATCTAAAAGTCATTATTTGCCAAGATATAGCAAAATATACCTGCAGTATGTATATGACGCGCTCCCAGAGCCGTGGGGTACTCGACAGTCGGGCCTATGGATGCTGGTGGGGGATATCACGGTGGCTGGCCCGGTCCGTGGCCCAGGGCGGTCAACAAAAAGGGGAATTATTTATGGGGGATTTGTAAAGTGTTCGTGATGCCACCTGTGGAATGCGGCTAAAGGGAGCCGCCGCTGCGGAGCAGTCCTCTGAAGCTGATGTTACTGCAGCAGGGATGGTGTGGCTCTCCACAGGAAGAGCTAGCTCCAGGGCAGTGTAAGTGCTGTTGGTTGCGCTGGCCGTTGTAGTGCAGGGGGGAAAGATGACGCAGGTGAAATAATGGACGGAGGCAGTGCGGTGCAGTCATCCGAGTCTTTACTCACAGTTGTTAAGTTCCTCAGGATGCACTGTCAGCTTACAGCCTCCCACGTCATGCTACGTTCACCAGAAAGGGGATTCAGCTCTTCCTCAGGTGATTTAGGAGAACCTGACGGAACCCCGCTTTCTTGTGTTCCTCACTAGACCGTCTTCACGCTGGGTCTTCTCCCTCCAGCCCTGCGCTACCCCACTCTCAGTCCCGCTCGGGTGCTCTGAAGTCCCTCCTGTCTTGTTGGAGTTCCTGGACCTGCTTGACCCTCACGGAGATTAGAATGAGGCTTTGGCAACTGAACTATATAAGCCAGAAGCCTCCGGTTTTCCGAGCCGAGACTTGAAGTAACACGGCTGGTCCAGGGGCTGGTCCCCTTCTTGCGGCCTTCGATCCCTCTGTCTCCTGACAGATTCGGGGTGTACAGGTGCCGTCCTGCACTTGCCGTACCCCCTGGGATCCCTTCTATAGATCGGAGCCTACTCCTCTGCTCCCCTCCTGGGCCTCTAAGACTGGGCCCTACTTGTGGAGCAGAGCTCCAAAAGAGCCTCTGCCCCCAGACTGTCTTCACTCACTCCTCTTTCTCCACTGCCACCCTAAGATGACTTCCCTTTTTATATCTACTGTCAAAGTGCTCCTCTAAAATTCTTCCTCCACCCACACCCACTACTGGTTCCCCCTACCTCTGGGTTCCCCCCACTCCAGGCAGGGACAGGACTCAACACAGTGCACATGCATCTTGCCCTTCCAGCCGGCCTGGAGCAGTGTAATGTTGAATGTGGGTGTTGGGGTTCTGGGCAGCACTCCCTCCTTACCTGAGAGAAGGAGACACCACACCTCTGGGTGAGGTGCAGTACCTCTGTGGCGACTGAAACCACAGGGGCGCCACACTCCCCCCTGGTAAAACACAGCACGTCCGCGGGCTGGAACAGAGTAAAACAGGATATATTATAGACATGCAAATTTTTAGATGCATCACATATTAGATCATAAAACATTTCTTCCCTTTATGGGAGGCACTTTTTCTTGAACGTTACAGGTTATTGTTACACTATAAAAACATTTTTAATAACCTCCTGCAACAGGGTGTTCTTTTTACTGGTAAAAGAGTGCAAAGGTAGCAGCATGAGGGACCTGTCCGCAAACCCTCAACGTAGGCCCTGGGTGTGGCTGCAGGGCATAGGTGATCCTGGTGCTGGACCACGTCTTCCGCCACGCCAAACGGGTTTTTCTTCTGAGGTCTTTTGATTGCAGTCATAAAACCAATAGGGAGCACTTTAAGAAGTGCAGAACTATATACACAATCAGTTTTTGGCTGTTCACATTCCTCAGCCTGGAGTCTGTATACCCTGATGGGTAATTATGCACACACACTTTAAGGAAACATTATTTCAACTTTAAATATCTGTACCCTTACGGGTAACTATTTACAATTTAGTCCCACCTACTATACTAGTAGTGAGGTCCCTGCCTGGGGTAGTTTTGATTTTTGCTGGACCCAGCCGGGTCATCAGCTATGTCCTGCTGGGGCGTGTCCTCAATCACGCGGTACACCAGGAGGGCATACCACCCGCGCTCCCCGTGGTGTCGAGTGTAGGTGACACGGTCACCGGGGTACAAGTTCCGGTCGGGATGGCCCTGTTCCAGGTGGGGCTCGACATCCCGCCGATTTACAAAAACGTCTCTGTCGAACTGGGGGAGCCATTTTGCTCCGGAGATGTATGGCAGGGCCATGGGCATGACTGGAATCGCGACCCCTGCTGGTTGGGCGGCCGCTCCGGCCTGAGCAGCGCCGGGCGCGAGTTGAGCATCAGGAGCGTTATCCGGTGCTCCGGTGTCTCGCTGGTCGTCGGCCATGGTTGCGCCCCTCTAGTGAACCGTAGCCTACCTTCTTTACTTGGATTGGGTAGGCCGCTGCTCCGCAGGCGACGGTCTCCTTCCAGGACCTTGCGTCGCTCGAGTCTGACGTCAGAGCGTCCACTGGACTCCTTCCAGGGCCTGACGCTTCCTGGTTCGATGTCAAGGGTGGGGCATGTCCTGGGCTTCTCGCGCTTTCACAGTCACGCCTCTCGGGTTCCTGCAGTTACGCCCCTCTTCTTCCCGCGCGGCGACAGGAAAATGGCGGATAATGGTGGGAAATCTCGGGAATGGCGGGAAATCTTCACCACAGTAAGTGTTCTTTTAAGGCGCACAGTACCTGGTGGCAACGGGCACAGAATCCTGTTCGTGACGCCAAAAATTACACGCACCCGGAGCCGTGGGGTACTCGGCAGCCGGGCCTATGGATGCTGGTGGGGGATATCACGGTGGCTGGCCCAGTCCGTGGCCCAGGGCGGTCAACAAAAAGGGGAATTATTTATGCGGGATTTGTAAAGTGTTCGTGATGCCACCTGTGGAATGCGGCTAAAGGGAGCCGCCGCTGCGGAGCAGTCCTCTGAAGCTGATGTTACTGCAGCAGGGATGGTGTGGCTCTCCACAGGAAGAGCTATCTCCAGGGCAGTGTAAGTGCTGGTGGTTGCACTGGGCGTTGTAGTGCAGGGGGGAAAGATGACGCAGGTGAAATAATGGACAGAGGCAGTGCGGTGCAGTCATCCGAGTCTTTACTCACAGTTGTTAAGTTCCTCAGGTTGCACTGTCAGCTTGCAGCCTCCCACGTCGCGCTGCATTCACCAGAACGGAGGTTCAGCGCTTCCTCAGGTGATTTAGGAGTACCTGACGGAACCCCGCTTTCTTGTGTTCCTCACTAGACCGTCTTCATGCTGGGTCTTCTCCCTCCTGCCCTGCGCTTCCCCACTCTCAGTCCCGCTCGGGTGCTCTGAAGTCCCTCCTGTCTTGTTGGAGTTCCCGGACCTGCTTGACCCTCACGGAGATTAGAATGAGGCTTTGGCAACTGAACTATATAAGCCAGAAGCCTCCGGTTTTCCCAGCCGAGACTTGAAGTAACACGGCTGGTCCAGGGGCCGGTCCCCTTCTTGCGGCCTACGATCCCTCTGTCTTCTGACAGATTCGGGGCGTACGGGTGCCGTCCTGCACTCGCCGTACCCTCTGGGATCACTTCTATAGATCGGAGCCTACTCCTCTGCTCCCCTCCTGGGCCTCTAAGACTGGGCCCTACTTGTGGAGCAGAGCTCCTAAAGAGCCTCTGCTCCCAGACTGTCTTCACTCACTCACTCCTCTTACTCCACTGCCACCCTAAGATGGCTTCCCTTTTTATATCTACTGTCAAAGTGCTCCTCTAAACTGCTTCCTCAACCCACACCCACTACTGGTTCCCCCTACCTCTGGGTTCCCCCCACTCCAGGCAGGGACAGGACTCAGCACAGTGCACATGCATCTTGCTCTTCCAGCCGGCCTGGAGCAGTGTAGTGTTGAATGTGGGTGTTGTGGTTCCGGGCAGCACTCCCTCCTTACCTGAGAGAAGGAGACACCACACCTCTGGGTGAGGTGCAGTACCTCTGTGGCGACTGAACCTTCAGGGGCACCACATATACAGCTAACATAAATCTCATTCAAAAAAATTTATAATATGTCAAAAAAAAAAAAGAAGAAATTAATGGCAATTATGATTGCATTGAGTTCAGTATGCTCATTCAGCATATGCATGGCCAAATGCTCCTTATACATACACTAGTGGCCAAAATTGAGGCAACACCTGCAGTTTTTCCCCATCACCAATATTTAATGAAAGTTTTCACAGATGTACTTACTTGAACACACGCCCTCTTATGCAATATATATTCTATGTTTGTTTATAGTGACCTGGGTGTGATTTAAAACCGATATTGTGCGATTAGAAGGCGTTTTTTATATTTTAAAGCCAGTTTGTCATCAAAAGGTAAGCAATTACATGTTTTTATTCTGTTATACTGTCTCTGAATTTTATGATTTAAAATTGACATGCATTTGCTTAACTTTTATTTCACGTGCAGCATTAAAGGGGTTTTCCCACGAACAAAAGTTAATTTTCAAAATTGTCTGTGTCTGACCGTGTACGGAACATACCAAAGCTATTGGGCAGGGGAGGACGCAAAAGACAATACAACTGCTGTTAACATCAACAAGGAGCTTGTCAACACTGGAGTGGCAGTGTCTGATCGGACGGTTCGACGACAATTGGTAAACGCGGGGTTAAGAGCCAGAATACCACTTAAAAATGCCTCACAGCGTCAGAAACGTCTGCAGTGGGCCAAAGAACATTCTAAATGGACCATTGAACAATGGAGAAATGTTTTATGGAGCGATGAGACACGCATATCCATCTTTGGCAGCGACGGTGTCCGCTACGTTCGACGACGACCTGGAGAGGATTGCTTGCCAGAGTGTACTGTACCCACCATGAAGCATCCTCTGAGTGTTATGGTATGGGGCTGCATGTCCAGAGATGCACTTGGTAGGCTGCAGGTAATTGAAGGAACAGTTAATGCTGAAAAGTACATCAAGGAAGTCCTTCAGTCTAAACTCATTCCTTCGGCACATGATGTATTTGGTGAAGGGACACTGTTTATTTTCCAGCAAGATGGAGCCCCATGCCATACAGCTAAAAAATGTCTCTCTTGGTTCAAGGACAAAAATGTCCGGCTATTGAATTGGCCAGGAAACAGCCCAGATCTCAATCCTATTGAGAATCTCTGGGCTCGCCTCAAAAGAGCGGTGTCAAAACAGCGGGCTTCACACAAGCAGGAACTCATTGCAGCCATCATCAAATCATGGCTTCATATCATCACACCATCTGATTTACACAAACTGGTAGATAGCATGCCAAGTAGATGCCAGGCAGTCATCAAGGCCAAGGGCTATCCAACTAAGTATTAACATTTTAGTGTTACATATGAAAGTAGGACAAATAAATGGCTTTTCTCCCACAGTCATCTGAGTAACAATAGTGTCCAATTTATTGACAAATGAACAAATTTCCTGCTAATATTGTTTCTATATGAAATTTTGTTATTTCTACTTAAAATCTTTACTGTGAAATCAAAAACATTCATGAAATTTGTATTTGTATTGGCAAAATGCTAAAAATTCTTAAATCTTGAGGGTGTTGCTTCAATTTTGGCCACTAGTGTATATTAAACATGTACGTAGGTGTGACAGATGCCAGATGAGCGTCTATTTGGAACTCACCTACCTGTTATATGGTGGTAGGGAAAATTTCAGCCTTCTGCGCTTTCTTACAGTCAGACACGACTGATTAAATGAAGTTCCGAACACAACCTGCATCAACCTATGTTAAATAAGCCATACCAACCAGAAATATAGAAGTAGAAATGTATTTTAATAAAAGTATGAAACAAGACAACACTAAGGCAAGGGCTCTACTATTTTTGGATTTTGCACATTTTCTCTGTAGCCTTTGGCATAAGGTCACATGGATAAACTCAAGCACAGTTATTCATAACCTTGAATCTCTTAAAAGTGCCCAAAGCTAAAACATGACACATATCAGTAGCTTCATAATGACTTATCAGCCTCCCATTTCTAGCAAGTCTAAAGCTTTAGAAATACAGAGCGCAGGTTCGACAATAATCTGGTGGAGATTTAGACCTTGCCATGGCAATATTGTTTTTAGGTGAATGGAAATTAGTCTAGTGGAATTTATTGTTGGTTTCCAATTTTCACCCTCAAGATTACATTATAAATATCTAAATGTATGTCTCATTTTGCGTAACCTTCAGTCAAAGAAAGAGGTTAGTGTTTCAAAGTTCTCAAATGTCAATGGAAACCTTGTGTTTGGTGATGTGTGCAAAGTTTAATTAAACATTATAGAACATGGTGCCTCTGAAAGTTTATTATAAATGTATCTTTAATTGTATAGTGATTAAGTGGGCAGGCTATTAAGGCATTAGGGACAAGTCTGCTGCTTGTGAGCGTGGTTACTGTATGCCACTAGTGCCACCTTCACCAAATTTTCCATCAAAAAATTTTGCAAAGTCTCCAGATGCCATGAAAGCATGAGTATAACACTTTGAGACCTCCCAGGATTGCATCCAAACTTTTTCAAGCTCTCTAATGCAACCACAGCGTTAGTAATATCAAAGTTATTTCAGAATACAATACATGACTATGGGTAAATAAATGGTTACTGTCCTTTACTTCTGTGCTGTCCCACACACTATCTGTAATGATTTTTTAGAGTTTAAAGCTTTCGATCCTTATCTCTATGGCTAAGCTGTGAGCTCTCATGTCCTCTCACTGTCCAGATTCAGCACAAAATAGATCCTGCATTCCCTTCTTCTGCGTTTATACAGCCCCTCCTGACTGACTGCTATATACTGTGATGTGATAGCTGCAAGGATTTATGGGGAAGCTAGCCATGTTAGCCTTCTCTGGCTGATCTCGTCTTTTGTAATCTGTAAAATGGTGACAGTCATTTTAGCCAATTCACATGAAATGATTCACAAATTGTTTGAAATTTCCAGGTTCAGTGAATTCCTAAAAATGTTTATACAAATTTGATTTGCATCAAATCATTTTGCTCTTCTCTAAAAGGCTACCTAAATAAAGGTGAAAGTAGTAAGTGCTTCAACACAAAAAGACGGTTCGGACTAATCATAGGTGCTCAGTGCACCCTTGGTGTGACCAAAAAGTTCAGTGCACCTTTCCACCTACTTATTTTGTATCTATTTTCACCTATTTTTCCATGATTGACAGCTTTGGTTTCAGAGGAAACCAGAGAAGGGCTGAGATAGGTAGAAAACAAGTATTTGGGAAGGCATACTGAACTGTTTGGTCAGACCAAGGGAGCATTGAACGCCTCTGCTTCATTTGAGCAGTCATTTTCAGCTGGGAGAAGCCCTTTTAAATGCAATTTAGTAACCCAAGTCAAGAGTATTTCGGCCTAAAACCTGTATGCAGTAGGGATTGAGATCCCTCTAAAGCTTCCCCTAATTATCATATATTGTAGATAAGTTGTCTTCTAATTCTTTAGAAAAGATGTCTCCACAAGTCTGATGATGTTACTATTAGGCCTCATGCACATAAATCCTGAATCCTGAATACCGTGTTTATACTCTACTAAGGCCTTCTTTTTGCTTTCAATTGTACATGCTTGTTTGCCAAAGTTGTTCCATGCTGCATTGATTTTAGAAGAGAATTCAGTACTTCAGTCATATTTACCAAGGTTTTCAACTTAAAAGCAGGACATTTAAGCCCACCCCATGGACCCAACTGAGAAGGCTGACAAAGTGACAAGAATGCTTCAAAATATGCATATTTAGAGGGGCATTTAACTAAGTACCACCTTTTTTTGTCCTGACCTGCTGGATTGTCTCAGTAATATTGGTACAGTTGCAAAATATTCTCACCATATGGGGAGTTCTCAGAGGACTCCATTAAAAAGGTGTAGGCATCGTATACACCTTATGACCTTGCATCACCTACCTTTCTCGCTTAACTTTACCAAATACGACTACTTTTTTGTGTCTAACTGTATAATGCACTTAACTGCCATAAAGTACCATGAAGAATTACCGTAGTAATATTCTGAAAAGTTTGAGTACAAAAATACTAAGCCTGAGAATAATTAATATTAATATATATTTTACTCACTTGCCGCATTTTTCGCTTTATAAGATGCACTTTTTTCCCCCCAGATTTGGGGAAAAATAGGGGTGCATCTTACAAAGCGAAATCGGCTGCAGTGGAGCGGGGTCCCGGAGATGCTACGGAGGCAGGAGATGCTGCAGAGTCCCGTAGATGCTGCAGAAGCAGGACAGGGTGCTTGGAGGCGGCCGCGGGCCCCATGCTCTCTGCCAAGTTCTGCGGGAGGTGTTCTGTGGTGCGGGGGCTCTGCCGACATTTTGTGGCAGCCGGAGCCCCACACCTTCCATACTGTCCTATGCAGTGGACCCCAGGAGAATGGCTACCGGAGGCGGCGCATGCTCAGATTAAGATCTCAGCGCTGAGATCTCAATCTAAGCATGTGCCACATAGCACAGTATGGAAGGTACGAGGGTCCGGTTGCCACAAAATGTTGGCGGAGCCCCCGTACCACCACACACCTCGAGCAGAATTTGTCAGACAGCATGGGGCCCACAGCCGCCTCCAAACACCCCGTCCTGCCTCCGCAGCATCTCCTGCCTCAGCCAGCTGCAACCCTGGGATCCCGCTCTACTAATGCCGCCTCCCCCAGGTAAGCTGATTAAAATACGCAAAATACGGTACATAGGACCATTAATTCCGCAGAGCTTTACAGACATCATCATCACTGTCCCCATTGGGTCTCACAATCTAGATTCCCTATCAGTATGTCTTTGGAGTGTAGGAGGAAACCGGAGAACCCGGAGGAAACCCACGCAGACACGGGGAGAACATACAAACTCCTTACAGATGTTGTCCTTGGTGGGATTTGACACTGTATATATTTATATTTATACTTTATTGACTATCACATCCCCTGTGATAGTTAATTAAAAATAATTAAAAACATCTAAAAACACTTGCCCCTGTTTTTAGATGTTTTTAATTAATGTTTTTAATTATTTTTATTATGTATCTGATCTGTTATTCATTGTTGTCACCTGTTCCTAATAAATATGAAATTATTCACTACATTTGATATTTGGGACTTTATGGTCGGCTTCCCCTTCTCCCCTATTTTTCATTATCTGAGAAATGAAATGCTGCACAAGTAACTAGACTGCTGACTACAGGAAAGGACCATGGATTCCATATACAGAACAAGCTGTCCCAAAGATTAACTCCCGCAAATACTCAAAATACCAGAGTGCAACTTCAATCACTGTGAGAGCAAAAGGCAAGGAGCAAAGACTGTTCCAGAGGTTAGTTGGCTTCTCCTGTTATTAATTTTTTAATTAAAGTACATCTACACACATATACATAATCAGATGAAGGAATGGTGAGCATTGCAGAAAATAATGAAGGGCCCATGGCTGAGTGTTACCCTCACTTTTCATGTTGGTACTTGCAGGTATTAACGTAACCCCCAATGTGTTTGCAATTACATATTTGGTTTGCCTTGTAGCGTCAACCAATCAGGGGAGAATACTAACACTTTCCATTCTTCCTGGACTCTTATATTGCCTGCCCTGGTGGCACTTCTCTTCTACCAACTTCTGGGTCCCCAATGTATGTGTTCCCTACTCGCTTATGAGCAGCTTGTTGTGCCATGTTATAGTTTAATGTTGGTTGTCTGTGTGTTTGCTTTGTAAGGCAGCGCTAGTCATCATATTGGGGGATACTCGCTGCCCAGGGTCCATTAAAGCACACCAGCCACGTTTTTCCAGTTTTCACACTCCAGCAGTTTATTATACAACATAACTGCTATAACCGAGTCCAACTCAGTGGCTCGCCGACATATTACATATAATGTCCAGGAGCCTTTCAAGTGGCAGACAGGTCCACTTGGCTCCAGTTACAGCCCCAGCAAAGTCACTTATAGAAATGTCCACATCAAGCAGTGTTTTACCTTTGCCGGGTTTTAGCTGCTTCAGACTTGTTCTGCCACCACTGTGGCTTTACGGCTTCCCAGATGGGGGTCTCCAGCCCTCGTTCCCTGAAAGGCTACTGCTATGTGGTCTCACCCAACATCCAGCCTTTGCCTTCCAGGACTCTTGCCTTCCAAGCCTCTGGCCCTCCAAGGCTACTGGGATTGCTTACACCTTAGGATCCAGCCTCCGCCTTTCAGGCTCCACTAGGCTTCAATAGGCCTCACACTCTAGCGGTGTCCCACACGGGAACAGGCCTCACGCCTTACACACCCTGTCTCAAAACTACCAGGGTTTATATATCTTCCAATGCACACAGGTCCTGTGCTGATGTCACAGTCATGTGATCAGACATTCTGTGAGCACAGGACCTGTGCTATGTCACAGTCATGTGACCAGTCACCTGAAGGGGAGGTACATGGTCAGGAAAAACACATCCTGGACCATTACAGTAATGCCGCAAGCCGCTGCATTACAGCTTCCACATGTAAGTCACAGTGGCGATCGATGAAAAATGTATGAAGAAGAATTGGCATTTTAGGCTGACTTGCCCACTGTTAGTCCATTTGGCATAATGCTTTGTGCCTTACTTGCACTGCACATTTAAAGGGAACCTGTCACCAGGTTTGACCAATATGAGATACGGCCACCACCTTTCAGCCCTCGTATACAGCATTCTATAATGCTATATATAAGCCCCTGATCTGACATGCAAAACAAGCAAAAAAGCTTTTATTATGCTCACCTGGTGGGCGGTCCAGTACAATGGGTGTCACTCATCTTGGTCTGGCGCCTCCCTTCTTCTTTTAATTCCGTCCTCCTTGCTTTGTGTGGCTGACGCGTTCCTATAAGCTTTCCCTTTGCCTGCGCACTGCAGTACTTTTCTCTGCCCTCATCAGGGCAGAGAAGTACACCTGGGCAGGAGCGCGATACCAGGGAGACTGTGTGGATGACGTAGGGACGCGTCATCCAAACGAAGCAAGAAGGAGAACGGCATTGAAAGAAGAAGTGAGCCGTCAGACCAAGATGAGCGACACGCCTCAGACCGGACCACCTCCCAGGTGAGTATAATAAAGGCTCTTTTTCTTGTCTTGCAGGTCGGATCGGTAGCTTATAAACTGCATTATAGAATGCTGTATATGAGGGCTGAAAGGTGGTGGCTAGTGTTGAGCGAGCACTAAAACGCTCGGGTGCTCGAAGCTCGGGCCGAGCTCGCCGTGATACTAAGGTGCTCGACCCGAGCAACGAGCCCAATGTTAGTCTATGGGAGACTCGAGCATTTTTGCGGTGGCACCCCTGGCAGTCTTTTAAAAGCCTAACAAGTGCCCAAAACGATAGTGACAGTGCTCAAATGACATGGGGACAGCATGGGGATCGCCCCAGGAAGCATATCTGACCCCCAGGTCACTGCTGTCAACAACGTGGTCAGAGGTATTAAGCCACTTTTACAGGCTCACAATAAAACGAAAGTGAAACTTTTTTCCTGTGAAATATGTTAAGGAACATCCTTTCCAGGGAAAAGACTTGTGTATAAGTTAAAATAAATGACCAAAAACAAAAATACTCCTCCACACCTTCGGCTATGTTCACAAGTAGCATTTTTTATTTGTTTTTGCACTTTTGTATTGCTTTCAACTATGACAAATGCATTCACCGGGAAATGTCATTTTAACATTTTACAACCTTATCTGGCCATGTGCTGTGTGACACATGCATAAAGTGCTGAAAAGACATGGGAACAGCATGGGGAAGACCCCTGGAAGCATCTCTGACTCCCAGGTCACTGTCTAAAAGTGTGCCCATCATAAGTGATCCTTGCCGCATCAGAAGATGCAGACTTGCAACTATCCCCATGCAAGTTCTAGTCCCAGGGCAGTGTTCAATTGTACCTCTCCCATTCCTTGCAATACAAGCGCAAGTATGCAGCCTGCCACCCACCCACCCCCAGGCTGCAATACCATACTGCTTGATTGCTTGAACTTGAAATTGGGCCTTTTAGGCATGTGGAGGCGGAATCTGGCCACCACGTCATGGCTGTGTTGGCGGCCTGGAATCCATACTCAGTCCCCAGCCGCCCGGGTGTCCATACTCAGTCGCCAGCCGCCCCGCGGCCGAGTGTCCACACGGTCCCCAGCCGCCTGTGGGCAGTCGGGTGTACATAAACGGTCCCCAGCCGCCCCCATTTCTCCTTGGAACATCCCCCCACACACTTTTCTTAGCCCGGCCTGCTTTAGGCAGCATTGGACGAGCTCACCAGAGAACCAGACTCCTCCGGTGGGCCCTGACTTCTCCATCGGTGGAGTTGAGAGTGCCAAGGTGAGGAGCATGATGATGATGACAGAAGTTAGCACCTGCTATGTTTTCTTTTAATGCAAGTGTAAGTGTGCAGCCTGCCACCCACCCCCAGACTGCAATTCATACTGCTAGCTTGCACTTGAAATGGGGCCTTTTAGTTTAGAGGAGGCCGAAGCTGGCCACTACCTCATGGCTGCTTCGGCAGCGAGGTATCCATACTCAGTCCCCAGCCGCCCCTATTTGTCCTGGTGTGCCTTATACATAAGATTAAGCGCGTATACCAAAACATTACCTGTGCCCTCCCCAGTGCATTTAGTGGGAAGGAGAGCCTATTCCGCTGTAGTGTGTGCATGCCAAACCCCTGTTCATGGTACATGCGAAGATGCCTCCCACCTTGCATCTGTCGTTGCAGACTTGCAACTATCCCCATTCAAGTTCTTGTCCCAGGGCAGTGTTCAATTGTACCTCTCCCATTCCTTGCAATGCAAGCGCAAGAATGCAGCCTGCCACCCACCCACCCCCAGGCTGCAATACCATACTGCTTGCTTGCTTGCACTTTAAATTGGGCCTTTTAGGCATGTGGAGGCGGAATCTGGCCACCACGCCATGGCTGTGTCGGCGGCCTGGTATCCATACTCAGTCCCCAGCCGCCTGGTGGCCGGGTGTCCCCGCTTGCTCCCCAGCCTCCAGGGGGTGGCCGGGTGTCCATACTCGGTCCCCAGCCACCCCTATTTGTACCGGTAACCTTTCCCACACTTTTCTTAGCCTGGCCTGCTTTAGGGCAGTATTGGCCGAGCCCACCGGACTATCAGACTCCTCCGGTGGGCCCTGGCTTCTCCATCAGGGGAGTTGAGAGTGCCAAGGTGAGGAGCATGATGAGGATGATAGAAGTTAGCATCTGCTTTGTTTTGTTGTAATGCAAGCGCATGTATGTAGTAGCGGCTAGGCCTGAGGAGGTCACCGTTTTGGCGCATATCCTACCTCCTCCGAGGATTGCTGGATGTTTTCCTGCTACTATCCAAGTTCTATGACTCCCGTTAAAACAAAGCTTCAGGTGATAAATGATGGATGAGGTAGTGGCAAAGGAGAAAGAGCAGAAGGAACAGGGACCATTCACATCAATATCAGGCCAGTCAACCAGATATGTCTTGTAGGATATGTTTCTGTAACAAAAGGAGCGGTTCGGCTACACAGTTATAGGGCATACAGTGAGTGCAATGCCTACCAAAAATTTCGAGGCACTCCAATGCCCCTTGGAAATGACATGGAGGTCAGAGGGCGTTAACTAAACCTTTTTTTCCATTTATAGCAACTGGGTCTCCTGTGCACTGTTGGCCTAAGCAGTGAATGGAATGCTTTCCAAAAATTATGAGGTACTGCAATGCCCCTTACAAGAGCCATGTGTGGCACCCCAGGGGTGTGGTCACCACAGTAATAGAGATTACGTCGGAGAGCAAGTGGGAGGTTTCCTGGTCAGGATCCCTTAAACATGCAACATCCTCCTGCCCCAGTCCTGGGAGGGGAGAATTCTGCCCTTATAAACTGGATCTGGGGTGGGGTTGAGTGAGTCAGAGAACAGAGAACAGTCAGAGTCAGAGTGAGAGCAAGGGAAAGTAACAGCAAGGAGCTCTGTAGGAGCTAGGAGCTAAAGACGAGGGGCTGGAAGCTGAGCAGAGCTCGCCCTGGCAGAAGACAATAGGAACCGGACACAGGAGTCCGAAGCTGTGAGGACTTATATATCCAGCAGCAGAAACCAGCCGGCAGGGGATTTCAGGTCCTCTGGCCATAGAAGCCCGGATGCTCAGTCACAAGCAAGGGCAAGCACCGCCGTCGTGGAGCGGAGGCTAACAGAAGGCCCCAAGTCACCAGCCATACGGGTGAGCACTACACGGTACACTCAGGGACGTGGGCTACTTCTACCCGCTTACAGCAAGGTAGCCAGGAAGAGTGCAGACAGACGGGGAGGCCTACAACTCCACCTGGCCAGGGGAACTCCTGCTTGCTCACAGACTGACCAGGCCTCTTATGCTAGCCAGTACTCCCGGGAGGGTCTACCTTATAATCATCAGTAAAGACCCTGAACTGCACTGCAAAGACTCTGAGTCATTCCTGCTGCGCTCGTGCACCATCACCCCCATCATCCACACTCACTGCCCTGAGGCTATACTCCTCCCGAGGGGAGTTATCCCATTTTATGCTGCGCACACAACACCAGCCTCAGCGGTCTGCCTCGCAGCGGTGGTACTCCCTGACCGCAATCCACGGGTGACGCAGTCGGACAATTAACCTCAAAACCTAAGAAAGATTGCCACTGGTTTGACCAGCCTGAGCCACGGGACCGGGTCACCGCCACGGAGACTACAGACCCCAGAGACCCGGCACCGGGTATCCCACACACGTGTACACACGGCCCAGGGGGCACGTCACATGCAGTACAGCATATTACAAACATAAGTCCCATTATTGGGGAGTGGGTCTCCCATAGTATTTGCTTATGCTTTCCCAGCAAAAGCTGCCAAAAATTAGGACGGAGCAACTTGCAATGCCCCTTACAAGAGCCATGCAGTACAGCATATTACAAACATAAGTCCCATTATTGGGGAGTGGGTCTCCCATAGTATTTGCTTATGCTTTCCCAGCAAAAGCTGCCAAAAATTAGGACGGAGCAACTTGCAATGCCCCTTACAAGAGCCATGCAGTACAGCATATTACAAACATAAGTCTCATTATTGGGGAGTGGGTGTCCCATGGTATTTGCTTATGCTTTCCCAGCAAAATCTGCCAAAAATTAGGACGGAGGAACTTGCAATGCTGGCACCCTGCTGGTATAGTGGTGGTGGAGGCTGAGGATAAGGAGAAGAAGATTAAACAGCCGAAAAGAGGAAGCGTATACCCATGTGTGGGTGTGAAGCGGTGCATGTGAATACACCTCCCGAAATAACACAGTGGATTTGACTTTATGTTACTCTGCTGTCATTTGGTGGTGATGAGAAGTCTGGCCCAATCCAGCCCTTGTTCATTTTGATAAGGGTCAGCTTGTCAGCATTGTCAGTTGACAGGAGAGTGCGCTTATCAGTTATAATTCCCCCAGCGGCACTAAAAACACGCTCCGATAACACGCTAGCGGCAGGGCAGGCCAGGACCTCCAAGGCGTACAGAGCGAGTTCATTCCAAGTGTCCAGCTTGGATACCCAATAATTAAAAGGCACAGAGGAATCATGGAGGACGCTGGTACGATCGGCAAGGTACTCCCTCACCATCTTTTGAAACTTTCTACTCCTTGTGAGAGTACCCCGCGCCTCAGGGCCTGTAAGCTGGGCGGGTGTCAGAAAACTGTCCCAGAACGTTGACCATGTTCCCCTGCCTCTGCTGGATTGGAGTTGCATCTCTCTCGCCTGTACGCCTTGGTTGGGCAACGAACTGTGACCTCTGCCGCTAGCGTGTTCAGATGGGAATTTTTTTAAGAGTTCTGCAGCAAGGGCCTTCTGGTATTGCCCCATTTTTGTAGACCTCTCCCCCTCAGGAATAAGAGAGTGAAAGTTCTCCTTGTAGCGGGGGTCTACAAGTGTCACCAACCAGTAATGAATGTCACCCAACATTTTGACAACGCGAGGGTCACGGTTAAGGCAGCGTAACATAAAGTCAGCCATGCGTGCCCGACTGGTAACGGGCAAGATTTCCGTGTCCTCACCAAGATGACGACTGACCATGCTCTCCTCCTCCTCCTCCTCCTCTTCCTCCTCCCCCCTGTCCTCAGGCCACCCACGCTGAACCTACGGTATGACACTTGTACAGGTACTACCGTCTACAACGCATGATAGCAGCTCCTGTTCTTCCTCCTCCTCCTCCTCCTCTCCCTCATTGTCCCCCAATGCACGTTGGGATGAGATGAGGCTGGGCTGTGTGTAATCGCCCGCTACGGCTTCTTGATCCATCTCATCATACTCTGGCTGCAATGCCTCCTCTTTAATTCTCTGCAGAGAGCGTTGCAAAAGACAGACAAGTGGGATGCTGACACTAATGATGGCGTCATCGCCACTCACCATCTTGGTGGCCTCCTCAAAGTTTGTCAGGATGGTACATATGTCAGGCATCCAGGTCCACTCCTGAGGTCTTATGTGTGGAGTCTGACCTGAATATCGACGGCCTTGTTGCAGCTGGTACTCCACAACTGCTCTCTTTTGCTCACAAATCCTTTGCAACATGTGGAGGGTAGAGTTCCAACGTGTGGGGACATCACACACCAGTCGGTGTGCCGGAAGCTGCAAACGCTGCTGCAACACAGCAAGGGCGGCGGAAGCTGTAGCCGACTTGCGAAAGTGAGCTGACAGGCGGCGTACTTTCACGAGCAGATCTGGCAACTCGGGGTACGATTTAAGAAACCGCTGAACCACGAGGTTAAGCACATGAGCCAGGCATGGTACTTGTGTGATCTCACCTCGCCTCAGAGCCGCCACCAGGTTACGGCCATTGTCACACACGACCATGCCGGGATGTAGGTTCAGCGGTCTCAGCCACAGATCTGCCTGCTCTTTCACAGCTGTCCACAACTCACAAGCAGTGTGAGGTTTATCACCTAAGCTTATGAGTTTCAGCACAGCCTGTTGCCGCTTGGCGGAGGCAGTACTGCAATGCTTCCAGCTTGTAACTGATGTGGTGATATCTGAGATGGAGGCTGAACATGAGGAGGAGGAGGAGGAGGAGGAGGATGTGCAGGAGCTGTACACTGTGGGGGCAACTCTGACTGACATAGGGCCCGCAATCCTCAGTGTGGGGAGGATGTGTTCCGTCCCAAGGTCCGACTGGGTCCCGGCTTCCACTATGTTTACCCAGTGTGCCGTCAGAGAGATGTATCGTCCCTGGCCACAAGCACTTGTCCACGTGTCCGTTGTCAGGTGGACTCTCCCAGTAACTGCGTTGTTGAGGGCACGGCAGATGCTTTGGGACACGTGCTTGTGTAGTGCGGGGATGGCACACCGGGCAAAATAGTGTCGGCTGGGGACCGAGTACCGAGGGACGGCCACCGCCATAAGATTGCGGAAGGATTCCGTCTCCACCAGCCTAAAAGGCAGCATTTCCAATGCAAGCAGTTGTGAAATGTGCGAATTTAGGACTGTGGCCTGTGGGGCGTTAGCTGCGAATTTCCGCTTTCGTTCAAAGGTCTGGGATATGGACAGTTGAACGCTGCGGTGGGACGTGGACGTGGACGTTGATGCTGTTTCTTGAGAAACTGCCATAACAAGTGAAGACTGAGAGGAGGGGGCATCTTTACATGCAGTATGGACAGGGGATTGCCTTGCACACACAACAGGGGGTTCTATTGCACGCACAACAGTGGAAGAAGCAGTGGTGACACCCGCTGACACTGGTCGTGGACCCTGGGTTTCGCCCCACAAAGTCGGGTGCTTTGCTGCCATGTGCCTGATCATGCTGGTGGTGGTCAGGCTGGTAGTTTTGTCACCCCTGCTGATGCTGGCATGGCAGGTGGAACATATGGCCTTTTTGGGGTTATCAGCAGAGTCTTTAAAAACATTCCAGACTCTGGAAGACCTACCGCTTGTACTGGCAACGTCCCTCGTGTTGGTGTTACGGGGAATGGTTGCCTGCCTTCTGTCTGCGGCCACCACACTGCTTCTTCCTGCCTGTTGGGGTACTCTGCCTCCCTGCCCCTGTGTGCTGCTGGCCTCACTCTGCATGTCCTCCTTCCACGTTGGGTCAGTTACTAGATCATCCACCACCTCCTCCTCTTCCACTTGCGCACCACGATCCTCCTCCTCACTTCCTGGCAATTGTGTCTCGTCATCGTCCACCTCTTGTGACAGATTGCCAACGTCGACTTCCTGTGGCCGTGGCTGTTCAAATATTTGGGCATCGCAACATGGGATCTCCTCTTCCACCACTTCAAGCGTATCAGGCGAGGGGCCCAAATATGGAAATGGACCAGTGAACAGCTCTTCAGAGTGTCCAAGTGTGGGATCACTTGCTGTCTGACGACACTCAGCATGGTGGGAGGAAGGAGCATCAGGGTGAGGAGGAGTATGCGGTCGAGACTCACGGCTACTAAGAGTTGACCGTGTGGAAGACAGACCGGAGGTGGTGGTGCCCAGGTAACTGGAAGTATTGTCTGCTATCCAATTAATAACCTGTTCACACTGATCAGTTCTCAATACTGGTGTTGTTCTGTGCTTCCCTAGTAATTCGGTCAAGAAGTGGGAGCGAGAAGATGTGGCTGTTGGTTGTGGCACATTTTCACCTTGGCCACGGCCCCGTCCTCTGCACGAACCATCACCAGAACGTCCACTTCCGCGTCCCTTGCCACGCGCCTTGCCCATTGTAAATTAAGTAAAATAGCTTACACTTGCACTATCAATGGAAAAAGGGTAATAAAGAGTAGATTAGAACCGTGGAAGAGGAAAACCACAGTTATTGTTTACTGGGGTATACCACACTTTTTTAAATAGAGATATTTGCGGCTGAACAGTGAGCGACACACTCAAACTGCTTTTTTTTTTAGATACCAAAGGCCCAAAACTGGATAGTACAGCGATTTGACCCGTGGAACTGTGAAACCACACTGGGATGTCGGGCCTACACAAGACTATTTTCAACATATATATTTTTGTGTCACAACAGTCAGGAGACACTACTGTTTTTCTTTACGGAAAAAACTACCAAAACCTGAATAATAGAGATTTTTTACCGTGGAACAGCAAAACCACAGTTATAATTTACTGGTGTATACCAGGCTTTTTAAAATATATATATATTTGCGGCTGAACAGTGAGCGACACACTCAAACTGTTTTTTTTAGATACAAATGGCCCAAAAGTGGATAATACAGAGGTTTGTACCGTGGAACTGCAAAATCACACTTGTATTTCTCGGGCCTACACCAGACTATTTTCAACAGATATATTTGTGTCTGAAAAATCAGGGAGACACTATTTTTTTTTTTTTACAGCAAAAAATGCAAAAAGCAGGATAATAGAGATTTTTTACCGTGGAACAGCAAAAGCACACTTCTGACTCTCTGGCCAACACCAGACTATTTTCAACAGATATATGTGTGTCTGAAAAATCAGGGAGACACTATTATTATTTTTATACAGCAAAAAATGCCAAAAACAGGATAATAGAGATGTTTTACCGTGGAACATCAAAACCACAGTAATAATTTACTGGTGTATACCAGGCTTTTTAAAATATATATACATTTGCGGCTGAACAGTGAACGACACACTCAAACTGTTTTTTTTAGATACAAATGGCCCAAAAGTGGATAATACAGAGGTTTGTACCGTGGAACTGCAAAACCACACTTGTATTTCTCGGGCCTACACCAGACTATTTTCAACAGATATATTTGTGTCTGAAAAATCAGGGAGACACTATTTTTTTTTTTTACAGCAAAAATGCAAAAAGCAGGATAATAGAGATTTTTTACCGTGGAACAGGAAAAGCACACTTCTGTCTCTCTGGCCTACACCAGACTATTTTCAACAGATATATTTGTGTCTGAAAAATCAGGGAGACACTTATTATTTTTATACAGAAAAAAAATGCCAAAAACAGGATAATAGAGATGTTTTACCGTGGAACATCAAAACCACAGTAATAATTTACTGGTGTATACCAGGCTTTTTAAAATATATATATATTTGCGGCTGAACAGTGAGCGACACACTCAAACTATTTTTTTTAGATACAAATGGCCCTTAGAACTGCAAAACCACACTTCTATTTCTCTGGCCTACACCAGACTATTTTCAACAGATATATTTGTGTCTGAAAAATCAGAGGCACACTTTTTTTTTTTTTGGGGGGGGGGGGGGGGCACCAAAAGGTTAATAAGATGGGTATTTGTACATTGTGAAGGAGGAAAAAAAAAAGAGGATTTAGATAAAAAAAAAGGATTTTTCCTGGCCCCCGGGACCTGGAGCTAAGTCCAGCAATTTCAGCAACAGGAGCAGCACACAGGACTGTAATGCAGCGTTTGCTGGTATAACCACTGCGTCTCCTATACAGCCTGCCTGCCTGCCTGATATACCTGGGATGGATATTAGTCCTGAGAAGGACTGTTTGTTTGATCTGGCAGCCTTTCCAGACCCTACACTAACTATTTTGCAGGATATATCTCTCCCTAAATCAGCAGCGCTGTCCCTACACTGTCTGATCCGGAGCGACTGTGTCCAAGATGGCGGCGCCCGGTTTTAAATACTCAAGGTGACACTGTGCGGCCAGCCAATCACTGTAATGCCCACAAACAACATGGCTGCGGCATTACAGTGACTGGCTGGCAACCCCTGCATGTTCATTGGCTCTGTAAAGAGCGCCAAACATGCAGGGCGGAGACCCGAGCTCCCGCCCGAGTAACCCAGAAATGCTCGGTGCACGTCGAACATCCCGAGTAGCGTGATGCTCGGGCGAGTACCGAGCAGTGTCGAGCATGTTCGCTCAACACTAGTGGTGGCTGTATATCATATCGGTCAAACCTGTTGATATGTTCACTTTAAACGGTGGTTTGTAGGGATTAATTTGGCACATTGTATAGCTTTAACCGACCTCGACCCATTAAAAAAATGTGTCTGCTGCATATTTACGCACATACATGGGGGAAAACAGGATAAATGTTTCCACATGTCGCATTAGAAATTCTAAACATCATGAAAAGGAGTTCTATATCTGACCACTATGATAGCCAGGGCTAAGAGACAGAGGGATTTTTTCACTGATAAATGAGCATAAATTAGCATCTTATAAAGCTTCATTTTTACTACATCAGCAACTTCTGGGTAAATGAGTGCTGCATATAGCCAAAGCTTCTAACTTTTCTGCTGCCTGAAGTGAAAATTTAAATGGTGCCTCTCTACACAGTGCAATATTAACCTGCAGTGAATAAACACAATTCTGTGATTGTTTTTGGGAATTTGTTTTAAAGTATTTGTTGTATGGTAAAAGTGACTTGTGAACATGATTCTCCAGGATAGTGGTTTATGTTTCTACTATCACTAAAACCACCATCAGTACATAAATACAGCATTAGGTCCACCATCAGTACATGAATATGGCATCAAAACCATCATCTGTACATGAATACATCACTAAAACCACAGTCAGTACAGGAACACAGTTCTAAAACTGTCACACATGTGGATTGTGGACCCACTGTGCCACTGACCGGGCTTACCCAGTAGGAGCGTGGCTAATCAGCTACCTGGTCTTCGCTAGAGCTCCTGATGGTGGAGTTAGGCTTGCGCTGCAGGCAGCCACCAGGTGCCACTCCTGCGCAATCCCTGATACTGCAGCAGCTGACCTCAAGGGTCAGGATAACAGTCATGGGCTCAGAGTAATTGGCAGGACAGGATTCAGACACTGGATCACCAGACAAGATGGACACTGATCCTTGTTCAGACAGTGTGGAGCTGTTTCAGGTTCAAGTACTGCCCATCAGGTTCAGGTTCATGTTCATGTACGCTTCAGGTTTATGTACAGCTGGTGTGGTTTCAGGTTCAAGTACCGCCGGTGCGGTGTCAGGTTCAGGTACAGAAGGCAGTTTCAGGCTAAGGTACTGCCGGAGAGGCTTCAGGTTCAGGTACTGCCAGAGCAGCTTCAGGTTCAGGTACCACCGGAGCAATTTTAGATTCAAGTACCACCAAAGCGGTTTCAGGCAACATGAGTAACAGAAACTGGTTCTGGTTTAGACAACACGGTTGACAAGAACAGGAACAGGGACCTGGCAACTGACTAATTGCACCAACACTAATTAACCAAAGAGAAAACATTGCTCACGCATTTCGCTACAGGGGAGCTTGTCTTAAATACCTGATGCCTCCCAGCTAGTGGCTGAAGGTATTTCCAGAATGTGCGCACTGTGCCTTTAAGAAGATGAGAGCGTGCGTGGGAGGAGAGAGAGGGACCATACAGGGATGCCAGTGTGGCGCCCCTGAGGGTTCAGTCGCCACAGGGGTACTGCACCTCAGACCGAGGTGTGGTATCTCCTCTCCGAGGTAAGGAAGGAGCACCTCTCAGGACTCAGCCATCCATCCAACACTACACCTCTCTCACCTGAGGGGGGCTTATATGCACCAGGGTGCTGCCCCAGCCGGGATAAGAGGAGATGGGGGGAACCAAAGATAGGGGGAACCATGTAGTGGGTGAGGGTGGAGGACGCACTTTAGGTTATACCACAAAATTCATATTTAATAAACGGCCATCTTGGGCTTATGGTCTTTGATTGTGATCTTCATCACTGAACGTGGCTTTCTGTGTGAACCTGCAGCTGATAGAGGATACACGGTCCTCGTCCTCTGGCCTTGAGGCGAGGAGCTGGCTAGAGTTAACGGTTGTCTCTACCGGGTCAAGGTCCCTACCTAAGAAGGCCTGGAGGGGAGCAGAGGAGACAAGCTCCGCAGGCAAAAGGATCCCAGGGGGATGCAGACAGAGCGGCATACGCCACCTGTCCTCACTATTCTGGCCTAGTCAGAGGGATTCCTGCTGCAAAAGGGGTACCGGCCCCCGATATCTGGCTTGCTACTTCACGTCCTAGTCAGAAAAGCCCGGAGGCTTGGAAGATCCCACCGGGTAACGGACGGAGCGGATTCGCCACCCGTACCCTTGTTCTGTGTATAGCCAGAGGGAGACCAAGCTTTGTAACATGCACCACATACGGACAGGAGAGGACCTAGTGGGAAAGTCTAGGAACACTCTGGTGCAGGGGGTCCTGATTGATGCACCCGAACTACCCGGAGTGTGCTGAGCCCCTTCCTGGTGACCGCAGCGCGCCGTGAGGAGCAAGGAGAAGCCTTGCAGCTGACACCTAACAACATGAGTAAAGCTTGGAAGACTGCATCCATTGCCTCCGGTCCCTTATTTCAGCGCGACACCACACCGCACCACCCACTACGACTCCCCTGATCCGTCTTCTCTGCCTTGAGGCCCTGCTCCGCCTGTGGGGAGTAGTACCATCTTCTGCTGCCACTACATCTCGCCTCAGAGGACTGCCGCAGCGATGGTGGCGAATCACGAGGCACTTTTACTGTGACGACCCTGGGCACAGGCCGGGCCTAGGCCACGACTGCATCCACCGTACACCAGGAGGCCCGGTTCCGAGTACCTCCATCTCTCAGGGTAGGGCTAGCGAGTAGCGAAAGAGGCGTCACACCAGCATCGGAGTTACAAGATCCAACAGCAGTAAAAGGAATACACTGACAAGCAAAAGAGTAACAATGTTTTGAACTTTTGACTTTCAGCTTCCATATCTCACCATCCACTACTGCTTTGAATGGTAGTCTATAAAATGATGGTAGTCAATCTTGGCTATCTCATGCATAAATTTGACTTGCAACTATTTAGCATATGATTAGTTATGCAGAGTCTTGTCATGTCACTGCATTGTTACTGTTTTGCTCCTAAAAATCCAAGTTTTAATTTTTATTATTTTGTTAGTATTTTGTAAATCTGCCTTTGGCTTTCAAGACTGCCTGAATCCTTCTGGGCATGCCCTCAATCAGATTCAAGCGTGTCTCGACAAAAATCTGATCCCAGGTCTCTTCCACATGTTCCAAATGTTGGTGAATACTGGTCGACTCACATGGGTATGTATACAGCTTTTTTTTCAACTCTACCCACAAGTGGTCGATTGGGTCTCTGAACGTTCCCAATGGGAGACAAGTCCAGAGACGCTGCAAGTCATAGTGGCACTTTAGGCGACACAGGCTGCTCATGGTAGCAAGAACAACATGTGGCCTGGCACTGGGCAAAATCCTTCTGTGAACCCAGTCATAGTTAAAGGGATTTTGCATCACAGTGATGACTAGGATATTCAAATATTCTTAATTTTCCAGGTTTTCATAGAACCCAGAGTTTGAACACTCACCAGAGTGTTATGGCATGACATCAGAATATTCTATATGGTAATACCGCTGCAAAGGAGAAACAAAACTTCCTGCAGACATTGGTAAGGAGTTCAAAGGTGCAAACAAAGCATGCCATAAGATACTCAGCTCCCGCCTGAAATGACAAAAATTGCATCATATATCCACGATTTGGAGCTTTATATATATAAAAAACCCATCCTAAAACCTGTAATAGTATAATATAATATAAATCAACACATCAATTTTAACCTTTGTACATGTAAATTGTCTAGAGCAAAAGTTGGATACTAAACCACAGAAACACCATAAATACTTAGTAATTTATCTAACAGAATATATATATATATATATATATATATATATATATATATATATATATAGTACAGACCAAAAGTTTGGACACCCCTTCTCATTTAAAGATTTTTCTGTATTTTCATAACTATGAAAATTGTACATTCACACTGAAGGCATCAAAACTATGAATTAACACATGTGGAATTATGTAGTTAACAAAAAAGTGTGAAACAACTGAAAATATGTCTTATATTCTAGATTCTTCAAAGTAGCCACCTTTTGCTTTGATGACTGCTTTGCACACTCTTGGCATTCTCTTGATGAGCTTCAAGAGGTAGTCACTGGAAATGGTCTTCCAACAATCTTGAAGGAGTTACCAGAGATGCTTAGCACTTGTTGGCCCTTTTGCCTTCACTCTGCGGTCCAGCTCACCCCAAACCATCTCGATTGGGTTCAGGTCTGGTGACTGTGGAGGCCAGGTCATCTGGCGTAGCACCCCATCACTCTCCTTCTTGGTCCTATAGCCCTTACACAGCCTGGGGGTGTGTTTGGGGTCTTTGTCCTGTTGAAAAATAAATGATGGTCCAACTAAACGCAAACCGGATGGAATAGCATGCCGCTGCAAGATGCTGTGGTAGCCATGCTGGTTCAGTATGCCTTAAATTTTTAATAAATCCCCAACAGTGTCACCAGCAAAGCACCCCCACACCATCACACCTCCTCCTCCATGCTTCACGGTGGGAACCAGGCATGTAGAGTCCACCCGTTCACCTTTTCTGCGTCGCACAAAGACACCGTGGTTGGACTCATCAGACCAAAGCACAGATTTCCACTGGTCTAATATCCCTTTCTTGTGTTCTTTAGCCTAAACAAGTCTCTTCTGCTTTTTGCCTGTCCTTAGCAGTGGTTTCCTAGCAGCTATTTTACCATGAAGGCCTGCTGCACAAAGTCTCCTCTTAACAGTTGTTGAAGAAATGTGTCTGCTGCTAGAACTCTGTGTAGCATTGACCTGGTCTCTAATCTGAGCTGCTGTTAACCTGCGATTTCTGAGGCTGGTGACTCGGATAAACTTATCCTCAGAAGCAGAGGTGACTCTTGGTCTTCCTTTACTGGGGCGGTCCTCATGTGAGCCAGTTTGTTTGTAGCGCGTGATGGTTTTTGCAACTGCACTTGGGGACACTTTCAAAGTTTTCCCAATTTTTCACACTGACTGACCTTCATTTCTTAAAGTAACGATGGCCACTCGTTTTTCTTTACTTAGAATTTGTATTATGGCAAGAAAAAAGCAGCTAACAGTCTATTCAGTAGGACTATCAGCTGTGTTTCCACCAGACTTCTGCACAACACAACTGATGGTCCCATCCCCATTTATAAGGCAAGAAATCCCACTTATTAAACCTGACAGGGCACACATGTGAAGTGAAAACCATTTCCGTGGACTACCTTTTGAAGTTCATCAAGAGAATGCCAAGAGTGTGCAAAGCAGTCATCAAAGCAAAAGGTGGCTACTTTGAAGAACCTAGAATATAAGACATATTTTCAGTTGTTTCACAAGTTTTTGTTAAGTATATAATTCCACATGTGTTAATTCATAGTTTTGATGCCTTCAGTGTGAATGTACAATTTTCATAGTCATGAAAATACAGAAACATCTTTAAATGAGAAGGTGTGTCCAAACTTTTGGTCTGTACTGTATATATATATATATATATATATATATATATATATATTATAGTTGTCAGTTTTCATTTTCATAATCAGAACTTCTACAACATATTTATACTGTATGTTACAAGTTTTCAAAGATGATTGGTGACGTACATGGTGATGGATGAAATGACGTAAATCACTTCCAGAAATAACCTGCACAGACTTTTCACAGCCACAGCTAATGTGCAGGGTATTTGCTGCTCTACTACCAGAATTAGGCACGTGCTACTTCATTTCTATATTTAGTACTGACAGTCTATGTTTGCTTGATGTAGAGAGAAATCATGTGATTTTAAAAAGTCTGTCCTTCAGAAATAAATATATGAAGCTTTTGGGTCTAGTGTTGCAGACACTTGCCCAATGGCGCTAAGGTCATTTTAAAATGTCAAATTAAGAATTTTTATGTATTCGACTTTGGGTGTGAAAAAATTAATTCTGCCCCTTTTCCTTAAAAAAAGTCAAAAATTTAGCATTAGTTACGGTTTATTTTTTCACCTGTATTTTGTTGATCCAAATCATTGAAAGAGAAGATAACAAGGGTTAAGCGTAATGGCTGCCAACTAGTACTGCTCCTCTTCTCTTGAATAGGTGCTGAAGACAAAATCTAAGATAAAACAAAATGAGCATATACTCTCTAGTAAGTAAGCAAATAGTAAGAATTTGGAAGGAAACAGAAAAAGAGATAACAAAAGAAAAGCACTAAACCTATGTCACGGAAATGGCACAGATCATAGTGAAGGGAAGTTAATTGGCACAGAACCACAGCAAATTGTGTCTTGCAGGGCTACCAATGACAAAAAAGTAAAATCTGCTTTTATTGGATAAAAACCACGCCCACACACCTGTCCTTGGTGAGCTCATGTGGGGGCTGTCCATGTGATGTGGCTAGATTCCGAAAAATTAAGAGCTCTCAAACTTTCATGATATCTTCCATCCTGGAGGTCCCAGGCGGGAGATATTAATGCCTTATTTCCTATAATGATTTTAGCTTTCCATAGATAGCAAACATGGCATATATATTGTCATCCATCTGTGAGATTTTAATTTGGAACTGATGTGGTGACCGCCCAGTGATGTAAGTTAATGCGTTAGTTCACCACTTCATCATGACACCAGAAATATGTTTGCCATAACTGTAGTATCTATGCTGTTCACAAAACCCCAATATTCACAACTGGAATCTGGGTTTAAAGCAGCCTCTTTCATTTCTCTGTATATAGGGAGGCAAGTTCAATGAGGTATCTCCATGTTACGGGTCCGGGGGGTGGAACCTCTGTGCTACGGTGCAAGGAGGGACCCAGAGGGGTGTAACTAAGTATCAACCCGGACCGACCCTGGTCGTACGGCGGCTAACGACTCTGTGACCAGGGAGGGACTGAGCCGAGGGACCAGGTGCTACTCTGGGGACGAACTTGTAAGGGAGCAGGTGACTCCCATGGTACACATGGCAGGGACTGACCGGAATAGCAGGTAGGCACAGCAGGCAGGCTGGCGAGCGGAAGCCTCCAGGTAGGCTATCAGGTAGACACGGCAAATGACAGCAGGAGTCTCTAGGTGGGCTGGCAGGTTGTCACGGCAAGTGACGGCAGGAGACTCTAGGTGGTCACGGCAAGTGAAGGCAGGAGTCTCTAGGTGTGCTTGGCAGGTGGTCATGGCAAGTGATGGCAGGAGTCTCTAGGTGGTCACGGCAAATGATGGCAGGAGTCTCTAGGTGGTCACGGCAAGTGCTCCCAGGTGAGCGGGCTGGCAGGCACGGCAGGTAACAGGCAGGCAACAGGCAAGTGCTACCAGGTGAGTGGACTGGCAGGCACGGCAGGTAACAGGCAGGTAACAGGCAAGTGCTCCCAGGTGAGCGGGCTGGCAGGCACGGCAGGTAACAGGCAGGTAACAAGCTGGCGGGCAAGACTGGTAGTCAGGCTAGCAGTGGGACCTGAGGGCTGAAGCAGAGGTCAGAAACACTGTGCAACAACTTTTGCTTGGGCACCTCCATTTTGGAAGAGGTGCCTTATATATTGGAGGATCCTCGGCTATTGGCCGAGGACTCCTTAGGACGGCGCGGGCGGCCCCTTTAAGAGGGAGGGAGTGCGCACGCCCTAAGCACAGTGCCCGGGGAGCTGCGCACCGGCAGCAGGAAAAGGAGCGCTGGAGAACGCAGAGCGGGGAGCGCGGGGAGTGAGGAGGTGAGTGGGACGGCGTCTCTGCCTAGCAGGGGGCAGAGACGCCGATGCTACAGTACCCCCCCCCTTTATGCCCCCTCTTTTTTAGGCCAGAAAGGAATTTTTCAAGGAGAAGCGGGGCATGGATGTTCTCCCTGGGTTCCCAAGTTCTCTCCTCTGGGCCAAACCCCTTCCAATCCACCAGAAAAAAGGTTTTTCCTCTTACCTTCTTAGTGGCCAGAATGTTCTCTACCTCAAAAACGTCCTCAGTGGAAACCAGAGCAGGGGGAGTACCTGGATTGTTGGAAAAAGAGTTAAACACAACTGGTTTGAGGAGAGATACATGGAAGGAGTTGGGAATCCGTAAGGTGGCCGGGAGTTTTAACTTGTAGGCCACTGGGTTGATTTGTTTGAGAACTTCAAATGGACCGATGAACCGAGGACCCAACTTATAGGAGGGTATTTTGAGTCGGACATGCTTGGAAGAGAGCCAGACTTTATCTCCCGGGGGGAACTGAGGCGGATCCAGACGTCTCTTGTCAGCATGTTTCTTCATCCGCTCGGAGGACTGAAGAAGTGCGGACCTAGTATTTTCCCAAATGGTGGAGAATTCGCTGACAAGAGCCACCGCGGCAGGGTTGTCCACCGAGGCGGAGATGGGAAACGGAATCCGAGGAAGTTGACCGTAGACCACGAAGACCGGAGATTTAGAAGTAGATTTGCTCTCATGGTTGTTGTATGAGAATTCGGCCCACTTTTAGGAGCTCCACCCACTCGGTATGGTGAGCGTTAACAAAGTGCCGGAGGTAGCTGGTAAGGATTTGGTTGATACGCTCCACTTGGCCATTGGACTGTGGATGGTAGGCGGAGGAGAAATCCAGGGTGACATGCAGTAGCTTACAGGTAGCTCTCCAGAAACGTGAGGTGAACTGAACCCCTCGATCCGACACAATGTGGAGGGGTAGGCCATGTAGACGAAAGATATGACGGAAAAAATCCTTGGCCAGCTCCAATGCAGATGGGAGACCAGGCAGAGGAATGAAGTGGGCCATCTTAGGGAAGAGGTCGGCAACCACCCAAATGACTGTACAACTGGCAGAAACAGGGAGATCAGTAATAAAGTCCATGGCAATGTGCTGCCACGGGGCAGCAGGTACGGGAAGAGGCAGGAGGCGACCGGCTGGAAGATGTCTGGGAACTTTGCTGCGGGCACAGGACGAACAGGCCGAGACGAAGTTGACTCGCCCCCTGGGCCAGGGGTACTCAAGACTCAAGACCGGGTCTCTGGGTTGCGTGGTGCTGATGGGGGTAGTAGTGGCAACCCGGTCCCGTGCTCAGGGTGTCAGGCTAAAATGGTGGCAGTGTCTCTATATATATATATATACATGTGAAAGTCCGACTACGCCACCCGTGGATTGCGGTCAGGGATAACCGCCGCTGCAGGACAGACTGCTGGGGCTGGTGTTGGTGAGCAGCACAGGAATGGTATAACTCCCCACGGGAGGAGTGTAGCCCCAGGGCAGTGTAGGTGGATGTTGGGGGTGATAGTTCCGGCCGCGATGGTCAGAATGCAGAGTCCGCTTAAACAGTTCAGGGTCTTTATTGTAACAGATGGTAATGACCCAACAACAGTACCGGCTAGAAGGGGCCTGGATGTTTGAGAACACTCGGGAAGCCCCTCTGGTCAGGGTGAGGGTGTAGGCCTACCGTGCTCTCTATGCTCTTACTGACTATTCCCCTCTTAGTGGTAAAATAGCCCACGTCCCTGAGCGTGCCATGTATTCTCACCCGTATGGCTTGCAACTTGGGCTCCTTTTACCTCTGGCCTCTCTTGGCTTTGCTGATCCCTTCTGTTGTGGTGGAGCCTCCGGGCTTTTTAGGCCAAAGGACATGAAATCCCTCGCGGATTGGTTCTCTGCTGCTGGACTTAGAGTCCTTACAGCCTCGGACCCCAATGTCCAGTAGGTAATTCTCTCTTTCTGCCAGGACAGGCTCTCAGTGCCGTACGTCCCTGGCTAGCAGTTCCTCCACTGCCTCACGACCTCCTCAGCCTGCTGCTGACCCTTACTCTCTGGGCCTAGACTCCGTCATGGTCTCAGGTCTCCCAGGTCTCTCTAACCCTGCCCCCAGTTCCAGCTTTTATAGGGCAGCCTGCTCCCCCTACTGGCCTGGGACAGGAGGTGCTGCATGCTAATTGTCCCTAACCAGGGAACCTCCCTCCTGCTCTCAGACACAGCCTTTATTATTTGTGGCACCCAGGCCTGGGGTGACACATTCCCCCCCTAGTAAAAGTTTAGTACTCCGGGACTAAGCCATTTTGGCCAAAAACAAACAGGGTAGATACACACAACCATAAAACATCAGCAAATACCAGCACAATTTGAGTTCTTAAGGTCACAGTGTGGTCTGTGACCGGGTGTCCATATCACCAACAAAAGGGAGCTTAAACCGGTTGGGGGTCTGTCCTAGCCCCGAGTCCTTGACAGTCTTTGATGGACAGTCTTTATTCATTCCTCGGTTAAGCTCCAAACAAACCTTACAAAGAGTCCCAGTTATTTAATGTCCATAACCTGTTAGTCCGTTTGGTTAACTGAAAGAAACTGAAAAACATAATCACTGATCATGCAATTAACTTTTCAAACATTTGACAACTATTTATAAGGGTTATTTACAGTTCTTTACACCTATATTTTCGAGCGAGCAGGTATCTGCCCCCTAGTGCTCCGGGTTGACCTGCGTAACCCACTGTCTGGTGGTGGTCTAACCTGGTTTTCCCCACTAGCATTTAGGGTACAGCTACTAGCTGGGTTTACAGGCAGTGCAGGCAGCTGTCTGTGGGTCCTTTGGCTTACCACAGGCATGGCAGGCACACTGTCAGCAGAGGGTTGACTCTCCTGGGCTGCTGGCATGGGTTCTTCTGCCTCCGGGGCTGCTTGTTCTTCTGATTCTTCCTGCTCTCCTGTAGGTTCTTGCTGGGTTGGTTGAAGGAAGTGTAGGACGGGTACCACTATTGCGTCGTTTATCCGAGTCCAGGACCGGGGAAACTCTCCGAGAATGGTGCTGACTGTTTCTTCCTTGTCCACTGTGGGCTCAAGGTCATCTTGAGCTCCACTTACACTCTGTAGTTGCTCGGGGCACCGTTTTAGGTGGTCTCTGGAGACAGTGTTCGTGGTCTCTCCTCCATCCTTACTTATTACACATACCTTCGAGTTGTCATGGTTGGACGGCAGTACTGTGTACGGGTCTCTCTCCCACTGGTCATCTAGCTTGTGAAGCTTTCTCTTCTGCTTCAGGACCTGCTCGCCAGGTTCCAGGGGACCAGCAGGGGCGTGTTGGTTGAAGAGCCTCTCTTGCTTTTCTCTTGCTTGAGCCAGGCTCCTCTCCACGCTCTCCTGTACCTTTTTGTACTGTAGCCGCTGTTCCGTATCCCAGTCCGCATCTGGGTAGGTGTCCTCGGGTGTCAGGACTCCCATCTCCATAGGCAGCTTACCTGGTCTTGCTCACATCAGGTAAGCCGGGGTGCAGTTGGTAGCATTCACCGGGATATGATTGTATAAGTCTATCAGTTCCGGCAGTTTTTCCGGCCACAGACTGCGTTCTTCCAGAGGCAACGTCTTGAGGAGATCAATGACTATCTGATTCATTTTCTCACACATCCCGTTGGTTTGTGGGTGGTAAGGCGTCGTCCGAATCTTCTTACAGCCGTAAAGGTTGCAGGACTCTTGGAAGACCTCAGCCTCGAACGCTGGACCTTGGTCTGTCAGTACCTGTTCCGGATACCCGTGTGGGCGGCAGAAGTGCTGCTGCAAGGCTCTGGCCGCCGTTTGGGCTGTCAAGTCTTTAACCGGGACCACCACCAGGAACCGGGAATAGTGATCCACTATTGTCAGGGCATAGATGTAGCCCGACCGGCTTGGAGCCAATTTCACATGATCCAGAGCTACCAGCTCAAGAGGCTGCCTGGTGACGATGGGCCTCAAGGGTGTCTTCTGGCTGGTACGGTCCTTCCTTCTTAGATTACATGGGCCACAGCCCCTGCACCACTTCTCTATGGCCCCTCTCATACCTATCCAGAAGAACCGTTCTCTCAGTAGGAACTCTAGTTTCTTCCACCCGTAGTGTCCCGCTCTGTCATGGTAGGCCTCCAGAACCATAGCCGCATCTCATCTTGGAACCACTACTTGCCAGGTCAGCTCGTGCGTCTGGTGGTTGACAAGTCTTCTGCACAGCTTACCTTCGTAGAGAAATAGTCTGCTCTTCTCCTTCCACAGCTGCTTAGCTTCCTCTGGAGCATCCGGATCAGGGTGAGCGTCTGCCTGGGTCAGCATCTCTTTCACCAGGTTGACTGCAGGGTTACTATCCTGCGTTTCAGCCCAGCCGTGATGAGGTAAGGGGTTGAACATGACAGTGGTTACGTTCTTGTCTCTTACGCTGTGGGAATATTGGGTGGCCCCATAACGGTGAAACGCAGGGAGCTCCACCTCCTCCAGCTCTTCTAGATCTTCTTCCCCGTCGGGTAAGTGAGGCATTCTGGATGGGGCGTCTGCGTTGGCATTGGTTCGGCCCGCTCGGTATTTGATCGTGAAGTCATAATTTGACAGCCGGGCCATCCACCGCTGCTCTAGGGCACCAAGTCTAGCATTGTCCAGATGTGTCAACGGGTTGTTGTCCGTGTACAACGTGAACTTTGCAGAGGCCAGGTAATGTTTAAACCGTTCTGTTTACGGCCCACACCACTGCCAAGAACTCTAGCTTGAAGGAGCTTTATTTCTCCTGGTTTCTTTTGGTGGGCCTCAGCTTCCGGCTGGCATACACTATCACTCGTTCCCTGCCCTGTTGATTTTGGGACAGTACGGCTCCTAGCCCCACATTACTGGCATCGGTGTGGAGGATAAAAGGCTGGCCATAATCAGGGTAGGCCAGAATTTCATCCTCCGTGATGGCCATCTTCAGTTGGCGGAAGGAATCCTCTTCCAACTTATCCCACTTAAAGGGTGGTTTGTTACTTCTAGTTTTGGATTGACCTATTAGGAGGTCCTGCATTGGGGCTGCCATTTTAGTGAACCCGGAGATGAACCTTCGGTAGTAGCCTACCAACCCGAGGAATTGCCTCACTTCTTTGATGTTAGAGGGGCTTGACCAGCTCTTGATTACTGTAACCTTGTCGGGGTTGGGGGCTACTCCCTCTGCACTCACCACGTGTCCTAGGTACTGTACCTTCGGTTTCAACAGGTGACACTTTGAGGGCTTCACCTTCAGGCCAAAGCCTGCCAGGGCTTCGAACACCTCTGCCAGGTGTTTCAGATGGTCCTCGTAGGTCTTCAAATATACAATCACGTCGTCCAGGTAAACTAGGACCGTCTCAAAGTTTCGGTGCCCTAGACAGCATTCCATCAGCCTCTGGAAGGTCCCGGGTGCATTGCAGAGTCCGAATGCCATACAGTTGAATTCACTTAATCCCATCGGGGTGGTGAAGGCGGTCTTCTCCTTGTCAGCCTCTGCCACAGGAACCTGCCAGTACCCGCTAGTAAGGTCCAAAGTAGAGAAGAAATTAGCTGATTTTAGTGCGGCCAAAGACTCCTCTATTCTAGGCAATGGGTATGCGTCTTTATGGGTGATACGATTGACTTTTCTATAGTCCACGCTCATTCTCATGGTACCGTCTTTCTTTTTTACCAGAACCAAGGGGGCTGCCCAGGGGCTACAGCTGTCTCTAATGACCCCTGCTTCTTTCATTTCTCTCAGCATGCCCTTTGCGTTCTGATAGTGTGCGGGGGGTACAAGTCTGTATCTTTCTTTTATTGGTGGGTGGCTCCCCGTGGGGATGTGGTGTTCTACCCCTTTCACTCTGCCGAAGTCCAGCGGGTGCTTACTAAAGATTCTCTCGTACTCCTGAACCACCCGGTAGACTCCTTGTTTTTGGTGCAAGGGAGTGGAGTCAGCAACCACATGGAGTTTCTGGCACCAGTCCTCCTTGTGTTTCTGGGAGCCATTATCCTCCACCGGGGGAGATGGAGGCAGGGGTTCCATGACCCTGAGAGCATTGTGTTCGACAGCAAACAATTTGGCTAGTGTAGCGTACCGGGGCAAGTGTACTTCCCTTTCCCCAATGTTTAAGATACGGACGGGCATCCTTCCATGGCAGACATCAACCACTCCCCGGGCTGTCAAAATGGTGGGCCTGCTGTCTGAGTACACGGGTTCTACCATCGCTTGGTAGTCTCTTCCTCTTAACCCGATTGCAGTCCGACACCAGATCATCATTTCACTTTTGGGAGGCATGGCAATGGGGAATGGGTCGCTCATCCTCACGCTACCGATCTCACCACCAGACAGTTCTACCTGTTGCCGTCTCATCAGGGCTCTTATCTCTTTCTGGAGGACCCTCTGTTGGCTGGAGCTAGCATTCATCGCCACCTGCTGCAAAATTACAATTATTTCTGAAAGACTATTTTCAATCACGTTAGTACCCAAGGTTATTTTAGGGTGACTTTCTCGACGGTCAATGTCCACAATAATCACTCCCTGTGCCGGCAGTTCATCCTTACCAATCTTAATGGTCATCTCTCTGAACCCCACCTGCGGCACGGGTTGGCCATTGCTGGCGATGATGCAAAAGTCATCGTCTGGATAACGGGTTATATCAGTGTCACTCCAGTACTGCTTGAAAAGTACATAGGGGATGGTAGTCACTTCAGACCCGGTGTCCAGCAGTGCACTCATGGGGATACCATCCAGCACTACGGGTAAAACCGGGCATCCCCCCACGTACTTATCGCGCCAATTAGACGGGCCTGGTGACCTTATGCCTGGGGGTTGGCCCTCCACCCCAGGTCGGACCCGTTTAAAGTACAGTACCTGGCTATGTGTCCTGGCTGGTTGCAACGGCGGCAAATCGGCTGTCCATCCTCAGCGTAGTGGTCTGTGGGCCTCTTTCTGAATGACGGGATCCTCCTCCGTCGATGCCACGGGACATCCTCTGGACTGGAAGCCAGCTTGATTGGTCCTGACGGGTCCATCTGTAACGACTGTACGGTCCTGGTCAATGCAGCAACACTCTTTGTTAGTTCTTGGACCTGATGGTGCAGGTTTGCAGGCGGGGATGGGTTTAGGGCCTGCGCATCAGCCCCCACAACGTCTGCAGGGTAGGGCGCCGCCTCCTGGTGGTACGTAATGGCAGGACGCCGGGAAGCTAAGCGCCACCTGGTGTGGGTTCTCGGAGCACCCGGATGGCCCTCTCTTTAAACTGTGTGAAAGTCAAATCAGGGTTCTGTAGGGCCATGAGGCGCAGCTGGGTTCTGTGGGCGCTGGACAGCAGACCTGCTATGAACTGGTCAGTCAATAGTTTATCTGTATCCTGCATGCAGCCAGGGTCAGCTTGTTTGATTGCTTCCAAGGCTTCCTGTAAATTTAGGGCACAATCTCTGATGCTGTCCTGTGTCCGCTGCTTACATCCGTAGAACCGCATTTTAATTTCAGCTGAGGTGCGGGTGTCAAAGGTACCCCGCAGCAAGGCTAAAATGTCCTTTACAGTCCTTTTCTCCTCAGCTGGCCATGATTTTACCTCCCGCTGGGCCGCACCAGTTAACTGCCCCGTCAGTATGCTGATTTTCTGTTCTTCTGTTAGGGGATAGACTTTAAATAAACTCTGCAGTCTTTCCTTAAAGTCACTTAATGTATGGGATTCCCCTGAGTACTGGGGCAGCCAGACCGCTCCGGGGATATAGGGCATGGAAAACGGCATCACCGCTGCTGCAGCCACGCTGGTGGTAGTGGGCCCCTCCGCTTCCGACATCTTCCTCCCCCCTAGCTAACCGTGGCCTACCTCTTCCGTAGGCCGCGGTTCCGCTAGCGCTGCTCTGGGCGAGGACCTTGCGTCGCGTCCTGGTGACGTCAGCGTCGCTCTCTCTCCTTCCAGGACCTTGCGCAGCGTCCGGACATAGGGCGAGGCTTCAGGTCTTGCGCGGTTTTGGTGTCCACGGCCCTCTTCTTCCCGCGCGGCGTCCCGAAGATGGCGCCTTTTGGTGGGAAACGGCCCTGAATGGCGGGAAACTTCACTCAGGTAAGTATAAAGTCTTTTCAGGCACGCAATACCCATTTGTGGCGGGATGGTCACAATCCTGCCGACTACGCCAAAAAGCTGACTCGCCCCCTGGGCCGTGGGGTACTCAAGACCGGGTCTCTGGGTTGCGTGGTGCTGATGGGGGTAGTAGTGGCAACCCGGTCCTGTGCTCAGGGTATCAGGCTAAAATGGTGGCAGTCTCTCTATATATATATATATACACATGTGAAAGTCTGACTACGCCACCCGTGGATTGCGGTCAGGGATAACCGCCGCTGCAGGACAGACCGCTGGGGCTGGTGTTGGTGAGCAGCACAGGAATGGTATAACTCCCCACGGTAGGAGTGTAGCCCCAGGGCAGTGTAGGTGGATGTTGGGGGTGATAGTTCCGGCCACGATGGTCAGAATGCAGAGTTCGCTTAAACAGTTCAGGGTCTTTATTGTAACAGATGGTATGGATGTCTGAGAACACTCGGGAAGCCCCTCTGGTCAGGGTGAGGGTGTAGGCCTACCGTGCTCTCTATGCTCTTTCTGACTATTCCCCTCTTAGTGGTAAAATAGCCCACGTCCCTGAGTGTGCCATGTATTCTCACCCGTATGGCTTGCAACTTGGGCTCCTTTTACCTCTGGCCTCTCTTGGCTTTGCTGGTCCCTTCTGTTGTGGCGGAGCCTCCGGGCTTTTTAGGCCAAAGGACATGAAATCCATTGCGGATTGGTTCTCTGCTGCTGGACTTAGAGTCTTTACAGCCTCGGACCCCAATGTCCGGTAGGTAATTCTCCCTTTCTGCCAGGACAGGCTTTCAGTGCCGTACGTCCCTGGCTAGCAGTTCCTCCACTGCCTCACGACCTCCTCAGCCTGCTGCTGACCCTTACTCTCTGGGCCTAGACTCCGTCACGGTCTCAGGTCTCCCAGGTCTCTCTGGTCTCTCTAACCCCGCCCCCAGTTCCAGCTTTTATAGGGAAGCCTGCTCCCCCTACTGGCCTGGGACAGGAGGTGCTGCATGCTAATTGTCCCTAACCAGGGAACCTCCCTCCTGCTCTCAGACACAGCCTTTATTATTTGTGGCATCCAGGCCTGGGGTGACACAAAGTCTACCACATCCTTGCGCAGGGTAGGCCACCAGTAATGCCAGGTAATGAGTAGGAAGTTCTTCTTTTGGCCAGCATGGCTGGCTAGTTTAGATGAATGACCCCAGTGAAGAACCCTCTCACGATCTGGTACCGCTACAAACGTCTTACCAGGTGGAAGACGAGTCAGATCCAAGGGGGCCACATTCATCACTTTGGAGGGGTCGATGATGTGCATAGGCTCCTCCTCTTGATCGGAGGACAGGAAAGATCGGGACAAGGCGTCGGCTTTGACATTCTTGTCCGCCGGGCGGAAATGTAGGACGAAGTCGAAGCGGGCGAAGAACAAAGACCACCGGGCCTGACGCGGATTGAGTCTTTGGGCATTCTGGAGATATGCCAGGTTTTTGTGATCCGTATAGATGATCACCGGGTATAGAGCCCCTTCAAGCAGGTAACGCCACTCCTCCAGCGCCAATTTAATGGCTAACAGTTCTCGGTCTCCTATGGAGCAGTTGTGGTCAGACGAGGAGAAAAGTTTGGAGAAGAAGCCGCAGGTTACCATTCTCCCGGATGAAGATTTTTGGGTGAGCACCGCTCCGGCTCTGGAGGAGGAATCATCAACCTCCAGGTAGAACTGTTTGTTGCAGTCCGGACGGTGCAGCACTGGGGCAGAGGAGAAGGCTTGCTTTAAGGAAAGGAAGGCCTCCTCAGCTTCAGGCAACCATTCCTTGGGATTTGCTCCCTTATGGGTGAGCGCAGATATGGGAGCAGTCCGGGAAGAGAAGTGCGGGATGAAGAGACGATTGTAGTTGGCGAAGCCCAGGAATCGCTGAATCGCCTTCAACCCCTCCGGACGGAGCCACTTTAGGATAGCAGAGACCTTCTCGGGATCCATCCATAGGCCTGTCTGGGAGATAACATAGCCCAGGAATGGAAGAGAGGTCTGCTCAAAGAGGCACTTCTCGAATTTTGCATAGAGGTGATTCTGCCTGAGCCTAAGTGTAATATACCTGGCGGCGTCCTTGCATGGTGGTCCATCTCCCACTGTGCAAGAGCGCGCACTTGATCTCCAGTCCAGAATGTCTCTCTGGCTTCCCTCCATGCTGTCTGCTTGTGTCGGTTTCTGCTGCTTAAGGGCGGCGCCCGATCACTTCCTGCTTTTTGTACCTGCTGTGGGTCACACCCCTTGTGCGTCCTCAGCCTATTGCTGTCTGTCACCTGGTATATAGCTCAGCTGCTCCCATCTATTCCTGCCTGAGCATAGTGTTTCATTCAGTGTGTGCTTGCACTCTGAAGGTGCCAGGTCCCGTTCTGTGTTCTCTTGTCTGCCTATCCTGGAGGCTGTATTGCCTTCTAGGGGCCGATTACCTAGACCCGTTCCTGTATCTTGTCTGACCTGTCTGAACACGCTCCTAGCCTGTTCCTCCCGCCTTCTAGGGGCCGATTACCTAGACCCGCTCCTGTATCTTGTCTGTCCTGTCTGAACACGCTCCTTGCCTGTTCGTTCTGCCTCTCTGGGGGCCGTATTCCCAGACCCGCTCCTGTATTCCGCTGCAGTGTCGGTCTCCTCCGTACACTCAGTTCCAGTCTGAACTCTCTCCTATCCTTTACCTGTTTTGCCTCTATGTCCGTTCCCTTCCTTTTTCTGCAGAGTCTGAACTCGTACCTAACTCCTGCTTGTTGTCTCTGTACTCCCGTTTGTGAGTTTGTGGTCCACTCGCTACTTCTCTGCTAGTACCCTGTGGGTGTCTGGCTCTGCCTTTCCCTTCCTGTCTGTTCCGTGTGAACAGAGCCCTGTCCCCCCTACTCAGCCTAGCCTGCTCTGTCTCCTTTGCTCACCGCTCCGGTGGTTCTAGCCTGCTCTGACTCCTTTGCTCACCGCTCCGGCGGTTCTAGCCTGCTCTGACTCCTTTGCTCACCGCTCCGGCGGTTCTAGTCTGCTCTGACTCCTTTGCTTACCGCTCCGGCGGTTCTAGCCTGCTCTGACTCCTTGCTCACTGCTCCGCAGCCTTGCTCCGCTCTGACCCTTTTGCTCACTGCTCCGGCAGTCCTGTCCTGCCCTGCTTCTGCCCGCTGCTCCGGCAGTCCTGTCCTGCCCTGCTTCTGCCCGCTGCTCCGGCAGTCCTGTCCTGCCCTGCTTCTGCCCGCTGCTCCGGCAGTCCTGTCCTGCTTCTGCCCGCTGCTCCGGCAGTCCTGTCCTGCCCTGCTTCTGCCCGCTGCTCCGGCAGTCCTGTCCTGCCCTGCTTCTGCCCGCTGCTCCGGCAGTCCTGTCCTGCCCTGCTTGTGCTCGCTGCTCCTGCAGCCCCGTCCTGCTCTGTTCTTGCCCACCGCTTCGGGCGTTCCCTCTCTGCTGTGGTTGTCTACCGCATCTGCGGTTCTGTGACCCAGTCTGTACTGGGTCTTAACCTTTCTGTGCTCCAGCCCGTCCTTTCGGACAGTACCTCCCTGCCTGCATACTCGCCTGTATCCACCCATCTGCATACCTGCCGTGTTTGCTTACATCCACCAGTCTGTGCCAGCCTAACCTGCCTGTTCCTGAGTCCCAGTGTGTACTGGGTCCGATCCCGCCTGTGTTCCTACCTGCTAGTGCCTCCCTGTCTGCACTCTAGCTGTGCTTGCCTGTATTGTTCCTGAGTCCCAGTGTGTACTGGGTCCTATCCCGCCTGTGTTCCTACCTGCTAGTGCCTCCCTGTCTGCACTCTAGCTGCGCTTGCCTTTACCCGCCTGCCTGCATACCAGTCGTGCCTGCCTATACCCTCCAGTCTGTGCGCCAGCCTAACCAGCCTGTTCCAGTAATCCCTGTGTGGGCCAACCCCCATGTCCGGAGTTTGACCTGGAGTAGCACCTGGTCCCTCTGCCCGGTTTCTCCCTGGTGCACTGGCGTCGTATGCCGTCGTGCCATCCTGGTCGGATCGGCCAGATACTTAGTCACGCCCCTCCAGGCACTCTCCGGTTCATGGTCCAGTGGAACCACAACACCCGCACACGCCAGTCAGTCCGGGCGTGTGCATAACACTAAGCAGGACCTGACAAACATCCCTCCGGTGTGTGGGAAGATCCGGAGAGAAGACAAAGATATCGTCCAGGTACACCACCAGGCAAGAGTAAAGAAGATCACGGAAGATGTCGTTGACCAATTCTTGGAAGACGGCAGGAGCATTGCAGAGACCGAAGGGCATCACACGGTATTCATAGTGACCGTCCTGGGTATTGAATGCCGTCTTCCACTTGTCTCCTTGACGGATTCGGACCAGATTATACGCCCCACGTAGATCTAGCTTAGTAAAGATCCTAGCTCCCTTAAGACGGTCAAACAACTCGGAGATGAGCGGCAGGGGGTATTTGTTTTTTACCGTGATTTGGTTGAGACCTCTATAGTCAATACAGGGGCGTAATGAACCATCTTTCTTCTTAACGAAGAAGAATCCGGCTCCAGTCGGGGAGGTAGATTTCCGAATGAATCCCCTGGCCAGATTCTCCTCGATGTACTCTGACATGACCCGGGTTTCGGCCGACGACAACGGGTAGATAAGCCCACGGGGTGGAGTGGCGCCGGGTACCAGATCGATCGGACAGTCATGTGGCCTATGAGGTGGCAGTGTCTCTGCTTCCTTTTTACTGAAGATATCTGCATAGGACCAGTAAGGTGCCGGTAGACCGGGTAAATTTGCCGGGGTAGGTGGAGGACTAGCCGGACAAACCGGAACCAGGCAGGTCCTATGGCAATCCTGCCCCCACCGGAGTACTTCACAGGATTGCCAGTTCAGCACGGGTTCATGTGTCTGGAGCCAGAGTAGACCTAGCAATAGGGAGTGAGAGAGTCCGGACAGCACATGGAAGGAGATCTTCTCAGAGTGCAGCATTCCCACCTGCAGGGTTATGGGTTCAGTGACGAGCAGGATGGTCACCGGAAGGAGTCTTCGATACACGGAGGCGACTGACAATGGTTCAGCCAGAGGTTTGGTGGGAATCCGGTATCTCTCTACCAGGGACTGGGAAATGAGGTTTCCAGTAGCTCCAGAATCCAGATGAGCAATTTCAAAGTGACGGTTCTCTCCCCAGGAGATAGAGACAGACAAAGTCAGGGACGGAGAGGGCTTATTCTTGCCTAGGACGACCTCTCCGAGTGGTCCTAGACACTGGAGTTTCCCGGCTTCTCTGAGCAGGAACGGATGAAGTGCTCCTTACTGCCACAATAGAAACAGCTCCCCTCGGCTCGGCGTGACTCTTGGCGAGATTTGACCATCTTGGTCTGGTCGATCTGCATAGGTTCGGGCGAGTGCGCCCGGGGAGTGACTGGTTGAGAGGCAGGGCTCTGGAAAGTAGGAGCAAGGCGAGGAAACTTTCTCTCCCGGGTAGTCTCATTGGTACGTTCTTGGAAACGGATGTCAATCCGGGTGGCTAGTGACACCAGGTCATCCAGGGTGGTAGGAATGTCCCGACCGGCTAACTCGTCCTTAATCAGACCGGAAAGACCCTCCCAGAAGACGGACACCAGAGCCTCGTTGTCCCAGGCAAGCTCAGAAGCGAGGGTACAAAACCATATGGCATATTGGCCCATGGTGAGACTCTCTTGGCGGAGACCTAGCAGAGAGGAGGCTGAAGAGGATTTCCGTCCTGGTTCATCGAAGACTCTCCGGAAAGCAGCGAGGAAAGACGATAGGTCAGACACCAGGGGATCCCCTCTCTCCCACAGGGGATTTAGCCATGCCAGTGCTTCCCCAGTGAGACGGGACATGATGATTGCCACCTTGGCCCGGTCGGAGATGAACTGATGTGCCAAGAGTTCAAAGTGCAGCTTGCACTGGTTCAGAAAGCCCCGACATGAGACGGGGTCACCTCCAAAACGGGGAGGCGCAGAAAGTCGGGGACCTGGGCTGGATGCCGTGGTATTGGTGGGCAGCGGTGCTGCCGAAGCGGAAGTCACACGACTCGAGGTGGATACAGGTGGGACAGACAGCATGTCCAGACGGGAGTTGACATTCCGCAGGTAGTTCAGAATGGTTTCCTGTTGGGATCTCTGATGAGAAACCTTCTGGTACAGGTCCGTAAGCGAGGGGGCTTGGGGGCCACCGGGTTCCATGGCCCGAGCAAACTGTTACGGGTCCGGGTGGTGGAACCTCTGTGCTACAGTGCAAGGAGGGACCCAGAGGGGCGTAACTAAGTATCAACCCGGACCGACCCTGGTCGTACGGCAGCTAACGACTCCGTGACCAGGGAGGGACCGAGGCAAGGGACCAGGTGCTACTCTGGGGACGACCTTGTAAGGGAGCAGGTGACTCCCACGGTACAGATGGCAGGGACTGACCGGAATAGCAGGTAGGCACAGCAGGCAGGCTGGCGAGCGGAAGCCTCCAGGTAGGCTATCAGGTAGACACGGCAAATGACAGCAGGAGTCTCTAGGTGGGCTGGCAGGTTGTCATGGCAAGTGATGGCAGGAGACCCTAGGTGGTCACGGCAAGTGAAGGCAGGAGTCTCTAGGTGGGCTGGCAGGTGGTCACGGCAAGTGACGGCAGGAGTCTCTAGGTGGTCACGGCAAGTGACGGCAGGAGTCTCTAGGTGGTCACGGCAAGTGCTCCCAGGTGAGCGGGCTGGCAGGCACGGCAGGTAACAGGCAGGCAACAGGCAAGTGCTCCCAGGTGAGTGGACTGGCAGGCACGGCAGGTAACAGGTAGGTAACAGGCAAGTGCTCCCAGGTGAGCGGGCTGGCAGGCACGGCAGGTAACAGGTAGGTAACTGGCTGGCGGGCAAGACTGGTAGTCAGGCTAGCAGCGGGACCTGAGGGCTGAAGCAGAGGTCAGAAACACTGTGCAACAACTTTTGCTCGGGCACCTCCATTTTGGAGGAGGTGCCTTATATATGGGAGGATCCTCGGCCATTGGCCGGGGACTCCTTAGGACGGCGCGCGCAGCCCCTTTAAGAGGGAGGGAGCGCACGCCCTAAGCACAGTGCCCGGGGGGCTGCGCGCGTCGGCAGCAGGAAGAGGAGCGCTGGAAAACGCAGAGCGGGGAGCGAGGAGGTGAGTGGCAGCAGGGGGCAGAGACGCCGATGCTACACTCCACATGTGATAAAAATGTCACCTCCCAAATTCTTCTGCAAGCTGTGCCTGGACTTAGTGTGTGAGTGAGCCATCAGATAACCTACTTCAATTACCTGTTCAAAGCAGGGGGTCTCAGCTGCACCGGGTAATGTAGAATGTCATAGAGTGCTAGCTTTTGTTCTCTTCAAATCATGATGAAGCCATGCTTCAATGTTCTCTTTCAGAGATAGCATAAAAGACCGATTTACAGATCATCTCACAAGCCCATCTCCCAGTACAACCTCCCTGGGCCCCAAAATAACATCCCCTTCTTGGACTTGGCTATGGGCTTCTCCTCGAGGACACTCAATGCCTCTAAATTGGCATCCACGTGTAGTGCCATAGATTTTACAATTACATCTATGCCACTTTGCTTGGACTCCAGTTGAAAATACCACTGGCCCCCAGCAGGACACCTTTCCTGCAACTGCTATCATTATGTCCCTGCTGCAGAGAGGCAGTACAGAAGAGGCCTATAGGTAAGTTGTATTTATAGGGAAGTCGCATGAAAAATAAAAAAACCTAGAGCATTCAGCATTTGGAAAGAAAAAAAATATCATGGATTCAAAAAAATAGAAAAAGCCACCCCCCCCAAAAAAATCATTTTTTTGTGCATTTTATATTTTCCTATTGACTCGCAGTTAACATTGCCACAGCATTTTTTATAAAAAAAAAAAAAAAGAATTAAGAGAAAAAAATCCACCGAAGAAAATACACTATGTGAATCAATCCTAAATGTTTTAACTGTCTAAGGCTATGTGCCCACGATGCAGAAATGAAGCAGAAAATTTCTGCAGCGTTTCTGCATCTCCCTTGCCAGAAAAACGCATGCGTTTTTTTGACGCGTTTTTGACGCTTTTTTTGAGGCATTTTTCATGCGGATTTTACTTGCGTTTTTGTTGCATATCTAAAGCGTTTTTGAGACCAAATAAAGTTTATTTTAAAAAAAAAAAAAAAAAGGGAGAAATTCTGATGTCATTTCCTAGTTCAACCCCTCTTCACCATTTTGCTTTTTGTAAGAGAAAAAGATGCCAGAGGAATTGCAGCCCCTGCGGCGCAGCAGACAATGCCTTTTGCTGCTGACTTGCTTAAATCTCATGCACTACTACGTTGAGCAGGTAATATAAAGTAGATCTTTTTTTGTGTTACATTATTTGTATGTAGTGTGTGTACTAACCTATATTGTTATATAGGAGCGGTTAAGGAGGAGAAGACGACCTAAAAAGATGTGGGTGCACCCTATCTTGCTTGAGCGTGCGGACAAGGGCCACTTCAATCTTCTTTACCAGGATTTAAGGAGGTAAGATATATGTTCATAAAGTCTAAGGTCACACGTGTATACCTTTTTTTTTTTTAACGTTTTTGCTTGTATACTCTGTTACAAAATTATATTTTAATCCTATTTTTTTTTTTCTACAAAGTTTTCCGGAAAAATTTCAACAATTTTGCCGTCTGAACATTACTGCATTTGATCGTCTGCTAAGCTAAGGATGAAAAAGGATTACTGCTAAGGATGAAAATGGAGAAATGGTAAGAGAGGATGTTGAGAAGGCCGAACTTTTTAATTCCTATTTTGCATCTGTTTTCTCTCAGAAAGAAAATGTAACATCAACTGATCTTCACTGTCCTTTTAAAGGAATAGAGGAATCCAAGTTATCTGTAAACAGAAAGATTGTGAGGGAATATTTAGCTAACATAAATGAGTTCAAGTCTCCAGGTCCAGATGAATTACACCCCAGAGTACTGAAGGAGATCGTAGAAGAAATTTTAGAACCACTCTCCATAATCTTTGAAAATTCTTGGAGAACAGGAGAAGTCCCAGAAGACTGGAGAAGAGCAAATGTTGTTCCTATCTTCAAAAAGGGGAAGAAGGTGGACCCAGGGAACTATAGGCCGGTGAGTCTGACTTCTATACCAGGAAAGATCTTTGAACAAATTATTAAACAACATGTATGTAAGTACATGGATAAGAATGAAGTGATTAACCAGAGTCAGCATGGGTTTGTAACTAACAAGTCATGTCAGACTAACTTAATTTCCTTCTATGACAGAATCACTGACTGGGTGGATCAGGGAAATGCTGTAGATATAGTATATCTTGACTTCAGCAAAGCAGTTGACAAAGTATCTCACACCATCCTTATTGAAAAAATGACCAAGTATGCAATGGACCAGGCAACTGTTAGGTGGATTCATAACTGGCTTAGTGATCGGACTCAAAGGGTGGTTGTAAATGGCTTCACATCCAGCTGGATGAATGTCTCAAGTGGGGTATCACAGGGCTCCGTCCTGGGACCTGTATTGTTCAACATCTTTATCAATGATTTAGATGAAGGAATTGAGGGTAAACTGATTAAATTTGCTGATGACACAAAGCTAGGTGGGATAGCTAATACTAGAGAAGAGAGAGAGAGGATTCAAAAAGACCTACATAAACTGGAGCAGTGGGCAGCAACCAACAGAATGGTTTTTAACAGGGAAAAATGCAAAGTACTACATCTGGGCAATAAAAATGAAAAAAGCATATACAGAATGGGAGGAATAGAGCTAAGCAACAGTACATGTGAAAAAGACTTAGGTATACTAATAGATCATAGACTGAACATGAGTTAACAGTGTGATGCAGCAGCAAAAAAGGCAAATACAATTCTGGGATGTATTAACAGAAGCATACAGTCTAGATCACGTGTAGTCATTATCGGTCTTTACTCCTCTTTGGTCAGACCTCATCTGGAATACTGTGTACAGTTTTGGGCACCACATTTTAAAAAAGACATAGACAAACTGGAGCAAGTTCAGAGAAGAGCGACCAGAATGGTGACTGGTCTGCAAACCATGTCCTATGAGGAACGGTTGCAGGATTTGGGAATGTTTAGCTTGCAAAAAAGAAGACTGAGAGGAGACTTAATAGCTGTCTACAAATATGTCAAGGGCTGTCACATTGTAGAAGGATCATCTTTATTCTCATTTGCACAAGGAAAGACTAGAAGCAATGGGATGAAACTAAATGGGAGGAGACACAGATTAGATATTAGAAAAAACTTTTTGACAGTTAGGGTGATTAATGAGTGGAACAGGCTGCCACGAGAGGTGGTGAGTTCCCCTTTAATGGACGTCTTCAAACAGAGGCTGGACAGACATCTGTCTGAGATGATCTAGTGAATCCTGCTTTGAGCAGGGGGTTGGACCAGATGACCCAGGAGGTCCCTTCCAACTCTACCATTCTATGATTCTATGATTCTATTAAGCATTATTTCTCCTGACCTGGACTACCAAGACACCGTAATGCGAAGGGCCATCTCTGCTGAGGAAAGGCTGCTCATCACCTTGCGGTAAGTTGAATGTTATATGTTTTTTATTATTTTTTAGATCTAAGCAACATATGCTGCCATGGGCAGAAAAATTATTGATTCAGTATTTCCACATTATGTTGTTCAGCTTTTATTTTTTTCTCCGATTTAGGACAATAGTACATTTTTATAATAGAAACACCTCAGCAATTCTGCATTTATCAACCATAGCCAGTTTCACATGTACACATCTACAGCACCTTCCCAAAAAATGTTCTAGAGATCCGTTCCCCGTGTGTCATGTGTGTTTTCCGTGTTGTACTTGTGTGCATTACGTGTGCTGCACCTGGATCACATGGACGGACTTCTGCGAGTCAGCACTACAATCGATAATCCCAGGAGTCGGTGCTGAACGCTGCCCTCATCATGGTTCTCTACTGGCACTGTGCTCAGCACCAGCAGGGACCATGATGGGGGGTTAGTATTGTGTCCCCCAACTGTAAAAATTAAGAATAAAGTAATAGCAATCATTATGCCTCTTGTCTCCGGTATGTCTGGAAACTGTCATCACTGTTACCGGAGAAACTGATTAGTTAGTTAGTCACCCTGTGGTGATGGCTCCCCTGTGTCTGTGTACCTAATTTTGGCTTTACCATGAGATCAGCATGCACACAGATCAGATTGAAAAGGTCACTGATGTGTGAACTCTAGAGCAAACATCGTAGGCAAACACACACACAAAATGAAAACAGAATAGAATTGATGTGTGAACTCAAGAGCAAACAAAATCTGAAAAAACAAATATTAAAATGTGTGTCCAAACCCACCCCCCCCCAAAAAAAAAAAGCCAATCGCGGAATAGTATTTTGTAATAGTCAGTCATTTTTAACAGAGTAATCAGAATTACTGTTGGCTTGTATTTCTTTCTATGGCTTTTCTAATTATTTATTTTTCCTTTTCAGGTTTTTGGCCACAGGAGAGAGCTATACATCACTGCACCTCCAATTTCGGGTTGGTAAGTCCACCATTTCCAGAATTGTGAGGTGCACATGTAGCGTCATCTGGCAGAAGTTGCAGCCCATTGTGATGCCTTCTCCAACCGAGGAGACTTGGCTGCAGGTCGCAGCAGGCTTTCAAACTGTGGCCAATTTCCCAAACTGCATAGGTGCTGTTGATGGCAAACATGTCAGAGTTCAGCAGCCACCACGATCAGGATCACGCTTCTTTAATTATAAGAAGTATTTTTCTGTGGTCCTGATGGCGGTGGCTAATGCACATTACAAATTTGTTGCCATCGACGTTGGTGCTTATGGCAGTACAGGGGACTCTCGGGTGTTTAGATCATCACAGATTGGGCTGCAAATTCTTCAAGATGGCGGAACGCTCCCAGCTCCAAGACCTTTGCCGGGTTAGACACATCCAGTTCCTTTTGTGATGGTATCAGATGAGGCATTTCCCTTACAGACCAACCTGCTGCGCCCATACCCACGAAGGGCACTGGATGACCGGCGGAGGATTTTTAATTATCGGCTGAGTCGTGCACGCAGATATGTGGAATGCACCTTTGGAATCATGTGTAGTCAGTGGAGGATCTTTCACACTGCCATACAGTTGGATACGGAGACCGTTGACATTGTAATTAAGGCATGCTGTGTACTCCACAACTATGCTGGTGAGTACAGCACTGAACAAGATGAGGAGTCACAGCTGTGTGAATTAATTACAGTTGTCAACTCTGGTCAGGGAAGGACATCCAACTCTGGTTCCAGGGTGAGAGAAACCTTCGCTGACTACTTCATGAGTGCTGAAGGTGCCGTGCAATGGCAATACTCCTATGCCGGTGTTGAGCAGCCTGACCAGCAGAGAAGATCTGTCTTCAATTTTATCGGAAAAATGTTTAAAAAAGTTTTCATAAAATAAAAAATAAATGTTGTTTAAGTTGTAATTTGTCACCAATATTTTTTTAATTCCCACATTTTAACTATTGTTTTAGGACCATACCTCCACGCAAAAGTGAACAACCCACAAGTATCAGTGCCTGGAAATTAGCGTTACTACCTAGAGCGCTCTTCCCAAGTACTGTCTGCTAAAGTCATCCCTCACCATTGTTATTTGCTTGCGCAAAGAGCAGAACTAGCAACAAACAGTGTTGAGAGTAGTATCCATCCAAAACTTTGTTGCGGTCAAAAATATCAAAGTATATTTCGAATTTTAAAATGACTGTAGACAGTCGACCACACACGTAGAGTAGGTGAAAAAAAATAAACATTAAGAGTTCCTCTGACCTGCGCTATTGTGAGCACAGATCGGGGACCACTTTTTCAGTTAAACCAAATCAAACCACATATACACTTGAAAAGTAAAATGAACACATAGATTAACAAATTTTTTTTAATAAACAATATAGAAGAAATTTTAATATTTTTAAAACACAAAACAAAAAACTTAAGTGAACATTTATTTGGACAAACATTGCCCATAACTTGTTAATAACACATTGGGTACGGCAGAGCTGTCCTGTCATCAGTTTAGGACCATAAAATACGGGCAGAACCTGTAGGCTGTTTAATTATATATAACTAAACACCTTTTATTACATTCCCCTACGCCTGAAGCCTGGTATAGGTGACAGTAGAAAAGGTGTTTGCTAACTTTTTATAAAAAAAAATGAGTATCTACCAACCTACAGGTGCTGCCTGTATTTGCTAGGGTCCAAAAATGAGGACAGGGAGGGGTAAATGATTTACCTATAAGTTATGAAATTGGGGCTCAAAGCCGTACCCAGAGAACATTTCTTGGCTAAAACTAGCATTTGGGGATGGTCCTCTGAGAAAAGAGGAGCCACCAGGGGCCATTTGTCGACCATAAGTTGCTTCGGATTGTTCTGGCCGGTATGCTTCAACCTGGACAAAACGCTGTGATGCTGCTGCTGGTGGTGGTGGAGTCACACTGGGATTAAATAAATTATGAATGACATTAACTATGGCTGGGGTTGATGGCATAACTGATGCCCCATCAATCGCTGTTAACAGAGCATTTGCTGCTGTAAGGTAAATGTTCTGCTTCTCTCGTGGCATGGATCGGAGGCGGCCAGCTATGGATAAGCCAAATAAATCGAGGGGATCCTCCTGGCATGTCCTTTCCACAAGACTGAGGGTACGTTTTGTCAGGGCTTCAAACAGACAACTCGCACCCTCGTGGCTTTTAGACATTTTTTTGGTCGCCCTTCTCGATGCCACGGGACGAGCAGAAGCAGACCCCGTCCCAGTGGGCCTCGACACATCACCAGTAGAGCTACCGGCAGCGCTTGGACCAGGAGCAGCAGTCCCCAAAACTGTGTCGATGTCCACTTGAGTGACGGAATAACTTGCGGGACAACCATCATTGGCAGAAGCAGATGTCTCAGGTGTTGCAAGATGGACAATTGGATGTAATTCCTCCTCTTCTTCTTCCGTTATTGGGTGGGTAAGTGTAGATGGGGCACTGATGTTGCCTTCAGTTCTTAAAGAAAAGGTTAAAAATCCTGTTAATAAAATTTTTTTGTAAACATTGCAATCAATATTTATTGCGAAATTACCTTCGCAAACTCCTGCTGCTTAGCATGAACGCAAGCTCATCTGCATATGGTAATTTTCTTTTACGTGGCGATGCGCCACTTTTCACCGACTGGTGATACTTCACCAGCCGGTCGGTGACCGATCGCCATCCACTCTTCACATCACACACTGCAATAACAAAACAAAAACAATTTATTAACTTCTTTAACAACAAAAATTAAATTAAAAATAGATCTAACAAAAAGGTAAAAATCAATACTTACTAATTTCCTCTTGGGCATCACGATCCTCATTGATCCACTGGGGATAGATTTCCCGCAAGACAGAGGTCCAGGCGTCCTTTTTTCTCTGCTTGTCTTTATAACAGTCGCTAGCTCTGTCCCATATTTCAGGATATTTTTCAATCTATAGTGAATAACATGAATATTTTTTTTTTTTTTAAAAAAGGGTGGAATAAAAGAGTAAGAAAGAAAAAAAAAAAAAAAAACATTCTAACAAACAAACGAAAAACATATGACGATATCTCCACACACAACAACACCAGCCCCTCACCTATATTGTACAGTTCTTTCACACGTCAATCTCCGGGACGAGTGGTGATGCCACTTTACACACATAACGGAGACCCACACACAGACCCATTCCATAGCACATATCTGTAGTAATGTGGATATGTGTATGTGATCAATTAACCTTACAGCGTATGCAGGAGCTTTGAGTCAATGAACCTACATACGCTGTCCAAGAATCTTTCAGTTCAAGAAATAATTCTAAAAAAAAAAACGTGGGCTCCCGCATAGTTTTAATAACTAGCAGAGGGAAAGCAGACGGTTGAGGGCTGATGTTATAGTCTTGGAAGTAGGCAATAACCATGGCCCCTTCCCTTGCTATTAATACCAGCCCGCAGCAGTTAGCTTAGCCTTTACTGGCCATTGTACAGGGGGACCCCCACAAAAAAAATGACATGGGGTCCCCCTATAAGTAGTAGCCAGCAAAGGCTAGGCAGACAGCTGTGACCTGATATTAATAGCCAAGAAAGGGGCCATGGTTGTAGGCCCCCTCCCAGGCTATAATATCAGCCCTCAGCCGCCCCAGATTTGGCGCATCATATTTGTGCGCCAAATCTGGCGCTTAGCATCGCTCTTCCACGCTGCCCTGGTGCGGTGGCAGGGGGTAATAGTGTTGGGGTTCATGACAGCGCCAGCTGCCATGAAGCCCAGGTTAGTAATGATGGGCGTCTATAAGACACCACCATTACTAACCTACAAAGTGTTAAAAAAAAAAAACACAATACACCCAGAAATTTTTTTTTTATTTGAAATAAAACACCATTTTATTTAATTCTTTGTTTACTTAAAAAAAAATAGTTACCTGTTCACGTTCCTGCGCTGATCTCCCATGCACAGCTGTCACATCTGGAGATGGTGTAAGCTCACGCTGCCGGGAACACGTCCGCTCCCGGCAGCGGGAGCCACTGACTGAGGTCACCGGAGTGCATTCAGTCAGCGCAGCTCCGGAGACCTCCTTTACGGCACTGCTGTACCGTGGGAATTTCTCACGGAACAACAGGGCCGTAAAGCAGCTTACCGGAGCAGCGGGGACTGAATTCCGGCAAACCCGCTTATGCAATGACGGGGCTGCTTTACGGCCCCGTCATTCTAGCGGCGGCAGCGGTTCAGAGCGGTCACATTCTATGTGACTGCTCTAAACTGGAGATCATCGTGGGACACTCGTGGACTACTACGGAGGGGTAAGGATAAGGTTGTGGTTTATTATTTTATTACAGGAGATCAATGGCTTCGGGGAATTAGGTGTCTAGGTGAGTATAGGTGTAGTTTTTTATTTTTTATTTATTTTAGGTGGCGATCGGCGGGGACAGGTAATGATTTAATTTTCATAGGTAACCACTGGCCACCAATGAAAAAAACAGGGACAGTAAATAATATTGGGGGCAATAATACAAATAAATAAAAAAAAATAGTAAGAGGGACAATAATTTATGGGAGCTAGAATTTAATTTTGGGCCACATTTCACAGCAGGAGCAGGCTGATGGGAACTACTGCTCCCATCGAGCTGCTACTGCTGGCACTAGTGGACGGGGAACAGACATAGGCCGATGGGAGTAGTAGTCTCACATTGGCCTATGTCTCCCTGCTGACACCAGCGCACACAGACCCGACACAGACCCGACACAGACCCCACACAGACACATTCAGACACTTACCACACTTATCATGAATCCCACGTTGAGATTCATGCGCTTGTACCACCCCACGTTAGCAGCCATGATCCTGGTAGACGGGAATACTATGGGATTCTCGTCTTCCTGGATTATGGGATGCTCATGGGATGGCTGGAACGCCCCGACATGAGGTCACTTCCTATTTGATGCGGTTTTGTGCTACAAGACCGCATCAAATGCGCTTCAATTCCGCAAGTCTTTTTACATATTTGCGGATTTGAAGCGTCCCAATGCAAGTCAATCGCGGCCATTCCGCTGCGTTTCCGCAAAATTAATGAACATGCTGCGGATTTTTTTGCGCTGAATAAACGCTGCGGAAAAATCCGCAGCATGTGCATTGACATTGCGGAATGCCATTGAGGACCATGGGGTGCGTATTACCAAGCGTTTTTGATGCGTTTCCGCTGCGGAAATTCCGCGGCAAAAACGCTTTAAAAACGCATCGTGGGCACGCAGTCAAAGGCTACAATCCCATGATGAGCTTTTGGTGAGTGTTTGATGTTGCAGATTTTCTGCACTATTTCTGCTCCAATTAAGTAAATTAGGTCACTTGCGTTTTTTCATTGCATGTTTGAGTGCATTTTTTTACATGTAGTTTTATCGCGTTGATATTTTATGTTTTAAATAAAAAAATGAGCAAATTGGAAGGAGACAAAGTGCAAAATAGGGTCTTATCTGGGTATCGATATTAACAGAAATGCACAGATTTCTTACACTTCCTGGTATTTTGCGTTTCTTAATTGTAGAAGATAAATTGAGATGTTGCAGATTTGAAACACGCACCGCAGGTCAGTTTACGGTCAGTAAAAAAAAGCACAGTGGGTATGAGATTTCTATAAATCCCATTCACTTTGCTGAAACTGTAAGACTCTGCATTTGACACAGCGAAATTATGCAACATCAAAACCTCATCATGCGCACACAGCCTAAAAGGTTGACAACACTTTTATCATGCAGTAAAAAAGAACAATTTTTAAAATACCAAAACTCATTAGAGAATTAGGGTTTTATAGTCTTCCATGTCTCCAATGTTTTTGCCCAAGGGTCTTAAACTCAGCTGGGTAAATGGGCCTCACATAGAAAAAATTTGAATATGAAGGGCCACGTTCTATGCCAGAGAAGATTACGTTTTAAGTGATACCATTACTTTTCTATAGGAATCTTTTTTTTTTGGTATGCTAGTTATTCTTTTTAATGGTGTATATCATATGGGTTATGGTACAGGTCTTCTCTTTTAGTTAATTTTTTACATAAAACAGCATTTTTAGTGTTTAACCACTTCGTGCCAGAGCCTGTTTTTGCCTTCGTGACCGGGCCAATTTTTTCAATTCTGACCACTGTCACTTTATGAGGTAATTACTCTGGAACGCTTCAACGGATCCCCCTGATTCTGAGACTGTTTTTTCATGACATATTGTACTTCATGATTGTGGTAAAATTTCTTCAATATCACTTGCGTTTATTTGTGAAAAAATCGGAAATTTGGCAAAAATTTTGAAAATTTTGCAATTTTCGAACTTTGAATTTTCATGCCCTTTAATCAGAGAGATATATCACACAAAATAGTTAATGAATAACATTTCCCACATGTCTACTTCACATCAGCACAATTTTGGAACCAAAATTTTTTTCTGTTAGGAAGCTATAAGGGTTAAAAGTTGACCAGCGATTTCTCATTTTTACAACAAAATTTACAAAAACATTTTTTTAGGGACCACATCTTATTTGAAGTGACTTTGAGGAGCCTTTATGACAGAAAATACCCAAAAGTGATACCATTCTAAAAACTGCACCCCTCAAGGTGCTCAAAACCACATTCAAGAAGTTTATTAACCCTTCAGGTGCTTCACAGGAATTTTTGGAATGTGGAAGAAAACAATGAACATTTAACTTTTTTTCACAAAACTGCTACTTTAGCCTCAAATTTTTAATTTTCACAAGGGCAGCCAGAAAAAATGGACCCCAAAATGTGTTGTGCAATTTCTCCTGAGCACGCTGATACCCCATATGTGGTGCAAAGCCACTGTTTGGGCGCACGGCATGGCTCGGAAGGTAAGGAGCGCCATTTGACTTTTGGAATGGAAATTTGACTGGAATCGATAGCGGACACCATGTTGCATTTGGAGAGCCCCTGAGGTGCCTAAACAGAGGAAACCCCCAACAAGTCACCCCATTTTGGAAACTAGACCCCTCAAGGAACTTATCTAGATGTGTGGTGAGCACCTTGAACCCTCAGGGGCTTCACACAATTTTATAATGTTGAAGGGTGAAAATAAAAAAACACATTTTTATCACAAAACTGCTACTTTAGTCTCAAATTTTTAATTTTCACAAGGGCAGCCAGAAAAAATGGACCCCAAAATGTGTTGTGCAATTTCTCCTGAGCACGCTGATACCCCATACGTGGTGCAAAGCCACTGTTTGGGCGCACGGCATGGCTCGGAAGGTAAGGAGCGCCATTTGACTTTTGGAATGGAAATTTGACTGGAATCGATAGCGGACGCCATGTTGCATTTGGAGAGCCCCTGAGGTGCCTAAACAGAGGAAACCCCCAACAAGTCACCCCATTTTGGAAACTAGACCCCTCAAGGAACTTATCTAGATGTGTGGTGAGCACCTTGAACCCCCAGGGGCTTCACACAATTTTATAATGTTGAAGGGTGAAAATAAAAAAACACATTTTTAACACAAAACTGCTACTTTAGCCTCAAATTTTTAATTTTCACAAGGGCAGCCAGAAAAAATGGACCCCAAAATGTGTTGTGCAATTTCTCCTGAGCACGCTGATACCCCATATGTGGTGCAAAGCCACTGTTTGGGCGCACGGCATGGCTCGGAAGGTAAGGAGCGCCATTTGACTTTTGGAATGGAAATTTGACTGGAATGGATAGCGGACGCCATGTTGCATTTGGAGAGCCCCTGAGGTGCCTAAACAGAGGAAACCCACAACAAGTGACCGAATTTTACAATCTACTCCTCTGTATACATTAATCTAGTGGTGGGAAAATAAGTAGGTAAATGGTCACTAAACCCATAGATGAATTCCCACAGAGGTGTCATTTCCATAATGGGGTCACTTCAGGGGGGATTATGCTGTTCTGGCACTTTTCAGAGTACCAGAGCTAAAGAATCCCCCCTGAAGTGACCCCATTTTGGAAATGACACCCCTCTGGGAATTCATCTATGGGTTTAGTGACCATTTTAACTCGATGGATGATTTCCAGAAACAAGCACGCAATGGAAGGTTTAGATTCTGGAGAACCCCCCCTGGAAATTAAGTGAGCTCTACTCGAATATGTCATTCACTAAATGAACCAAATGTTTGAATGACAAATTGGGATACATTTTTACAGTTTAAATACGTGGTTCTGTGTGGTAGATTTTAAAGCAGTCAGTGACGCATAAGGCTGGCAATGATGGGCATTGTGGGCAATAGTAGCGGGTATCACGCCTCATTCCTCTCTTAGTACATACACGACATCTTTTCTGGGGGTTCCTTCTTGTTTCCGTTGCTGGAATAAGTGCAATAAAATGTCGCTTAGTGAGTCTATTCACATCCTCAGATTCTAATGGATGAGCGGGGCTAACACTTTGAAAGACAAGATTTTCAATTACCTTTTCTTGATAATCAAGAAAAGGATCTGAATTTCCTGCTTTTTTGTACAACACAAAAGAATTGTATGTGGCCACCTGAAACAAATAGATAACCAACTTTTTATACCAGGTATAGGACTTTCTTGATACCTGGTATGGCTGTAGAACCTGGTCTGCAAGGTCCACACCCCCCATGTGTTTGTTGTAGTCAATGACTGACACAGGTTTTTGCTTCGGAGTGGTGGATCCTAGTTCTACAGTGGCCCTTGTGGCATCTGTGTGGATCGAGCTGAGGACAAAAATATCCCTCTTATCCCTATATTTCAGGGCAAGCAGCTCTCCGTTGCGTACAGCCCCTGACTGCCCCTTTTGGAACTTTTGGTTGACCAATGGTTGTGGAAACCCCTGACGGTTTTTACGGATGGTCCCACACGCCCCGATGTTGTGTTCAACCAGACTTTTAAATAGGGGTATGCTGGTGTAATAATTGTCCACATATAGATTGTAGCCTTTTTGAAAAAATGGACTTATCAGCTCCCAAACAATTTTTGCAGATGTCCCCAGATAAGTAGGGCATCCTGGTGGGTTTAGTTGGCTATCTTTCCCCTCATATATGCGGAAAGCGGATGTGTATCCGGTTGAACTTTCGCACATTTTATAGATCTTTATTCCAAACCTTGCCCTTTTAGATGGGATAAATTGCTTGAGGTGCAGTCTTCCTTTGAATTTTACAAGGGACTCATCTATAGAAATATTTTGTGTTGGGGTGTAGAGGCTTAAGAATTTTTCTGACAAATTTTCAATGATGGGTCTAATTTTATATAACCTGTCATGTTCTGGGGCATTTCTGGGCAGGCATTGACTATTGTCGTTAAAATGCCAAAACCGCATGAGCATTTCATAACGGGTCCTAGGCAGAATGACTGAAAACATAGGGGTGGCTTGAACAGGGTGGTTGGACCAGTAGGATCGAATGCTCGGTTTTTTAACAAGCCCCATGGCAAATGTAAGTCCTAAAAATTTTTTTATTTCCGGGACATTAGTTGGTGTCCATAAATTTGCCCTAGCATAGTAAGATCGGGGATTCTGGCTTATGAATTGGGATGCATATAAATTTGTTTGCACGACAATATGCTCTAGCAAGCTGTCTGTAAAAAACAAATTAAAAAAATGAATTGGTCCAAAATCTTCCACCTCCACATTTATACCAAGAGTGGCGTTGAAATCAGGGCTGAATGGAGCAGCCGAATCCGAAGCCTCCCATCTGGGAAATGCTAGATCATGTGGCAAAGCCCCTTGTACACTGGCGTGCGCCAATTCACTAGTAGCAGGGACAGCGCTTGTACTGGGCAGTGTTCCCTGATTTGGAGACGTTTCTCCAGTAGCGCTATTTGCCCCTATTGTTGTACTGGTCCTTGGGCTTGAGGATGGACCAGAATCACTGCTCATTTCTGAGCTCTCAGTGTCGCCGCTACTAAAGCCCTCAAAATCCACATCTCCATCTGAGATTGCGCTGTCATCAGTGTCAGAACACAGCAGGGCATACACCTCCTCTGCGGTATAAGTCTGACGGGCCATTTTATTTTTAGATTTTTTGACTGGACTGAACGGACCGGACTGAACGGACGGGACTGATCTGACAGGACTGACTGACCTGACAGGACTGACTGATCTGACAGGACTGACTGACTGACAGATCTGACAGGACTGACTGACTGACAGATCTGACAGGACTGACTGACTGACAGATCTGACAGGACTGACTGACTGGACTGATCTGACAGGACTGACTGACTGGACTGATCTGACAGGACTGACTGACAGGACTGACTGACTGGACTGATCTGACAGGACTGACTGACTGACAGATCTGACAGGACTGACTGACTGACAGATCTGACAGGACTGACTGACTGACAGATCTGACAGGACTGACTGACTGACAGATCTGACAGGACTGACTGACTGACAGATCTGACTGATCTGACAGGACTGACTGACTGATCTGACAGGACTGACTGACTGATCGATCTGACAGGACTGACTGACTGATCGATCTGACAGGACTGACTGACTGATCTGACAGGACTGACTGACTGATCTGACAGGACTGACTGACTGATAGATCTGACAGGACTGACTGACTGCTAGATCTGACAGGACTGACTGACTGACTGACTGATCTGACAGACTCACTAACCCTAACTCTTACTTTCTTTTTTATTTATTTTTTTTTACTTTCACAGTGGCAAGGCTGACACAGCTCTTGTCACACTGTTTCTCCTCTGCTCTCTCACTGAGATCGGAGGAGAAACAGTGTATTTATCAGGCAGATCGCCCGGGAAAGTTTGTTGCTAAAACAAACTTCCCTGGTGATCTCTCTGATTGGCTGGTGTGACGCTGACATCATCGAGACCTGAGCCAATCAGGTCTCAATGATGTCAGAGGTCACAGCACCGGGATCCCCGCCGCTCCTGAGGTATGTGGGGGGTCCCGATCGCCGACCACCAGCTGTTACTATCTTTTAAATGCCGCGATCGCTATGGATCGCGGCATTTAAAAGCAGACAAGTTTTTGAAGCTGCTGGTGCCTCCAACGTCCCCCGAACAACAAGATGCAGAGTCCTTCAGAGGTTTGCAGCTGTGCGTAAGCCATCCTCTATCCTCTGCACACAAGCAGAAACGGCTCCAGTGGGCCAAACAATACATGAAGACTGACTTCAAAACTGTTTTGTTAACCGATGAGTGCCGTGCAACGCTCGATGGTCCAGATGGATGGAGTGGAGGATGGCTGGTTGATGGACACCCCACGCAAACACGGCTACAGCGCCAACAAGGAGGAGGTGGAGTAATGTTTTGGGCTGGAATCATGGGGAGAGAGATTGTCGGCCCCTTTAGGATCCCTGAAGGGGTAAAGATGAACTCCATAATATATGTGGACATTCTCAAACAGCACTTCCTGCCATGGTTCAAGAAGAAGAACCGTGTATTCCGCAGCAAGATCATTTTCATGCATGATAATGCACCGTCTCATGCTGCACATAACACATTTGCATCTCTGGCTGATATGGGCATAAAAGGGGACAAACTTATGGTGTGACCCCCATGCTCCCCTGACCTCTACCCCATTCAGAACCTTTGGAGCATCATTAAAAGGAGTGTCTATGATGGCGGGAGGCAGTTCACATCTAAGCAACAGCTCTGGGAGGGTATTCTGTCCTCATGCAAAACAATTGAAGCAGAAACCATCCAAAACCTGACAAATTCAATGGACGAGAGAGTTCAGAAGCTCCTTTCGAACAAGGGGTCCTATGTGCAAATGTAACATCACCTAGAATAAAGTTTTGAGTTGAAAACTGTTTGATTTCAGTTTCTAATAACCTGCTAATGCTTATAATTTCAAAAATGACTATTTTTTTGTTCTTTATTAAAATGAAAAGGTTGATCGAAGAGTGTGGGGGATCTAAGAGTGTGGCAACCCAGTAGTCAGGATTACTTCGAATTCTGACAATCTGAGGGTCATGTTGCAGGTAGTTCAGTAAGAAGGCACTCATGTGTCTTGCGCATCTAGGAGCCCCAAAATTATTTTCTGGGCTAGATGCAGCTAAAAATTAATATTAATTTTAAATCTGGTGGAGTTTAGTATAGATGGCCTAATAGAATCAGTACTGCACACTGCTACAAGGCCCAAATTATTTTCCAGCCAAGATACAGATAAACATGATTAGTAATTTGAAAGCTTAAAACGGTTGGTGAGGTGATTTTAACAAGTCATCAAGCTTTTACTCTCCCCAGGATGACACAGGGGTAGAAAAGTCGTTTCGGATCCATGATTTGTTCATCTTTATGAACGTAAGTCTGTCTACATTATCAGTGGAGAGCCGCGTGCGCTGATCTGTCAGCACACCACCAGCAGCGCTGAACACACGTTCAGACAGAACGCTGGCTGCGGGGCATGACAAGATCTCCAAGGCGTAAGTGGCGAGCTCCGGCCATTTATCCAGATTGGAAGCCCAATAAGAGCAAGGGTCCAGTGACACAGTCATGGCTTCAATGTTTACTTGGAGATACTCCTGTACCATCGTCTCTAGGCGTTGACTATCTGTCAGACTTCTTGTCTCCTGTGGCCTTGCAGAGGATGGGCTAAAAAAGTGGTGAAATGATTCCGCAAAATTGATGTTACCAGCAGATACTGTGTTTCTGTTACGTTTTGAGTGCTGAACACTCGACGGTCCCACGGTTGGCAAGTTGGAACTGTGAGATTCACTACGTGCACCACTAGTGTTTTGGGGAAAAGCACATGTAAGATTCTGCAACAGTCTCTGCTGATACTCCTGCATGCGTGCATCTCTTTCTATGGCAGGAATAATTTCTGCAAATTTACTTTTGTACCGGGGATCTAACAATGTGGCAACCCAGTAGTCAGGATTATTTCTAATTCTCACAATTCGGGGGTCATGTTGCAGGTAGTGCAGCAAGAAGGCACTCATGTGTCTTGCGCATCCAGGAGCACCAAGTCCCTGTTGTGTTGGTGGCGAGGTAACAATCATGTGTCCTTCCTCTGCCCTCTCCCCCCAACCTCGCACAACAGAAATGTGATCAAGGTCTCCCTCATCTGATGAGTCTTCCATCAGTTCGCCCTCCACTTCTTCCTGAGCTCCTACACCTTCCTCACTAGTTTGGCTGCTACCATGCGCCCTGGTAAAACCATCTCCCCCACCCTCACATGCCTGCCGCCTTGGTACTGCCGACCGTCTGGACCTTGCAGATGTTAGCCCTTCTGCATACAACTCCTCCTCCTCTACTTCCTCCACCTCCTCTTGTGCCACCACCTGACTCCGAATTCTGTTTAACATGTGCTCCAGCATGCAAATCACCGGAATAGTCATGCTGATAATGGCATCATCAGCACTAAACATCTTCGTCGCCATTTCAAAACTGTGCAGAAGGGTGCATAGGTCCCTGATCTGAGACCACTCCTCCAGCGTCATTTGCCCCACCTCTGGATCTCGTTGGCCCAGGCTATACGTCACAACGTATTGCACCAGGGCTTGTCGGTGCTGCCACAGTCGCTGCAACATGTGCAGAGTTGAATTCCACCGGGTAGGCACATCGCATTTTAGCCGGTGAAGTGGCAGGCCCAACGACTTCTGTAGAGATGTAAGTCGCTGAGCTGTGGGATGCGAACGGCGGAAGTGAGCACACAGCGACCGTGCCCTCTGCAGAAGGCCATCTAGTCCGGGATAGTGGGCTAAAAATTGCTGGACAACCAGGTTCAACACGTGAGCCATACAAGGCACGTGTGAGACATTGCCCCGGCGAAGGGCCACACCCAGGTTTGCAGCATTGTCGCACACGGCCTTCCCTGGTTTCAGGTCCAGTGGAGACAACCATTCATGAAACTGGTTCTCCAGAGCTGACCACAACTCCTCAGCTGTGTGACTCACATTTCCCAGACATTTCAAAGTAAAAACCGCCTGATGACGTTGAGCCCTGCTGCCAGCATAGTAAGGAGGTGTGCAGGATCCCTTCTGCGCAGTTAGAAAGCTTGTGGCATGACCAGACAGGCTTTGGGTGCAGGTGGAGGACCGAGAGGAGGTTGAGGAGGCAGAAGCAGTGGAGGAACTTTGAGATAAAGAGGATTGACGCACAACTCGTGGGGACGGCAAGACTTGGACAGCAGCCCCTTGTCCTGCTGTCACCATAGTTACCCAGTGCCCAGTCAGCGACATGTAACGCCCCTGTCCATGCCTACTCGTCCAAGTGTCTGTGGTGAAATGCACCCTGTCACACACAGAGTTTCTCAAAGAAGCGGTGATGTTGTGTGCGACATGCTGGTGGAGCGCAGGCACACCTTTCTTTGAGAAGTAGTGCTGACTGGGCATCTAGTATTGGGGCACTGCGATGGACATAAGGTCTCGAAAATCCTCTGTGTCCACCAGGCGGAAAGGAAGCATTTCTGTAGCCAAGAGCTTTCAGATGGTGAAATTCAACCTCTTAGCTTTCTCATGGCTAGGAGGAAATGGTCTTTTACTTGTCCACATCTGAGGGACCGAGGGCTGGCTGTTGTGCTTAGACGGGGTTGAGAAGGGTGTCCCTGGCAAACTGCCGGTCTGTGAGGAAGATGCAGGTGGACATGTTAGGTTGCCTTGATCCAAAGGTGGTGCTATCAATGTCGGACAGCGCTCAACACCAGCTGGTGTTTCCACCTCCAAAGAAAATGATGACCTACCAATCACGCTGGCTGTTGCGGGTAAAGAGGTGGCAGGTCTGCGTCCCAAAACAGGTGTGACTGCTGTTCCCCCAGTCACAGAGGATGAAGAGGCCGCGGATGCACAAGATGTGGCAGACGGTGGTTGGCCCGGCCGGCTAGGCCGCATTGTAGCACAGTGAGCTTCCCACTGCAACTTATGCTTCATATCCATGTGCCGGTTCATGCATGAAGTACTCAAACTATGTATTTTTTGGCCTCTACTTAGCCTTTGCTGACAAATCTTACAGATAACACGAGTTGGGTCATCTTTATCGATCTGAAAAAAAGCCCAGGCTATGCAAGGCTTAGCACCCATGCGACCTGAAGAGCCATCACGACTTGTGGTTAGAGGCAGAGTTGTGTTTGAGGATGCAGTTGTTGACGTGCTTCCAGTACTACGTCTCTGTCCAGGAAGGCGCAACCTGACCTCGTCGTCACTAGCATCCTCCTCCACCTCCTCTGCTAACCTCATCTCTTGGCTGACTGTGGGTTGACAGTAAGTGGGATCTCCAACCTTGTCATCATCACCCTGTGTGTTATCACACCTGTCGTCCTCAGAGCCAACCTCTTCCTGCCCTGACAAAAAACTAAAGTTGTCGCTCCAATCAGGTATTTGAGTCTCATCATCATCTTCCTCATTGTCTCCACCAACAGGAGTTACAGTTTGGGAACGAGGGTCTACATTATGGTCAGAACCTTCTGCGTCTGGTCCTGGATCTGACTCAAAGATTCTGGGCATCAGTGCAGATCATTTCCTCGTCTGGATTCACAGAAGCGCTGGAGCCGACCTCTGATTCCCAGGCTATAGTATGAGTAAAGAGCTCTGCAGACTCAACCATCTGTTCTACCCCATACTCAGACGGGCAGCTGGAGACTTGGGAGCTGTGAGGAAGCAAGTGCGATTGGGGTGACACCTCTGAGGACTGGAGTATTTGTGATGTTGAAGTTGAGGTGGAGGAGAGCCCACTTAAAGGAGCACTTGATATCCGTTGAAGCACCTGCTGTTTTTGTGCCTCATCTGGAATTTGTAGCGATTGGCGTGGCCGTAAGAAAGGGATATTATCACATTGTCCGCAAAAAGAAGTAGACATCTTAGTTTGGCTGGAAGATGGTCTTTCTTCTGCAGATGTTACTGTTGCTTTAACACCTACCCCACGGACACAACCTTTTTTTCCCTTCCCAACATGCCTATTCCCCTTTCCACCAGCAGCAGGCCTTTTTCCACTCATTTTAGTGGTTAACTAATTCACAACTCTGGAGTTGTTTGCACAAAAAACAATGGATGGGAACCGAGCAGAGCTGAGTGGCCAAACTGTGGTATTAGCCCAAAAGTATTGGCTGGGTTAGATGCAGATAAAAATTATATTGAATTTGCAACAATTTGGAGGTTAGTATAGATGGACTAATAGAACAAGTCCCACACACTGCTACAAACCAAAATAGTTTTTCAGAGCTAGATGCAGATAAAAATTATTTTGAATTTGCAACCTGATGGAGGTTAGTATAGATGGACTAATAGAACAAGTCCCACACACTGCTACAAGCCAAAATATTTTTTCAGAGCTAGATGCAGAAAAAAATTATATTGAATTTGCAACCTGATGGAGGTTAGTATAGATGGACGAATAGAACAAGTCCCACACACTGCTACAAGCCGAAATAATTTTTCAGAGCTAGATGCAGATAAAAATTATATTGAATTTTCAACCTGATGAAGGTTAGTATAGATGGACTAATAGAACAAGTCCCACACACTGCTACAAGCCAAAATATTTTTTCAGAGCTAGATGCAGAAAAAAATTATATTGAATTTGCAACCTGATGGAGGTTAGTATAGATGGACTAATAGAATGATGCTATGCCCAAAAGGTTTTACTTCACTAGGTGAAGTAAAAAAATTTGTATTCTGTACACAGGTGCTGTAGCTTGCAACACAGATAGGCTTCTCCACTGACTAACACACACTGCAAGAGGACAAAAAGGATTTGCTTTGCTAGATTTAGCCAAATGCTGTGAAAAAAACTTGCACAGCACTGGCACAGACCTGCTTGGCAAAAAGTGATAGGAACTGATGTAACCTAGCCCTGAAAAGGACTGCAATTACAATTAGTCTTTTCTCCCAACCTATCTATTTAAGAGCACAGACCTGCCTGATAAAAGTGATAGGAACTGATGTAACCTAGCCCTGAAAAGGACTGCAATTACAATTAGTCTTTACTCCCAACCTATCTATTTAAGAGCACAGACCTGCCTGATAAAAGTCGTAGGAAATGATGTAACCTAGTCCTTAAAAGGACTGCAATCACAACTATTCCCTACTCCCAAGCTATCTGTAGATTTGTGCGAAATTGGCTTCAAATTTACAAAATATAGCGCACACAGCAACAGCGGTGCCGTCTTATATGCAGCTGCAGCAGTGAGAAAATGATGGCGACGGGGAAAATGGCTGGGCCTTATAGGGCAAGGACATGTGACATACACTGCCAATGACACATGCCCTTGCTTGTGTGAAAAAAAGCAGTTCCCTCTGTGTGTGCGGTGCTGATAGGCTGACAGATTGCACCTCCCCACTATAAATGCGGGAAAGAGAAAAAAAAATGGAGATCTTCATTATTTCTGCAGAGATCCATCCCCTGCCCCTCCCCCCGCCCCGCTGTACACTCAAACTGCGTATTAACATTAATTTTCAGCATTACTGAGAAAAAATCCAGTTATGATTTTGGTGCACGAACAGTTATCGAACATAACTTCGAACAGTCGAATTTTTTTCAAATAGTTCGTGTTCGCCGAACGGCTCGAACACCGCCCAAAACAGCTCGAATTTCAGATTGGCGAACAGTTCGAGTCGAACACCGCTCATCTCTAGTCCTCAGTACTTGAATCGAGCAGGTCGGACGCTTGGACGGGCTTCACTCACATATCGAGAATAATGAAAGTCAATAGGAAACTAGGCAAAATTAAAAAGAGAAAGAAAAAAAACGCCTCTTCCACCCCTTAATAGCCAGGGGCCATCTCTCACTGTATTTCCCCTTTGACGACAGTCGGTGACACAGTAGAGGGGGAAATAAAACTACAACCATTGGTAGTCACCGGTGAATATAATTTTATCATTTTACTACCTTATCTGTGCATGTGGTGTGTGTGACATAGTCAGACACATCCTGTTTAATTTATGAAGGAGGAACGCTGAAACTCACAAAGCTTATGAGGACAATGCAAGAATTGATTACAATTAGAAGGAAGAGGGACTCCCATACACCCTTTATTAGACATAAAGGAGAGCCTCATACACATTCTGTTAAAATTGTTAGGTAGTGGGAAACCTAGACTCATAAAGCCTATGCACTAAGTGCAAGGGCTCCCAAAAATTAGAAGGAGGGACACTATCATGGCTGTCCCCTCTCCACTGTTTTTTCTTACACTCTCTAGATCTCCACACTGTCTCCCCACCATGCTAACTTCTCTCCAGACTGTGCCTCTATTTCACTTTTCTATTTCACTCAATACTTTTTCTGTGCACCCTTCTCACAAGATGCCCTCATATTGCCCACCATGTTGTCCTCTCCAAATTGTACCCTCTCTTAACACTGTTCCCTTACAATATGGTCACCACGGTCCCCTTTACATTATGATGTCCACAACAGCCCCCTACAGAGTATAGTCACCACAGCCTCCAATATATTATGGTCACCAGAGCCCTCTTTACAGTTTGATGTCTCCACAGCCTCCAGTATAATCTAATATATACTTACCTTGTAATGTCTTCACATCCGGTTCTGTCCAGATGTGTCCGGATCCCAGAATTCCAAGCGGCGGAAGTTCGCCGACCGCCGTATTGGGACAACCAAGTGAACGATGTCTCAATATGGAAACCGCTGGTGGTAGCAGCCTCTTGCGCAGTACCACCAGCGGAACACAGTCGCACCACACACACACACACACGCACACACTCACACAAACACACACTGTATATGCCGCACGCACCACACACACACACTGTATATGCCGTACGCACCACACACACACACACTGTATACGCCGTACCCACCATATACACATAGTATACACTGTACGCACCACACACACGCTGTATACGCCGTACGCACCACACACACACACACTGTATACGCCATACGCACCACACACACACTGTATACGCTGTAAGCACCACACACACTGTATACGCACCACACACACACACTGTATACGCCGTACGCACCACACACACACACACTGTATACGCCGTACGCACCACACACACACACACACTGTATACGCCGTACGCACCACACACACACACACATTGTATACGCTGTACGCATCACACACACACACACACTGTATATGCCGTACGCACCACACACACACTGTATACACCGTATGCACCACACACACACACACTGTATACGCCGTACGCAACACACACTGTATATGCCATACGCACGTACACACACTGTAGATGCTGTACGCATCACCACACACACACACACTCTGTATATGCCGTACGCACCAAACACACACACACACTGTATACGCTGTACGCACCACACACACAAACTGTACACGCTGTACGCACCACACACACACACTGTATACGCCGTACGCACCACACACACTGTATATGCCGTACGCACCACACACACACACTGTATACGCCGTACACACCACACGCACACTGTATACGCCGCACGCACCATCACACACACTCGGTATACGCCATACGCACCAAACACACACACTGTATACGCTGTATGCACCACACACACACACTGTATACGCTGTTGTGACACCCCAGGGGTCTGGTTGCCACAGTGATAGAGATATTACGTCTGAGAGCAGGTGGGAGGTCCTTTGGTCAGGGATCCTGTGCATGCCACACCTCCTGCCCAGTCTTGGGAGGGGAAGGACTTCCCCTATATAAACCCGGGGCTGAGGCAGAGTTAGTGAGAAAGAAGACAGAACAAGAGTAGAGAAGAGAAGCAGCATAGCAAGAAACATCAGGAGCTCTGTGGGGAGCAGTGTTACAACGAGTCAGGGGCTGGCAGCTGCAGAGCTCGCCCTGACTGAGAAGATTTCTAACCGGACCCGGAGTCCGAGGCTGTGGGGACTAACTCCTACCCAGCAGCAGAAACCGTCCGGCAGAGGATTTCAGGTCCTCTGGCCCAGAAGCCCGAAGGCACGGTCACACGCGTGGGACCAGCACCGCCATCGTGGAGCGGAAGCCATTAGAAGGCCCCGAGTCACCGGCCATACGGGTGAGCACCACACGGTACACTCAGGGACGTGGGCTACTTATATCCGCTTCTAGCAAGGTAGCCAGAAGAGTACAGTCAGTTTGGGAGGCCTACAACTCCGCCTGGCCAGGGGAGATCCCATCTGCTCAAGGACTGACCAGGCCCCGTTCACTAGCAAGTACTCCGGGAGGGTCTATCGTTGTTACCAGTAAAGACCCTGAATTACACCGCACCGTCTCTGAGTGGTTCCTGCTACCCCCATCATCTACATCTGCTGCCCTGAGGCCATACCCCTCCCGTTGGGGGTTATACCATCTACGCTGCACCATCCATCCACCGGCCTCAGCGGACTGTCCTGCAGCGGCAGCTCCATAGCTGCATTCAACGGGTGGCGTAGTCGTCCTGCATCTACCGCTGTTACATCGCCGCTCAGTTTGACTCCCTGGGCACGGACCGGGTCACCGCCACGAGACTACAACCCTCAAGAGATCCGGCTCCGGGTAAGCTCCCGCGTGCGCAACGCAGCGCGACACAGGCCCAGGGGCGCGTCACTGTATGCACCACACACACACACTGTATACACCGTACACACACACACACTGTATATGCCGTACGCACCAGACACACACACTGTATACGCCGTATGCACCGCACACACACACACACACACACACACTGTATACTCCGTCTGCACAACACACACACACACTGACATATGGTTTTTCAACATATTTTTTAGACTTTGATTATAGGGTGATTCATTGTAAACACCTTTTTACAATTCTTTACCCTTTTATGGGGATATATATTTATTTGTGCTACTATATTAATTTCATGTATGTTCCCCCTTTTTTCATCTGTTTTATATATCTTCTGTAACATTTGGTTTTGGATCACTATACCATTTCTCCCCTTTCCCCCATACATCCCCTTTTTTACCTTATTTACTACAGTTTATATAGTTTTGTTATTTCCTAATATATTTTTTGTGGTGTGCGTTATTTACCATGTACTATATGCTGTAGAGATTAACTTAGTGTGTTTTATTTATTCTTATCCCTTATGTTTGCACCAGAACTTTTTGATTCTTAGTGCTCTGCTTATATTAAAGGGGAAATCTGTGACTTTGTGAAAAATGAAAAGTTTGCCTAATCACTAGTACTCGCCTGAGCTTCTCACTGCTCGACATGCTTGGCGCTCGGCGAGTATTTCCGGGATGCTTGGGCAGGAGCTCGGGTCCCCGCCCTGCATGTCTGGCGTGCGTTAGAGAGCCAATGAACATGCTGGGATTCCTTGCCACGCACTGTAATGCCGTAGCCATCTTGGTTGTGGCATTACGGTGATTGGCTGGCCGCATATCGTCATCGGGTCTATATAAGACCTGGTGCCCCTATGCTTGTCACAGTCTATCCCGGAAACAGGCAGAGTAGAGAGAGGTGCTGCTGTGTGAGGGAAAGAATTGGCAGTGTAATAGTTAGGTATAGGTATTCCACACCAAGATACATATCCATCTGAACTAACAGTCCTTCTGAGGACTTATTCAGCTGCATATATTCAGTGGTGATTGCAGTAGTTAGGCAGGCAGAGAAATTTGTGAACACTATACAGCACAATAGTGTCCATTGCTCGTTCTGTCTGTTCCTGTTGTTACAGATATCCATAGACATAGCCCCAGATATCAGGGGCTAGGGCTAATTTTTTTTTTATCTTAATCCTGATTAGTAGCTTAAAAAGCAATACAGTATACCATTTTTCCTATGCTTATTAGCAGAATACAGGCATTTTGTTTTATTTTATTCACATTGCTGTATTGTAGAAGCAGAGACAGTTTTCCATCATCACATGTGATCCCATATTACTGCCGTTATAATAAAGAAATTTTGTGGAGCGTGACAAATATACTCGATTTAAAGTCAGCCAGCTGTGTGTTGTTGAACCTATTCACACTTGGTCGCTGAACAATACTATACTAAAAGGCCACAGCCGAAAACCGTGGTTGTTACACCTGATCCCATATTACTGCCGTAATAATACAGACATTTTGTGGAACGTGCCAAATATACTCGATTTAAAGTCAGCCAGCTGTGTGTTGTTGAACCTATTCACACTTGGTCGCTGAACAATACTATGCTAAAAGGCCACAGCCTAAAACCGTGGTCGTCACACCTGATCCCATATTACTGTCATAATAATACAGACATTTTTGGGAATGTGCCAGATATTACACTCCATTTAAAGTATGGCAGTTGTGTGTTCAAACCTATTCACAGTTGGTTGCTGACAAATAGCATATCTATTGTCATAGTATTACGCCAGTTTTATAGACTGACAATAAAACATACAAAAACCAAGCTAAAATGGATTTTCCTGGAAAAAATGTTAAGAATCATTCTTTCCAGGGTAATGACTTGTATATAAGGCCAAATAAATAATAAAAAGAAAAAGAAAAAAAAAGTTATGGACCGTGGAAGAGATTTATGCAACCAGAATGAACACTCTTCTTGAGCTGATGATACCACCTAGCACATGTCCCTATTGTAAATTCATCTAACAGCATTATTGATAGACAATAGAATAAAAAAAAATTTCGGCAGCACGAGCAGCACACTGTATAAGGCAATAATACCTGGCAGGTGTAATACGCTATCTATACTGCGCTACCTCACCCATAAACAAATTTAAAAAGACAGGTAATATTCTAGATAAAAAATCTATTTGAATTGTCCTTCCCATTATTAAAGAGTGGGTCTCCTATACAGTTATTCCATATATGCAGCAATTAGAAGGGCTGGCAAAAATTAGGACGCACTCCAATACACATTTGAAGAGACGTAAAAAACAAAAAATATATATATATATAAACACAGCAGGATCTTTAGTATAAAAACCAGACTCGCCAATGTAACATCAATGTTACACCTCCTCCTCTTCGGCCTCCATCTCCGAAATGACCACATCAGTCACAAGCTAGAAGCACTGCAGCACTGTCCTGGCCAAGCGGCAACAGGCTGTGCTGAAGATAATATGCTTAATGCTTAGGTGACAAACCACACACCGCTGCAGAGTTGTTGAAAGCTGTAACACAGCAAGCAGATCTGTGGCTCTCACCGCTGAACATACAGTTAGGCATAGTCATGTGTGACAATGTCCGGAACCTGGTGGTGGAGAAATGACAGCCGGAGTAGATACTGTTTCATTGTATGCCAGTCCTTTCATCCGACCTAAAGAATATGGCTGTGGCGAAATACAACTCTCTCGAGAAGCAGCCCTGGCTAAGAAAAGTCTGTGTGAAGGTTCCCGGACACTGTATGGCTGCTTTTTAACTGAGGAGGAAACCCACGCAAACATGGGGAGAACATACAAACTCCTTGCGGATGTTGTCCTTGGTGGGTGGGATTTGAACTAAGGACCCCAGCGCTGCAAGGCTTCAGTGCTAACTACTGAGCCACTGTGCTGCCCTCTCTGTTCTCCCTCTGATATCTAACATGCTGGAGAAACTTGCACCAACTCAGTATCTTCAGCTCCTTTGTGAGAAACTAATGCATTTGGGCAGCCACTCAGTCTACCAAATAAAATTCCTGAGAAGAAAATTGTGAATGGCTTCGCTTCTGGTACTGAGTGCCAATATTAAACCACTGGAAATATTCCAGGCTGGTTGGAGCCAAGCTGATTCCCACTGAAATGTACCAGCAGCAAGCTAAGGAGATGGTGGCCTCTATCATCATCACAACCTGCAAGGTTTGCACTATGAACTCTCCTGAAGGAGAAGCCAGGGCCCACCGGAGGAGTCTTCAGTTCTCTGGTTGGCCTGTCCAACCCTGCCGAGAAGCAGCCCTGGCTAAGAAAAGTCTGTGGCAAGGTTCCCAGACACTCTATGGCTAGTGTTGAGCCACCCCCATAGTGTTCGGGTTCGGTTCGTCGAACACCGGCATGTTCGCCGAACGGTTCGTTGAACGGTTCGTCGAACACCGTTAAAACCAATGGCAGGCAAACAAAAACACATAGAAACACATAGAAAACACATAGAAAACACCTTCAAAGGTGTCCAAAAGCTGACAAACTGCTCAGAAGACACAACTAACACACGGAAAAGTGACAAGTACATATAGTCATGCGAAAAGAAAAGAGGTGGAGGAGTAAAAGGAGGAGGAGACACAGATATAGGCATGTCATGCCCTTCTAAAATAAAGAAAGGCTGGAGTAAAAATCTAAAATCAGCCTACCAACACCCAGACGTCGTGACAAGAAAATTAAAAAAAGAAATATCTTTAGGTAGAATGGCGGTTCCATTCAGAACACTTTCTTTACAAGACGTAGTGGTATCCTGGTTGGGAGTCGTGCCAAAAACGGAACCCAATACATTCGGACTAATCCACCATTTGTCATATCCAAGGGGCAGGTCAGTAAACGACAACATCGATGCGGAACCAAGTACAGTATTATACACTGTACCTCCTTTGACAAGGCAATCAGGCAGGTCAAGAAGTTGGGAAGGGGCACCCTAATGGCCAAAACAGACATTGAGGGGGCGTTCCGGTTACTTACTACCTGTGCCTCCAAATAGTGTCCGCCTATTGGGCTGCTTCTGGGAAGGAGCATACTATATAGATCGCTGTTTGCCCATGGGGTGCTCCATATCCTGCTCACTATTTGAGGCGTTTAGTTGCTTCCTCGAATGGGTCGTCATGGACGTTTCTAAGGGGGCACATATTATCCATTACCTCGACAACTTCTTATGCCTGGGCCCAAAAGATTCACCACAGTGTGAATACACGTGGTAGTCCACCTGTGAGAAGGAGAGAGCTGGAGGGAGAGCGGACACCACAGAGCCGAGGGGTTAGATGGAGAATGGAAGAAGGAAAGAGGGCGAGGGAGGTAAGGGAGTACGGTGGAAGGCCGGCCTGAGCTCCCCCACATTCCTGCTGGGCGGGGCGGGGAACAGCCCTGGGAAGAAAAGCCACTTGCGCATCCCTTTGAGGTTACGGGCGCGAGCGGGCAGAGGGACTACGCTGGAGTGCGAAGCCGACACGGCCAGGCCATTCCTGCCCGTGCGACCTGCGTGTCGCCAGGTTTGTGCCAGAGCCGCGGTGGACACTGACGGCCAGCCCCCCTCTCCCAATACCGGTGCCTGTCCGCTGGTGGTCGAGACCCCCCCGCGGTGGAGGCAGGTCTAAGCTCTGTAATTTGAATGAGTACACTTTAAATCCTTTTACAAGGATCTATTGGAGGGCAAGTCTGCTGCCAGCAGCCGCAGTAGCAGGAAGAGGCGGAGCCTGCCGTGTGCTGCTGTGTTTTGGGTGTGGAGGGAGTTCCTGGGAAGGGAGGTTTTGTTTTTCCATCTGGGACTTTTTGTCTGCCCCTTTCCCAGGAAAGCAGGCTTGTTCTTGGATTGGCCTCCTGGGCTGGGCCCCTGGCTCCTGCCCCCCGGTCCAAGCCAGCGGGGGGCGGGAGGAATACCATCCCGGCCGGGATGACCAGGACCAGGTCCGGAAAAGGCAAGGGGTCCAGCATGAAGACCAGAGGCCGCGGCGGCTCCTCCCCCTGGAGGTAGGCCGAGTACGAGCAGGGGTGCTGCAGCGGTGCCCCTTGAATGGGGCACCAAGGTGGCAAAGGAGTCCACGGTCATCCATGCGCACCTCTGCGAGTATGAGGACACCTCTAGGAAGCTAAAATCCCTCTGGGGGGAGTTGAGGGTAGCTCAGGAGAGGTCCGAAAGGGCCTCTAGCAGCAAAAAGCCTGAGCTATCCACCGCGGTCAGGAAGATCAAGGAAATCATTCAGGAGGTGGAGTGCCGGCGGTGTACCATTCTGGCCATTCCGGGAAAAACTCGAGAATGATGACCGGTTCAGAGCCATGGCCGGTGGATCGCAGGAGGGGGTCACGGAGCTCCAGCCAGGTGGCGGTGGTGGAGGATGAGGAGGAGGAAGAGGACTGTGAGGAGGAGGTTACGCCCTACCCGCCATCTGGTTGCCTGGTAAGTGATCTCCAGGCATCACTTAGCGGGATAGCCCCTGAGCAGATGGCTCTCCCGTCTGATTCTGGCCCTTCAGAGGGCAGCGGGAGCGAAGGGGAGGATGAGGAGGGTGGTAGTAGCAGCAGTGAGGGGGGTTGCCTCGTCATGGCAGATCGAGTCCCCGGTACGTTTTAACCAGCTGATGTTCGGGGCCGAGATCTGCGAGGACGAGGCAACCGGGAGGGGGACGAAGAGGAAGAAAGTAAAGAAAAAGCAAAAAACATCTGTGGCACATAAGTTTGTGTATGTCCCCCTCTCTGGGGCCCCCCGGTCCCATTGTGCGGCACCCGCTACCCACTCCGGCTCGGGCTCTGTTATGGGTCCGCAGCGAGGGAGCGGGGAGAATGTAGGCCATGGCACGCAGAGCGCCGCCTCTGTTTGTAGTAACGAAGGTGGTGTGTCGGATGTGTCTGACATGGAGCATGGCACGGAGGGCAGCCCGGCGGCGGACAATACCTGTGGTGGTGCTCAGGCTGGGTCCCCTGTGAGGGAGGGGACTGGCCTGGCACCTGGTGTGCCTGCTGGCGTGCGGGGGGCGGCGAGCGTAACTGCCGCTGCCAACCGCACTGCTGGCGGCACACAGGCAGCCGGGGCCGCATCTCCGGCGGCGTGTGCTGGGAAGGAGTCTGGGCCCCTCACTCACGGATCCATTAAAAAAACTGGATCACCTTTGGGAACCCAGGCACCTGGTAAGGCATCTGGCAAGGCAAAAGGTGCGGGGCCGGCGACTCTGGCAGAGCAGGCTCATAAAAAGAAGGTGGTGGAGCCTGCTCCCCTGGCGGGGTCCACGGCGAAGTCGGGGCACCCGGCGCTGGGGCCCAGTAATGGGTCGGCGCCGGGGGCGCCGCCGCCGGTGGATGCCGCCGCCGGTGGACGCCGAGGGGGAGTGGGCTAGCTTGGGGCTGGCCGCCGGAGTTGCTGCGACCAAGCTCTTTCTGGCCAAGCGAGTGATGGTGGGGGGTGCTGTGCCTCCGAGAATTGGTGGCGCTGGACCGGGGACCCCAGAGAGTAGACCCGGCTCTGGGTCGGCTTTGGGGGTCCCGTCAAGGCCGTTTTCTGGGTGTGTGGCCTTCCTGGTGTCCCCGCCCATGTGGGAGTGGCCACAGAGGGCCGCACTGTGCTGCCAGGTGCAGGGGGTGTGGCTTCATGGGCGGGGCCCGCCCATGTAGGAGTAGCTCCTGGGCCGGGTAAGCCGGCAGCCGCTCCTGGAGCCGTACGGACCGCAGCAGCGGTCAGCACCAATGTGGGGGCTGCTGCGGGTGCCTGCGTGTCAGGTCCCCTGTGTCTGGGGGCTTACCTGGGGGAGGGGCTCCAGCAGTGCAGGTGTCCAGGAAAGCTGCAGCAGGGCTGGAAGGTTCAGGGGGAGGAGCTACGCCTGGTTCTCTTCCTGCCAGTAAAGCAGGAAGCTCCAGCAATACTGGGAGCAGTGGTGCTGCACTGCTTAAGGCATGCAGTGTGGTCCTTAAAGGGCCAGCAGCACACTGTGTACAGAAACCCCTGGCAGGGAAGACGCCACCTGCAGGTGGCAATACCAACAACACTGGTAAAATGGAAGGTGGAAATAAAGCAGTGCATAGTAAGTGTGCCCAGAAAACAAAGCACATCGACCCCAGTGCGCATGGGAGTGGGAGTGGGGCGAGTGGGGTGATTGTGGATGCAAATGGGGATGGTGTGGGTATGGACGTGCTGGTGGCTGAGGATGCAAATGGGGGTGTGTCTGCTGTAGGGTGTGTGAATGGTGTGTCTGTTGGTAGCGGGGAGCACGGGGAGGGGGCTGGTCCATCTGCCCCCCCGGCGGCGGGCCCCGGGGGGGTTTCCTCACCTCTGGACCTCAGGGACGGTGACTTGTGACGCCGTTTTCTGGAGGCCCTCAAGAAGGGAGAACGGACGATCACAGTAGAGGGAAGAGAGGTGGACCTGGCCTTTTGTCTGGACAGGCACGGCCAGGCCGCCTTCCAAGATAAAAGGGAGGGGGAAACAGTGTGGTCCCTCCCGACAGCTGGGCAGGGGGTGGCCAGGAGGAATGTGGTCCATCTTCGGTGGAGGGGCAGTGAAGCGTGCCCGCCTAGAGTGAAGGTCGTGGAGCTCCTCCTGAAGATGGACTTCAGGGCGATCGACATCTTTGTCCTGATCCATCCTTTTGGTACCTCCATCTTTGACATGAGTTTTGTTTGGCCAAAGGACTTAGAGCGTTTCTGGTCGAATTTTGAACTGGTGAAGGGGGAGCCCGGCTGGCGAGACTTTGCCGTACAGGCGGTGTCTCGCCAAAATGGCGTAAAGAGGGTGACCGTTCTAACAAATAACGAGTCACTCTCTGGGATTGATATTATGACGTGGCTTTCTCGCTATGGGGAAGTCACGGAGGTCCCAAAAAATAACCGGGACCAGTTTGGCATTTGGTTAGGGGGCTGGACCTTCACGATGAAGTTGAAGGTTTCAGGTGGTACTGTCACCCACATCCCCTCTTCGGCATTCCTGGGGAGGGACAGGATCCAGATCTTCTACCAGGGGCAACCGAAGGTCTGCCACAGGTGCGGTGACCCCCGCCACTTCAGCGCGGGCTGAAAGGTGCAGAAATGTGCCTTGTGTGGCTGGGTAGGTCATCTGGCCGCGGCCTGTGGTGACATTAGGTGTCACCTGTGTTGTGATCTAGGTCACCCGTATAGCCGCTGCCTCCGTTCCTTTTCCAACACCATCTCTGATCAGACGGGGGAGAGCCGTGGGGGGGTCCCCAGTGGTTCATCCTCTGCTGGAACTGGAGGTGGGGGCAGGAGGAGAGCTGAGGGGTCAGTGAGGAAAGGCGAGGCGAATACATCTGCCCGCCAGTGGCAACAGGTGGGGCGCCGAAGGGACAGGGGGCAAGATAAGCCTCAGGCGACTGGGGTGATGACTGTCCCCTCCCTTAAGGCTGCAGCCGGTGCCTCTGAGGCCCTGGGGGAGAAGGCGGTGAACGAGGAGATCAGGAGGATGGAGAGGGAGGAGGCGGCTGCTTCGGATAACTCCTCCCAGTATGAAAGTCTGAATGAGGAGGTGGTGGAGCAGCCAAAAAAATCGGGTGACAAAAGTACCAGTAGTCGGAGGAAAAAAAACAGGAAAAGGGTAAAAAATCTAAAGCCCCCCCCGACCGCTACGGTGCCTACGGAAGGGCTTACCGGCTCCCCTCTGATCCCCCTCTCCAATCGGTTCCAAGCCCTCGATGACTCTGCTGTGTCGGAGGTCGGGGGTAAGGAGCCAGAGACAACATCTGAGGTGCCTTCAGAGGGCGGCGGGGTCCGTCCTCCGGGGGACTCAGTTGCCCCTGGGGGGGGGACTGCCCCGGGGTCCAGAGGCGAGGAAACCTGTGCTGGGAATGAGGTGTCCGATGCTGGAGGGGCGGGCATGGACACCTCGGTATCCCTAAAGAGGAGGGGTAACTCAGCCTCCTCCTCAGACAGCGAGAGGAAGAAGGGGGGTATGGTGAAATAGAAGGCCATCTAACTCAATCAACCATGATTGCGGAACCTACCCCGTTGACTCTGACGTCGATTAATGTCGCCAGTATAAAGTCAGATGCGGCCAGATTTACGGCCTTTGATTTTTTCACCCGAGTTGAGGCTGACATTTTATTTTTGCAGGAGACCAGACTAACGGACATGGGGCCATTTATAAAGCAAAGAGGGAGTGGAGGTGTGGGCCCTCATACTGGTCTCTTGCGGCCGAGCCCTATAGCGGGGTGCGGTCCTTTTTAAGGCCGCTTCGGTGGAATGCAGACGGGTGAGTGAGGTAGAAATGGGGAGGTGCTTGGTTCTTGACATCTTCATGAGGGTACAGGAGCTCCGGCTCATTAACATCTACGGCCCGCTGTCTAAGTGGGACCGTAAATGTCTCTTCCTGAAGGTCAAGCCCTATCTTTTTACGAGCCGGCAGGTGGTCTTCGGTGGGGATTTTAACACTATAACTAGATCTCATGATAGGGGAGGCCCCGGAGACCGGCTGGCTTATGATAGCATAGCCCTGAATAGCATAGCAAGTGAAGTTCGCCTGGTGGATGTCCACATCCGGCACACCCCAGATCACGGGGGTTTCACCTTTCATAGGGGTAGCAGTAGGTCTAGGATAGATAGGTTTTTTTTTAAAGGAGGAGGCAGTCTCTTCTGCAGTGTCCGCTGTTGAGGTGGAATTCTCCGACCACTGTTTAATTTTCTTTTCCTTGAATGTTACAGAGACCCCCCAGATGGGGAGAGGCCTATGGAAGCTGAATTCATCCCTGTTGGAAGAAGCGGATGTAAGACAATCCTTTGAGGAATTTCTTCAGAGCCAGGTACCTCTCTTGGGTCTCTGTAGTACTAAGTCTGAGTGGTGGGAGATCTTCAAAAGAAGGGTTGCAAGGTTCTTCCGTCAGCTCTCGAGTCTCAGGGGCCTGAACAGGTACCGCCTGTATCGGGATCTGGGGAGGAAACTCGAGCAGCTCGTCTCAACTGGAGGGGACCGCGAGGAAATCTCCAGGGTGAAGACCTTGCTCAAGGGGTACCAGTATGATAGGCACACATCCTTGGTTTTTGAGAGGGATTTCGGGAGGTACCGCTCGCCCGACCCTTACAGGAGCTTCAGGATGTCAGTGAGTTGTAAGGTGGTAACAGGACTGATCAACAGTACAGGGTCCCTGAACAGATCCAAATCAGGGATCCTGGAGGTGGTCAGATCCTTCTACTCGCACCTCTTGGGGAGGAGGGAACCTGATCGGGATGAGATGTTGGCTTTCCTGGCTGAAACCATCCCTGAGCCAGGGGATGACCCCTCTCTTCATGTTTTGGCAGAAGCAATCAGGAAAGAGAAAGTTAGATTGGCGATTGATGGGCTTTGGACCAAAAAGTCACCTGGTCTGGATGGCTTAACATCCGAGTTTTACAAGACCTTTAGGGACTCTTTGGTCGCCCTCTTGACTGAGGTGTTTAATGAGTGTCTCTCCTCGGACACTCTGCCCAGTTCAATGAGGAAGTCAGCCTTGATTATTCTGTCAAAGGGTAAAGACTCGTCCCGTATTGAGAATTGGCGTCCCATAGCGCTTCTCAATGCGGACCGAAAGGTTCTGGCAAAGGTGCTTTTTAATCGGTTGGTGAAATTTGCACCCCGGCTCCTTTCGGGGGCCCAGCACTTCTCTGTTCCAGGCCGCAGTACATTTAGTGCTGTACTCGGTGTCCGGGAGGCAGTGGAGCAGAGCAGGGCAGGTCACTGGAAGGGGTACTTGCTGTCCTTAGACCAGGCGAAAGGCTTTGACCGGGTTAACCATGAGTACCTCTGGTCCGTCCCTCTGAGGTACGGTCTGCCCGGAAGGTTTGTTGATTGGTTGAGAGTGTTATACAATGGGGCAGAGACTTTTCCGCTCATGAACGGTTGGGTCGGACACCCTTTTGAGGTGAATTCTGGTGTTCGCCAGGGCTGTCCTCTGAGCCCACTGTTATACGTGTTCTACCCCCTTCTAAGGAGGGTGGAGCGTGGACCGTTGGTGGGAGTCAGGATGGACCAGGCGGAGCCAGAGGCCACCTTGAGGGTAGTAGCATACGCCGACGATGTTTCCCTTTTTGTATCCTCGAGAGGGGAGGCAGATTGGGTCATGTCTGAGGTTGAGCGCTACTCGGTGGCATCCGAGTCCATGATCAACCGGGATAAGTGTGAGAGTCTCTGGCTGGGAGAGGGAGATCCTAGTTTTGATCTCCCGGACACCCTTCCAGGGCCTCAGGCCACAGCAAAAATTTTAGGCATCAGATTTGGCCCGGAGGACTATCCCCAGCAAAATTGGGAGGGCAGACTTAAGATCGCCGCCCAGAAGGTGGATCAGTGGAAGTGTTGGTCCTTGACCCTGAGGGAAAGGGTTAGCCTGGCCAAAGGTTATTTGCTCCCTTTATTAATATACCTGGGCAGCGTCTGCATCTTGCCAGAGCCTCTTTGGACATGGGTCTACAGCCTGTTCTTCCAACTATTATGGGGGAATAGGCTGAACCTAATCAAGAGGGAGGTCACATACCGCACGAGGAGACTAGGAGGGTTGGGTATGGTCAACCCAGTGGTGTTCCTGGTAAACACCTTTATTAAGGCAAACATCGCCAACCTCTGGTTAGAGAGGGCTCCTCAATGGGTATTCTCCTGTAGGGGGTAGTTTTGGCCTTTCTTCCAGGAATGGGAGACAGGAGGGCAGGTGAAGGACCTTCGAATGCCTCATGGGCATTTTCCGGCTTATGCTACCCTGGTTCTGAAGGTGATCCGCTGGTGGGGTCTGGGAGTGTGGGAGATCAGGACCTTTTCAAGGAGGTTACTTGACATTAGGGTCCTGTTGACCCACTTTCAGAAGCCCCTGGCGCTCAAGGATTCCCCAAGCCGGGATCTGGAGGTAGGGCTTGGGTTATTGAATGCTAAGCGGATCCCCTTGAAGTTTAGGGACTTGGCTTGGTGCTGCTTCCATGGGAGACTGAATTTGAGGGACAACCTGAAGTACAGGAACTCTGATGACCGGGATTGTCCCTGCAAGGAGTGTGGCGGCATGCTTGAAAGCATGGAGCACTTCCTGCTTCGGTGTCCCTTTAATACAGAGGTCTACAGTAGGGTGGGTGCTTCCATTGGCTGGCCCAGGCTGGCAGGCCTTTCCTATGCGGAGTGGGCCTATGGGGCATTCAGGTCCCTTGGTGGCCGAGATCGGGGCACTGTTTTCTTAGTTAGCTTAGTGACTAGGTTCTACACGTGGAACGCACAGTGTTTAGTGTCCACCCAGCAGAAAGCCCTCCCCCGGGAAGAGGTGATTAGGAACATCCTGGGTGACCTGGCAAAAGTGCGCTCGCTGGAGTATGAGAGGCTGGGTGCAGGGAGGGCTTCCCTTCTATGGAGGGGGTTCTCATTTACTGTGCCCTAGGTTAGGTTACATGTGTCCGTGATAGGGTGAGTTTAGTCTCTTTCTATATTTTATATGTATTTGTAGGGTCAGATAGGTGTGTAGGGTCAGGGAGGGACAGGCAGGGACAGTCTTCAGGGATAAGTAGTTAGTATTAGGTTGCTAGTGAGGGTCAGTGAGGGACAGGTAGGGAAAAATTGGTAGGGCAGTAGGGACAGATTTTTCTTTTTCTTTAATAGGGAGGGACAGGGTGTTGTGTGTTAGATTAGGGTGAGAGCCTCTGTAGTCTCCAGTTTCCTGGTGGTGGGCTGCTCCCCTCACATTGTAGAGTTTTGTTTTACGGTATTGGAAACCTGAATATAGGGCTTGCAAGCACTGAACTTGGGTCTGATTTTGGTTCATGGTTGGGAAAAATTTCAATATATGGTTAGTAGTTATATTGTTATGCGGTGTATATTATTATAGTTATGTTGTGTATTGTATATATATGTATAGTAATGTTGTGTCTTGTATGTATATGTATGTGTATTTTGCACGTGGGGGGGTGTAGTGTAGGTTGGGTGGGGGATTTCAGGGGGGAGGAGGGAGGGGTTTTGAGAATATGGACATCCTACAGGATGCGGGAAAAAGGACCCTTTGTGTGTGGAAAAAGGCCACAAACTTTCGTGGGACCTTGAAAAGCGTGTTGAGGCCACAGACTATTGTGGGACCTTCGGTGTTCAAAAAATGGTGGTGAAGGAAAAAAATAATAATAATTTGTGTGCATAGTAATATAAGTATCAGGTTTTTGGCCAGGTGGCCTATCTTTATTTGTTTGGGCGATGGGCCAGTCTTTTGGTTTTCTTAGGGGGTCAGGTGTGAATGTGCAGGTATGAATGTGGCAAATGGTAGGGGTTGTTGTAAAGAGAGGCAAGTTAAGGACTTCCCTAGCTGGGGGTTCTCCTGAAGAGTGAGAGACTTTTCCATGTTATATGTTATTTTAACTGGACTCTGGGATTTAGGATTTGGGCTATGTCCTGTTGGGGTTTTTTGTTTTTCTGTATGATGTTTGTATCGGTGGTTATATTTGTGTTTTGTATGTGTTTTGTATTTTTCTAAATAAAAAGAGTTCCAGCTCCAGTAGCGTCCACTAAAGCTGCTGCAGTTAAAAAGCTTATATAAGGATCGAGCTTGGCGGTCCGCCGCAAGGCGTGCTACCGCCAGTCCCAGCCCCTTTGCCTTGGGGCGCCTCCCCAATGCTCTTGACTGAGTGTCCTGGGGGCCTGAAGCGTTTCCTTTGAAAAAATTAAGTGTCCAAAGCACAGGTGGTGTAGCTTGCTTAACAGCTGGGCTACTCCGCTGACTAGCAGACACTGCTACTAGGCCCAAAGTATTGCCTTGGCTAGAGGCAGTTAAAAATTTGTAATTAGATCTACAGGCGGTGTAGCTTGCTTAACAGCTGGGCTACTCCGCTGACTAGCAGACACTGCTACTAGGCCCAAAGTATTGCCTGGGCGAGATGCAGTTAAAAATTGTTATTAGATACAAAGGCGGTGTAGCTTGCTTCAGATGGGCTACTCCGCTGACTATGAGACACTGCTTCTAGCCCAAAAGGATTTCCTGGGTTAGATGCAGTAAAAAATTGTTATTAGATCTACAGGTGGTGTAGCTTGCTTCACAGCTGGGCTACTACGCTGACTAGCAGACACTGCTACTAGGCCCAAAGTATTGCCTGGGCTAGATGCAGTTAAAAATTTGTTATTAGATCTACAGGTGGTGTAGCTTGCTTAACAGCTGGGCTACTCCGCTGACAAGCAGACACTGCTACTAGGCCCAAAGTATTGCCTGGGCTAGAGGCAGTTAAACATTTGTAATTAGATCTACAGGCGGTGTAGCTTGCTTAACAGCTGGGCTACTCTGCTGACTATCAGACACTGCTACTAGGCCCAAAGTATTGCCTAGGCTAGATGCAGTTAAAAATTGTTATTAGATACAAAGGCGGTGTAGCTTGCTTCAGATGGGCTACTCCGCTGACTACGAGACACTGCTTCTAGCCCAAAAGGATTTCCTGGGTTAGATGCAGTAAAAAAATGTTATTAGATACACAGGTGGTGTAGCTTGCTTCAGATGGGCTACTCCGCTGACTACGAGACACTGCTACTAGCCCAAAATGATTGGCTGGGTTAGATGCAGTAAAAAATTGTTATTAGATACACAGGCGGTGTAGCTTGCTTCACAGCTGGGCTACTATGCTGACTAGCAGACACTGAAGCTTTGGAGCAGACCTCTGATTTCCAGGCTATAGTATGAGTAAACAGCTCTGCAGACTCAACCATCTGTGTTACCCCAAGCCATAGTGTATGTAGTTTCCTATGGTTAAAAGGGGGGGAGCGACCAGACCCACCTGGAATTGATGATGCCAACTTCATGTAAAACACAGCAAGGGGCCTCCAAAAAGAGTCTCCTTTTTTTCCAAAAATTCTGGCACAGACACCACTTAAGTGGCATCAATTGCTCCAAAGTTGCTTAAAATGGTTGTTGAGGTGATTTTCCAAAATCCTCAAGCTTTTAGTCTCCCCAGGATGACACAGGGGTAGAAAAGTCCTTGCGGATCCATGATTTGTTCATCTTTATGAACGTGAGTCTGTCTACATTCTCAGTGGACAGCCGCGTGCGCTTATATGTCAGCACACCACCAGCAGCGCTGAACACACGTTCAGAGAGAACGCTGGCTGCGGGGCACGACAAGATCTCCAAGGCGTGAGTGGCGAGCTCAGGCCATTTTTCCAGATTGGAAGCCCAAAATGAGCAAGGGTCCAGTGACACAGTCATGGCTTGGATGTTCACTTGGAGATACTCCTGTACCATCCTCTCTAGGCGTTGACTATGTGTCAGACTTCTTGTCTCCTGTGGCCTTGCAAAGGATGGTCTAAAAAAGTGGTGAAACGATTCCACAAAATTGCTGTTATCAGCAGATACTGTGTTACTGTTACAGTTTGAGTGATGAAGACTCGACAGTCACACGGTTTGCAAGTTAGAACTGTGAGATTCACTACGTGCACCACTGGTGTTTTGTGGAAAAGCAGATGTAAGATTCTGTAACAGCCTCTGCTGATACTCCTGCATGCGTGAATCCCTTTCTATGTCAGGAATTATTTCGGCATATTTACTTTTGTACCGGGGATCTAAGAGTGTGGCAACCCAGTAGTCGGGAAAACTTAGAATTCTGACAATCCGAGGGTCATGTTGCAGGTAGTGCAGCAAGAAGGCACTCATGTGTCTTGCGCATCCAGGAGGACCAAGTCCTTGTTGTGTTGGTGGTAAGGTAAGAATCATGCTTCCTTACTCTGCCCTCTCCCCCTAACCTCGCACAACAGAAATGTGATCAAGGTCTCCCTCAACTGATGAGTCTTCCATGCCTATCGCCAGTTCGTCCTCCACTTCTTCCTCGGCTCCTGCACCTTCCTCAACAGTTTGGCTGCTACCATGCGCCCTTGTTAATCCCTCTCTCCCACCCTCCCATGCCTGCCCCCTTGGTGCTGCCGACTGTCTGGACCTTGGAGATGTTATCCCTTCCGCATACGACTCCTCCTGTACTTCCTCCCCCTCCTCTTGTCCCACCACCTGACTCCGAATACTGTTTAAAGTGTGCTCCAGCATGTAAATGACCGGAATACTCATGTTGATAACGGCATCTTCAGCACTAAACATCTTCGTCGCCATTTCAAAACTGTGCAGAAGGGTGCATAGGTCCCTGATCTGAGACCACTCCTGCAGCGTGATTTGCCCCACCTCTGGATCTCGTTGGCTCAGGCTATACGTCATAACGTATTGCACCAGGGCTCGTCGGTGCTGCCACAGTCGCTGCAACATGTGCAGAGTTGGATTTCATCATGTCGGCTCATCGCATTTCAGCCGGTGAACTGGCAGGCCCAACGACTTCTGTAGAGATGTAAGTCGTTGAGCTGTGGGATGCGAACGGCGGAAGTGAGCACACAGCGACCGTGCCCTCTGCAGAAGGCCATCTAGTCCGGGATAGTGGGCTTCAAATTGCTGGACAACCAGGTTCAACACGTGAGCCATACAAAGCACGTGTGTGACATTGCCCCGGCGAAGGGCCGCACCCAGGTTTGCAGCATTGTCGCACACAGCCTTCCCTGGCTGCAGGTTCAGTGGAGACAACCATTCATGAAACTCGGTCTCCAGAGCTGACAACAACTCCTCAGCCGTGTGACTCACATTTCCCAGACATTTCAAGGTAAACACCACCTGATGCCATTGAGCCCTGCTGCCAGCATAGTAAGAAGGTGTGCAGGATTCCTTCTGTGCAGTTAGAACGCGGGTGGTGTTACCAGACAGGCTTTGGGTGCAGGTGGAGGACTGAGAAGAGGTTGAGGAGGCAGAAGCAGTGGAGGAACTTCTAGATAAAAAGGATTTACGCACAACTCGTGGGGACGGCAAGACTTGGACAGCAGCCCCTTGTCCTCCTGTCACCATACTTACCCAGTGCCCAGTCAACGACATATAACGCCCCTGTCCATGCCTACTCGTCCAAGTATCTGTGGTGAAATGCACCCTGTCAAACACAGAGTTTCTCAAGGAAGCGGTGATGTTGTGTGCAACATGCTGGTGTAGCGCAGGCACAGCTTTCTTTGAGAAGTAGTGGCGACTGAACATCTGGTACTGGGGCACTGCGACGGACATAAGGTCTCGAAAATCCTCTGTGTCCACCAGGCGGAAATGCAGCGTTTCTGTAGCCAACAGCTTGCAGATGGTGAAATTAAACCTCTTAGCTTTGTCATGGCTAGGAGGAAATGGTCTTTTACTTGTCCACATCTGAGGGGCCGAGGGCTGGCTGTTGTGCTTAGACGGGTTGAGTAGGGTGTCCCCGGCAAACTGCCAGTCTGTGAGGAAGATGCAGGCAGACATGTTATGTTGCCTTGATCCAAAGGTGGTGCTCTCGATGTCGGAGAGCGCTCAACACCAGCAGGTGTTTCCACTTCCAAATGAACTGACGACCTGCCAATCACACTGGCTGTTGCGGGTAAAGAGGTGGCAGGTCTGCGTCCAAAAACATGTGTGACTGCTGTCCCCCCAGTCACAGAGGATGAAGAGGCCACGGATGCACAAGATGGGGCAGACGGTGGTTGGCCCGGCCCGCTAGGCCGCATTGTAGCACAGTGAGCTTCCCACTGCAACTTATGCTTTATGTCCATGTGACGGTTCATGCAAGAAGTACTCAAACTATGGAATTTTTGAGCTCTACTTAGCTTTTGGTGACAAATGTTACAGATAACATGAGTTGGGTCATCCTTTGTGATCTCAAAAAATACCCAGGCTATGTAAGGCTTAGAGCCCAAGCGACCTGAAGAGCCACCACGACTTGTGGTCAGAGGCAAAGTTGAGGTTGAGGATGCAGTTGTTGACATGCTTCCAGTACTCCGTCTCTGTCCAGGAACGCGCAACCTAACCTCGTCGTCACTAGCATCTTCCTCCACCTCCTCTGCTGACCTCATCGACTGGCTGACTGTGGGTTGACAGTAAGTCGGATCTCCAACCTTGTCATCAACACCCTGTGTGTTCTCACACCCGCCGTCCTCAGAGCCAACCTCTTCCTGCCCTGACCGAAAAGTCAAGTTGTCGCTCCAATCAGGCATCTGAGTCTCATCACTCTGATGCCATCGGATCCAGGACCAGATGAAGAAGGTTCTGAGCATAATGTAGACCCTCGTTTCCAAACTGTAACTTCTGTTGGTGGAGACAATGAGGAAACGAGGGTCTACATTATGCTCAGAACCTTCTTCATCTGGTCCTGGATCCAACTCATAAACATTCTGGGCATCAGTGCAGATCATTTCCTCGTCTGGATTCACAGAAGCTCTGGAGCCGACCTCTGATTCCCAGGCTATAGTATGAGTAAACAGCTGTGCAGACTCAACCATCTGTGTTACCCCATACTCAGACGGGCAGCTGGAGACTTGGGAGCTGTGAGGAAGCAAGTGCGATTGGGGTGACACCTCTGAGGACTGGAGTATTTGTGATGTTGAAGTTGAGGTGGATGAGAGCCCACTTGAAGGAGCACTTGATATCCGTTGAAGCACCTGCTGTTTTTGTGCCTCATCTGGAATTTGTAACGATGGGTGTGTCCGTAAGAAAGGGATTAAATCACATTGTCCACGAAAAGAAGTAGACATCTTAGTTTGGCTGGAAGATGGTCTTTCTTCTGCAGATGTTACTGTTGCTTTACCACCTACCCCATGGACACAACATTTTTTCCCTTTCCAACACCCCTATTCCCCTTTCCACCAGCAGCAGGCCTTTTGCCACTCATTTTGGTGGTTAACTAATTGGCAACTCTGTAGTTGTTTGCACAAAAAACGATGGATGGAAACCGAGCAGAGCTGAGTGGCCAAACTGTGGTACTAGCCCAAAAGGATTGGCTGGGTTAGATGCAGTAAAACAATTTTATTAGATACACAGGCAGAGCAGCTTGCTTCACAGCTGGTCTACTCCAATGACTACCAGACACTGCTACTAGACCCAAAAGGATTTCCTGGGTTAGATGCAGTAAAAAATTAGAATTAGATACACAGGTGGTGTAGCTTCCTTCACAGGTGGGCTATTCCGCTGACTACGAGACACTGCTACTATGCCCAAAAGGATTTACTGGGTTAGGTGCAGTAAAAAAAATTTATTAGATACCCAGGTGGTGTAGCTTGCTTCAGATGGGCTACTCCGCTGACTACGAGACACTGCTACTAGGCCCAAAAAGATTTCCTGGGTTAGATGCAGTAAAAAATTAGAATTAGATACACAGGCGGTGTAGCTTCCTTCACAGGTGGGCTACTCCGCTGACTACGAGACACTGCTACTAGGCCCAAAAAGATTTCCTGGGTTAGATGCAGTAAAAAATTAGAATTAGTTACACAGGCGGTGTAGCTTCCTTCACAGGTGGGCTACTCCGCTGACTATGAGACACTGCTACTATGCCCAAAAGGATTTACTGGGTTAGATGTGTCACGCCCCCGGGGGCCTTACTGTTTGGGGACAGTATATATATATATATCACGGTGGCTGGCCCAGGGCGGACAGTGCACAAAAGGGGTAGCGATTACTAATAAAGTTCGGAGAAATTCGTGACGCCAGCTGTGGTGTCTGGTGAAGGTCACCAGCTCTGCAGCAGTCCTCTGAGGCAGGTGACAAGGCAGCTAAAGATGGTACAGCTCCCCACAGGTGGAGTGGGGCCTCACGGCAGTGTAGATAGATTGATAGTGGAATGGTGTGCTGGGCGTTGTAGTGCGGTGAGGATCAGTGAAGAAAGAGACAGAGGCTCTTCGATGCAGTCGTCCAAGGTTTTACTTACAGTTCTTAGGCAATTCACAAATGCACTTTGCAGGTGAAGGCCTACCTCGTCGTGCTGCGTTCACCGGGCAGGGGTTCAATCCTTTCTCAAGCAAATTTAGGAATGCCTGGCGAAACCCCACTTTCATATGTACCTATCTTGACCTTTTTCACACTCGGTCCTTCTCACCGTTATCCTACGCTGCTCACTCTCATTCCCGCTCGGGTATGCTGAAGTCCTTCCAGTACGTCGGATCCGGGACCAACCTGACCCCCTGGGGTTTTGAGTGTAGCAACCGATCCTTCCTGACACCTGGCAGGAGCGGGGCGTACGGGTGCCGTCCTGCACGCGCCGTACTCCCTGGGATCCTTTAAGTAGAATGGAGCCTGCTCCCTGCTCCCCTCCGGGGCCTCTATCCTGGGCCCTAACTTGTGGAACAAAGCTCTGACTGAGCCTCTGCTCCCGGACTGTTCCTCTGGACAGCCCTCACTAGAACTGCCCACTGTACTGGACTGAACTGAACTCTCTCGTAGACCTAATATGGCTTCCTATTATATACTTACTGTATATGTGCTCCGTGTATCGGTTTCCTCCTCCCACACCCACTATTGGTTCCCCCTACCTTTGGGTTCCCCCCTACTCCAGCCAGGGCCAGAGCTCAGCAGAAAACTATATTGCGTCTTGCCCCTCCGGCTGGCCTGGAGCAGTGTTGTGTTGGATGTAGGTGGTTGGGGTTCCGTGCAGCACTCCCTCCTTACCTGAGAGAAGGGAGACACCACACCTCGGGGTGAGGTGCAGTATCTCTGTGGCGACTGAACCCTCAGGGGTGCCACATCCCCCCCCCCCCCCGGTAAAACACAGCACGTCCGCGAGCTGAAATAAAGCAAAACAGGGATAAATGACATGCAAAATTTTATAAGACATTTCTTCCCTTTATGGGAGGTACACTTTCTTTAAATTTTACATTGTAAAATAATTTTCTCATAAAACATCATAAGAGCACTTTTCAAGAAAGTTCCTGCACCAGGGTGCAACAGTAGTAGCATGAGGGACCCCCTCCAAACCCTCAAAGTAGGCCCTGGGAGTGGCTGCAGGGCATGGATGATCCAGATACTGGACCTCGTCTTCTGCCACGCCAAAAGGGTTTTTGTTCTGAGGTACTATGTTTCAAGTATAAAACCAAGAGGGTGCACTTTAAGAAGTGCTAAACTATATACAAAGTCAACGTCCGGCTGCTCACAGTCCTCAGCCTGTGTACCCTGACGGGTATTTATAGAAAACTTCACACTATATAGAAAACATTATTATAAAGTCAACATGGTAAACTCAGCAAACACAACACAGCACCCGAACGGGTGACTATAAACAGTTATTTGCAGTCCTAGTACTAAGCCTAGTACTGGGGACCCCTCCTGGGGTACTCCTGATGCTTCCCTGACCCAGCCGGGTCACGAGGGACTTCCTGCAGGGGGTTATCCTTGGGGACGCGGTACACCTGCAGGGCATACCAGCCACATTCACCATGATGCCGGGTGAAGGTGACGTGATGCCCAGGGTAGAGGTTCCGGTCGGGATGGCCTTCTTCCAACTCGGGCTCCACATCCCGCCGGTTCACAAAAATGTCCCGGTTAAATTTGGGACTTCGGATGAAGCCCCATCCAGCCTGGAGGTTGAACTTGACGACGAGGCCTTCCTCATGGGGGCTGGGGTTGGCTGTCCCACCTGGCGGGTCTGCGCCTTGGCGGCCTTGTCTCGGGCCTCCAGGCATTCACTGCGCGCCGCCCGCGCGCGCCGCTCCCTCTCGAGCTGCCGGAGCTCCCGCTTGCAGAACTCCTGCCTATATAGTGCTTCGGCCTCGGTCTCCCACGGGAACTCCATCAGGTCCCCCCCCCCGGTTGTCCCAGCGTAACTCCACTCCGCTGGTATAGGCGACCGGGGGCCCTCGTGTCGGGAGCAGCAAGTATGGCTGCGGGTCCTCCGTCCGGGCGGACCAGTCGAAAGCCGGCGCTCCGCACACCCACTGGGGTGTCGGAGGTGGCGGGAGAGCATCCAGCAGTAGTGGGCTCACGGTTTCAGCACCCGGGATTAACAGTTCCGGATAGGCGCTATATGTTTCATCTTCCGGTGCAGCGCCTGGGAGCGGCAGTCCCGGGACGGCTCCGGGTGGGTGGCCTTTTGGTTCTGCGCCCAGGGGTGAGGGTTCCAGGCTGCACATTTGCTCCCACCAGGGCACGGCGGCTTATGGCGAGGGCGGGGGAAGGAAGCCCAGGAGCAGGTCGACCTGCTGGCCCAGCTCGAGAACCTCACTCTCGAGGAACTCCACGTCCTCCAGGGACATCTTCTCTCCCTCCTGGGTGAGGGGGGTCACTTGCTTCAATGGCAGGCCTGAGGCGGAGGTTGGGCTTTCGCATGCTTCCATCTCGGCTGCCGGGTGCGGTCTGACCAGACAGGTGGAGACCTCCCCCTGTCTCCATTCTTTCTCTCCGCCTCCTTTCTTCTTTTGGGGCCGGTCCCATGGCAACTTGCTTTCGGTCACTCCCTGTGATGGCCCCCCCGCTTTGACGGACACATCTATGCGAACACTCACTGTTGCAAGGGGCAGGGGCTGCTTTCGGCACCATTCTGGGACCCGGCCCACGATGGAAGGCTCCATTTTGTTGTCTTTTGACATGCAGATAATGGCGCCCATTCTTCTGGGGCGGGCGCCACTTTCAGTATCACAACACAACTGTTTAGGCACACTTCACCCGCTGGTACGGGCTGGTCACGCATCCTGTTCGTGACGCCAGTTGGGATGTCGCGACCCCAGGGGCCTTACTGTTTGGGGACAGTATATATATATATATATATCTCACGGTGGCTGGCCCAGGGCGGACAGTGCACAAAAGGGGTAGCGATTACTAATAAAGTTCGGAGAAATTCGTGAGGCCACCTGTGGTGTCTGGTGAAGGTCACCAGCGCTGCAGCAGTCCTCTGAGGCAGGTGACAAGGCAGCTAAAGATGGTACAGCTCCCCAAAGGTGGAGCGGGGCCTCAGGGCAGTGTAGATAGATTGATGGTGGAATGGTGTGCTGGGCGTTGTAGTGCGGTGAGGATCAGTGATGCCGGTGAAGAAACAGACAGAGGCTGTTCGATGCAGTCGTCTAAGGTATTACTTACAGTTCTTAGGCAATTCACAAATGCACTTTGCAGGTGAAGGCCTCCCTCGTCGCGCTGCGTTCACCGGGCAGGGGTTCAATCCTTTCTCAAGCAAATTTAGGAATGCCTGGCGGAACCCCACTTTCATATGTACCTATCTTGACCTTTTTCACACTCGGTCCTTCTCACCTTTGTCCTACGCTGCTCACTCTCATTCCCGCTCGGGTATGCTGAAGTCCTTCCAGTACGTCAGATCCAGGACCAACCTGACCCCCTGGGGTTTTGAGTGTAGCAACCGATCCTTCCTGACACCTGGCAGGAGCGGGGCGTACGGGTGCTGTCCTGCACGCGCCGTACCCCCTGGGATCCTTTAAGTAGAATGGAGCCTGCTCCCCTCCGGGGCCTCTATCCTGGGCCCTAACTTGAGGAGCAGAGCTCTGACTGAGCCTCTGCTCCCAGACTGTTCCTCTGAACAGCCCTCACTAGAACTGCCCACTGTACTGGACTGAACTGAACTCTCTCGTAGACCTAATATGGCTTCCTATTATATACTTACTCTATATGTGCTCCGTGTATCTGTTTCCTCCACCCACACCCACTATTGGTTCCCCCTAACTTTGGGTTCCCCCCTACTCCAGCCAGGGCCAAGGCTCAGCAGAAAACTACATTGTGTCTTGCCCCTCCTGCTGGCCTGGACCAGTGTTGTGTTGGATGTAGGTGGTTGGGGTTCCGTGCAGCACTCCCTCCTTACCTGAGAGAAGGGAGACACCACACCTCGGGGTGAGGTGCAGTATCTCTGTGGCGACTGAACCCTCAGGGGCGCCACAGATGCAGTAAAAAATTGTTATTAGATATACAGGTGGTGTAGCTTGCTTCAGATGAGCTACTCCACTGACTACCAGACACTGCTACTAGGCCCAAAAGGATTTCCTGGGTTAGATGCAGTAAAAAATTAGAATTAGATACACAGGTGGTGTAGCTTCCTTGACAGGTGGGCTACTCCGCTGACTACCAGACACTGCTACTAGGCCCAAAAAGATTTCTTGGGTTAGATGTAGTAAAAAATTAGAATTAGATACACAGGTGGTGTAGCTTCCTAGACAGGTGGGCTACTCCGCTGACTACCAGACACTGCTACTAGGCCTAAGAACATTTCCTGGGTTAGATGCAGTAAAAAATTTGAATTAGATACACAGGAGGTGTAGCTTCCTTCACAGGTGGACTACTCCGCTGACTAGCAGACACTGCTACTAGGCCCAAAAAGATTTCCTGGGTTAGATGCAGTAAAAAATTAGAATTAGATACACAGGCGGTGTAGCTTGCTTGACAGGTGGGCTACTCTGCTGACTACCAGACACTGCTACTAGGCCCAAAAAGATTTCCTGGGTTAGATGCAGTAAAAAATTAGAATTAGATACACAGGCGGTATAGCCTCCTTCACAGGTGGGCTACTCCGCTGACTTCCAGACACTGCTACAAGGCCCAAAAAGATTTCCTGGGTTAGATGCAGTAAAAAATTAGAATTAGATACACAGGCGGTGTAGCTTCCTTCACAGGTGGGCTACTCCGCTGACTACCAGACACTGCTACTAGGCCCAAAAAGATTTCCTGGGTTAGATGCAGTAAAAAATTAGAATTAGATACACAGGCGGTGCATCTTCCTTCATAGGTGGGCTACTCCGCTGACTACGAGACACTGCTACTTTGCCCAAAAGGATTTACTGGGCTAGATGCAGTAAAAAATTGTTAATTGATACACAGGTGGTGTAGCTTGCTTCAGCTGGGCTACTCCACTGACTACCAGACACTGCTACAGGCGCAAAAGGATTGGCTGGCTTAGATGAAGTAAAAAAATGGTATTAGATACACAGGTGGTGTAGCTTGCAACACAGATAGGCTACTCCAATGACTAACAGACACTGCTACAGGCCCAAAAGGATTGGCTGAGCTACATTTCGCCAAATGCTGTGAAAAACACTTGCACAACCATGGCACAGACCTGCCTGGCAAAAAGTGCTATGAACTGTTGTAACCTAGCCCTCAAAATGGCTGCAATTACAACTAGTCCCTACTCCCTTAACCTATCTCTCTATGTAACTGGAAATTCGCTCGCAATTCACACAGTTATACTGTATAGCGCCCACAGCAGCAGCGGTGCCGTCTAACACTCAGCTGCAGCAGTGAGAAAATGGTGGCGACGGGGAAAATGGCTAGGTCTTATAGGGCAAGGACATGTGACATACACAGCCAATGACACATGCCCTTGCTTGTGTGAAAAAAAAGCACTTCGCTGCATGTGTGGGCTGCTGATAGGCTGACAGACTGCACCGCCCCACTGTAAATGCAGGAAAGAAAAAAAAATGGAGATCGGCATTATTTCTGCAGAGATCCATCCCTTGCCCCTCCCCCCGCCCACTCTACACTGAAACTGTCTATCAACATTGATTAACAGTATTACTGTGAAAAAATCCAGTAACGCTTTTGGTACACGAACAGTTATCGAACATAACCTCTAACAGTCAAATTTTTTGCAAATCGTTCGAGTTCGTCGAACGACTCGAACACCGCCCAAAACAGCTCGAATTTGAGATTGGCGAACAGTTCGAGTCGAACACCGCTCATCTCTATCTATGGCTGCTTTTTTATTGTGGACTGGCTCCAGCAATCTATAAGATTACAATCTATAAGATCCCTTCAGTGGCTCCCAATTGCCCAGCATATCCAGTTTAAACTAGTAACACTGACCTACAAAGCCATCCATAACCTTTCTCCTCCGTACATCTGTGAACTAATCTCTCGTATATTCCCTTATGTAATCTCCGGTCTAACATGCTGGAGAAACTTGCACATACTGCCACTCAGTATCTTCAGCTCCTTTGTGAGAAACTAATGTATTTGGGCAGCCACTCAGTCTACCAAATAAAATTCCTGAGAAGGAAATTGTGGATGGCTTCGCTTCTAGTACTGGGGGCACTGCTAATACCATGGGGTCGTGCCATAATTCACTGGAAATATTTCTGGCTGGTTGGATGCAAGCTCATTCCCACAGAAAAGTACCAGAAAGCTAAGGGGATGGTGGCCTCTATCATCATGAATAATTTGCTTGTTGACTAGGAGACTGACTACTGCTGCTGTCTACCTAGTGAACATTGTGTTGAAGCTTGATTGACCCAAGGCCCGCAATCCTATTCGTTGGGACGTGTTCCGTCCCAGGGTCTGACTAGGTCCTGACTTCCACAATATTAACCCAGTGATGCGTCAGTGAAATGTACCGTCCCTGGCCACATTCACTTGTCCACATGTCTGTGGTTAGGCTGTCCTTCCCACTAACTGCGCTGGTGAGGGTATGGGTAATGTTCTGGGACCTGTGCTTGTCTAAGGTGGGGACACCACACCAGGAGAAATAGTGGCGGCTGGGAACCGAGGGCCAGCTGCCATGAGGTTGCGGAAAGTTTCCGCCTCCATGAGCCTAAAAGGCAAAATCTCTAGTGCAAGCATTCTAGAAAAGTGGCAGTTTAGTATTGTGTCCTGTGGGTGGTTAGCTGCGTATTTGCGCTTGCATTCAATGGACTGGGGTAGGGACAACTGAATGCTGATGATGATGGTTGCAAGGGTGCAACAACAGGTGCAGGTTCGGAGGCATTTTCACCTGCATCATGGACAGAGGCTTGGCATGCATGTACAACAGGGGAAGAGTCAGTGGTGTTACCCGCAGACACTGTTCTGAACGCTGGCTTTCGGCCCATCAACTTCCACTTCCGAACTCTGGTCCTCCTCCTGACTTTCTGTCCATTGTGTCCCATCATCATCCACCTCTTGTGACAGTAATTGCACTTTCCTACCATCACCTTCGAGTGACCATGACTGCATCACTACATGCGATCTTCTGTTGCTCTGCTTAAAGCGTGCCGGGCGAGAGGTCAGAATCTATAAATGGAAAAGTGAACAGCTCTTGGGGTAACCCTGGACTCTAATCTCTCCTTCAAACCACATATCCAATCTCTTTCCACTTCTGAGTGGACAGAGCGAGAGGCCAGAATCTATAAATGGAAAGATGAACAAAACAGCTCTTCGGAGTGTCCAAGTGTGGGATCAGTTGTCTCAGGGCACTCGGAATGGTGTGACAAAGGAGGATTAGGGTGAGGAATATGCCGACTCCAAGTAAAAAATATCTCCCGGATCCGCACATTCCTCAATCACAAATCTGCAAAAACAATAGTGCATGACCTCATCATCTCCCGCCTCGATTACTGCAACCTCCTGCTCTGTGGCCTCCCTCAGTCTCGCACCCCTCCAATCTATCCTAAACTCTGCTACCCGACTAATCTATCTGTCCCCCCGCTATTCCCTGGCCTCTCCTCTCTGTCAATCCCTTCACTAGTTTCCCATTGCCCAAAGGCTCCAGTTCAAAACCCTAACCTTGGCATGCAAAGCCATCCACAACCTGTCTCCTCCATTCATCTGTGACCTAGTCTCATGGTATTTACCTGCACGCAACCTCTGATCATCACAAGATCTCCTTCTCTACTCCCCTCTTATCTCCTCTTTCCACAATTGCATACAAGATTTCTCCCATGCATCCACCCTACTCTGGAACTTTCTACCCCAACATATCTGACTTTCGCCTGGTGTTGAAACCTTCAAAAGGAACCTGAAGACCCACCTCTTCTGAGAAGCGTACAACCTGCTGTAACCCTCGCTCCACCATACCGCTGCATGACCAGCTCTACCCTCACCTACTGTATCCTCACCTATCCCTTGTAGACTGTGAGCCCTTGTGGGAAGGGTCCTCTCCTTTCCTGTACCAGTCGCTGTCATATTTTTGTTCCAAGATTATTGTAATTGTTTTTGCAATGTATACCCATTTTTCACATGTAAAGCGCCATGAAATAAATGGCGCTAAAGTAATAATAATAATGTGGCCCAGACTCACGGCTACTGAGACTGGACTGTGTGGAAGACAGGGTGGTGGTGGTGGTGGCAAAGTAATGGGAAGCAATGTCTGCTATCCAACCAACAACCTTTTCACACTCTTCTGACTTTAAGAGTGGTGTTCCGCAGCCCCCTAGAATTTGGGACAGGAAGTTCGATATGATGTGGGTGTTTGCTGTGCTCCCTCAGCAGGCACAGTTTCATCTTGCCCATGGCCTCGGCCTCTTCGTGACCATCACCATTATGTCCACTTCCCCATTAAAAATGCTACGTGTGAACATAGCCCAAGGTGGGGAGGAGCATTTTTATTTTTGGTTATTTATTTAGCCTTATGTACAAGTCATTACCCTGGAACGGATGTTCCTTATCATATTTCCTAGGAAAATCCATTTTGGTTTCATTTTTGTATGTTTTATTGTGAGCCCATACAAGTGGCGTAATACTTGATACCATTGTTCACCACAGTGACCTGGGACTCAGAGATGCTTCCAGGGGTCTTCCTCATGCTGTTCCCATGTCATTGTCACAAGTGTGTCAGAAGTGACAGACAGTCGCCCTGCAGTTTGTTGCAGGAGATCTCTACGTTCGGCATTGCAGGCACCTTCTTAGAGGCTGTCTCTCTAGGACCCAGCGGCTACCGTCCTCTGGCTAATTAACACCCTGGCCTGGGTGTATAAATACCTGCTGTCTGCTAGAGGGAGGTGCCAGCGATACTCACATTACCCTTTGTGAAGGCTCGAAGCAAGTGCATTACTTCATACTCTCTGGAGCTATGAGGACGGGTATTCATCTCTCTGAAGTCGACTAAAAGCTAAGTTATCTTCCCTTGTTTGTTCCCCCTTGTTGTCTTTAGTGGTCAGTGAGGATCGACTAGCGCTCACCCCCCTCCCTTCTCTAGCCAGGGCCCAATGCCAGGGAAAGACAGGGTGAGGTTCGCATGCGGCAATTGGTGAAGAGCCAATACAGGGACGTTAGTGGAGGCAGGGTGATATTAGATCAGCCTAGGAGGTCTCCACTCCCCCCTTTCCCTAGAGTCTGGGCTCCCTTTCCCACACCTTGCGTGACATTATCGCCGGCCGAGGACATTTTGAAAAGGAAAAAAACAAAAACTGACAGTTTAGTTTCTTTTTGTATGTGTGTTTTTGGGCGTGTTGGGCATCAGCGGCTACAGGTTGCCAACGTGTGGGTCTGTGCAGGTAGGCCTGTCAGACTGAACCCAAGGTTGCCCTCCTGGGCAGGTTTTCAGGAGGTAGGGACAAGTTTTTTGTATTCAAGGAGGCCTGCAAACTGTATTTTAAACTTCGTCCTTACTCCTCCGGAAATGAGCAGCAACGGGTTGGAATTGTGATCTCTCTAGTGCAGGGAGATCCTCAGTCATGGGCTCTCTCTTTACCGCAGGACTCGGTTTGTCTCCAGTCTGTGGATGACTACCTCTTGAAGATCATCAAGAGAATGCCAAGAGTGTGCAAAGCAGTCATTAAAGCAAAAGGTGGCTACTTTGAAGAACCTAGAATATAAGACATATTTTCAGTTGTTTCACACTTTTTTGTTAAGTATATAATTCCACATGAGTTAATTCATGGTTTTGATGCCTTCAGTGTGAATGTACAATTTTCATAGTCATGACAATACAGAAAAATCTTTAAATGAGAAGGTGTGTCCAAACTTTTGGTCTGTACTGTAGGTTCAGTAAAATGGTTCCCTTCGCATTACCTGCACTTCCAAATGCGAAGACACTTGTTCAGGTGTTCATAAATAAGATTGTGAAGCTTCACGGGGTTCCCTCCGATGTGGTGTCAGATCGGGGGACCCATTTTGTTTCCAAGTTCTGGAAGGCATTCTGTTCTCGACTGGGGGTGCAGCTGTCCTTTTCTTTTGCCTTCCACCCTCAGTCGAATGGACAGACCGAGCATGTCAATCAGAATTTGGCGATCTACCTCAGGTGTTTCGTCTCCGAAAATCAGGAGGATTGGGCATCCTATTTACCGCTGGCAGAATTTGCCATTAATAATCATCGTCAAGAATCCACTGGCAGGTCACCATTCTTCAATGCATACGGCTATCACCCACAGTTTGGTAGTTTTAGTGGGGGAGGAGCTTTGGGAGTTCCTGGCAGGGTGTTCTGAGTAATTTAAAGACCATGGGAGACAGGTATAAACGTATGGCTTACAGAAAACGCTTGCCAGGTCCGGACTTGAATGTTAATGACTTTGTGTGGTTGTCGACCAGGAATATAAGATTGAAAGTTCCTTCTTGGAAGTTGGGACCTAGGTTTATTGGTCCTTATAAAATAACCGCCGTCATTAACCCAGCAGCGTTTCGTCTTGAACTTCCTCGGGCCCTTAAGTCCACAATGTTTTCCACAGGTCCTTACTCAAGAAGTATGTTGTACCTCTTGAGCCCTCAACTCTACCACCGCCCCCAGTAATGGTTGATGGTAATCTGGAGTTCCAGATTTCGAGGATTGTAGATTCTCGCCTCCAATGTCGTTCTCTACAATACTCTGCACTGGAAGGGTTATGGTCTAGAGGAGAGGATGTGGGTTTCAGCATCAGAGGTGAATGCTCCCAGGTTGCTTTGTTAATTCCACACCTCTTTTCCGGAGAAACCCGGTCCTGAGTGTCCAGAGGCCACTCGTAGAGGAGGGGGTACTGTCACGGGTGTGTCAGAAGTGACAGACAGTCGCCCTGCAGTTGGTTGCAGGAGATCTCTATGTTTGGCATTGCAGACACCTTCTTAGAGGCTGTCACTCTAGGACCCAGTGGCTACCTTCCTCTGGCTAATTAACACCCTTGGCCTGGGTGTATAAATACCTGCTGTCTGCTAGAGGGAGGTGCTCGCATTACCCTTTGTGAAGGCTCGAAGCAAGTGCATTACTTCATCCTCTCTGGAGCTATGAGGACGGGTGTTCATCTCTCCGAAGTCGACTAAAAGCTAAGCTATCTTCCCTTGTTTGTTCCCCCTTGTTGTCTTTAGTGGTCAGTGGGGATCGACTAGCGCTCATCCCCATCCCTTCCCTAGCCAGGGCCCAATGCCAGGGAAAGACAGGGTGAGGTTCGCGTGTGGCGATTGGTGAAGAGACAGGGTAATATTAGATCAGCCTAAGAGGTCTCCACTCCCCACTTTCCCTAGAGTCTGGGCTCCCTTTCCCTCTTCCCTTTGTGTTGCACTAAGTCTTTCCCACACCTTGCGTGACAGTCATTTGAGCACTGTTCCCATCGATTAGGGCAATTTTTTGGACCCCTGCAGACCTCCAGGGGGGCCACTGGAAAAATGCTTGAGATTCCCATAGACTTACACTGGGCTTGTTGCTCGGGTCGAGCACTCGAGTATTCCAATTTGTTCGACCCGAGCAATGAGCACCCAAGCATTTTAGTGCTTGCTCATAACTACTAATCACTAGCAGGCAGGTAGTTGCTACCTACCTTCCTGTTGAGCCCGGCGCTGTTCATTGCCGGCACAGAGCGATCACAGACCGCTTCTGCCGTCGATTCAGCTGCCTGTGCTGACGTCACATCGAGAGAGCAGTAGTTTCTTTTCCGCCCCGTTCTGTTGACAGGAAGGGACTTTGATGTCATTCTGATTGACAGCCGGATTCTTGCTGCCTAACAGGGGGAGCCGAAGATCAATCAGAATGATGTCGGAAACCACGCCCCGTCAACAGAGCGGAGCGGAAAAGAAGCTGCCGCTCTGTCGACATGACGTCAACATAGGCAGCTGAAACATCGGCAGGAGCGATCTGTGACCGCTCTGTGCCCACGATGAACAGAGCCTGATTTCTCTGTCTTTCTTGCCATTATACATGGTGTCTCCCCTCTCCACACCTTGCAGATTTGTGTACAACCCTATAGCCTTCCTTGATATTATTTTTAACATTGAGATAAGGGAGAGCAAAGAAAGAGGTCAGATCCAGGATTAGAATCTCTGATGGATTTGTATCATTTTTGCAGATTACTCAGCTACATGAAGTACTTATGACGCGCCCCCTGGGACATATTCCTTTTTGAGGGGAATACCCGGCACCGGATCAGATGGGGGGTTGTAGAATCATAGAATCATAGAATGGTAGAGTTGGAAGGGACCTCCTGGGTCATCTGGTCCAACCCCCTGCTCAAAGCAGGATTCACTAGATCATCTCAGACAGATGTCTGTCCAGCCTCTGTTTGAAGACGTCCATTGAAGGGGAACTCACCACCTCTCGTGGCAGCCTGTTCCACTCATTAATCACCCTAACTGTCAAAAAGTTTTTTCTAATATCTAATCTGTGTCTCCTCCCATTTAGTTTCATCCCATTGCTTCTAGTCTTTCCTTGTGCAAATGAGAATAAAGATGATCCTTCTACAATGTGACAGCCCTTGACATATTTGTAGACAGCTATTAAGTCTCCTCTCAGTCTTCTTTTTTGCAAGCTAAACATTCCCAAATCCTGCAACCGTTCCTCATAGGACATGGTTTGCAGACCAGTCACCATTCTGGTCGCTCTTCTCTGAACTTGCTCCAGTTTGTCTATGTCTTTTTTAAAATGTGGTGCCCAAAACTGTACACAGTATTCCAGATGAGGTCTGACCAAAGAGGAGTAAAGACCGATAATGACTTCACGTGATCTAGACTGTATGCTTCTGTTAATACATCCCAGAATTGTATTTGCCTTTTTTGCTGCTGCATCACACTGTTGACTCATGTTCAGTCTATGATCTATTAGTATACCTAAGTCTTTTTCACATGTACTGTTGCTTAGCTCTATTCCTCCCATTCTGTATATGCTTTTTTCATTTTTATTGCCCAGATGTAGTACTTTGCATTTTTCCCTGTTAAAAACCATTCTGTTGGTTGCTGCCCACTGCTCCAGTTTATTTAGGTCTTTTTGAATCCTCTCTCTCTCTTCTCTAGTATTAGCTATCCCTCCTAGCTTTGTGTCATCAGCAAATTTAATCAGTTTACCCTCAATTCCTTCATCTAAATCATTGATAAAGATGTAGTCTCCGAGCGGCTGTGACCCGGCCCCGTGCCCAGGGCGTCAAGCTCAGTGTTATGTGGCAGTCCTACAGATGTTATTAAGAGTTCTTTTGTGTCGACTACGCCACCCGTTGTGATGCGGTCACTGTGGCCGCCGCTGCAGCAGGGTCCGCTGAGGCTGATGGTGGGTGCGCAGCTTGGTGGGATAACCCCCAACGGGAGGGGTATAGCCTCAGGGAGGACAGGTGCAGAGGATGGGGGTTGTGGTGGTGCAGTGCAGACGGCAATGAAGACAGAGTCGGGTTGTGCAGTTAAGGGTGTTTACTTACTGCAGATGTTGTACTGGTCACTCCAGCTCCGAGTGACCACCCGAGCCGTGCTGCGTCCACCAGGTCCTGGATCCAGCCAACCCCCAAACAAGTCCGGAGTGTGGCCCTGAGCTCTCCTTCTGTCCCGTTCTCTGGCCGTCCCCACCAGTGATCCACCTAGGTCCAGCTCCCTCGGGCCTTCTGTTGGGACACCCTTGGCCTTGGGTTCCCTGACCCTTCATGTGGTGTGCCTTCGGGGTGGATGTGATGGGTGACCGTGACAAACGCTGCCCACGGTCTCCGGTCTCTGGCTGGGGTGTGTTTTCTGCCCCCACCAGCTTGGGATCCGGTACCCTGTGCCGACTCCTCACCCAGTGCTTTAATTTGGGTTCTTGGGTCCTCTCTGTTTTCCCCTCTGGGTACTCCTTCTCTGCTCCTCTCTCACTCAGGGTCTCTCTCTTGCTGCAGGCTGACTTCCTCTCTGCTTGCTGTCTGCTCCTCTGCAGCTGTCTTGCTGTCTCCAACTGACTTGTTCTCTGCATCTGACCCTGATCTTAGTTGGTGCCCACCTTATATACACCCTCTATGTGTGAGCTCAGGTGACCAGCACCCAATGAGCTCCTAACTTTACCCAGGCTGCTCCCCCTATCTGCCCCTACACTACATGGGATGTACCACCCCCCTCCCACTCCAGCCAGGAACAGACTCGGTCGTACCTGCACATTTCTAAGTGGGAGTACCGTCGGCCTGTTCCTCGGAAATGGGATGTGTGTAGTGCATGCAGCCAACCGAGCTCAGTTCCACACTCCATCCTTACCCGGGAGTGGAATATCACACCTCTGGATTGAGGTGCAATACCCCTGTAGCAGCCGAATCCTCAGGGTGCTACATTCCCCCCTGGTAAATCACAGCACGTCCTCGGGCTGTAAGACATAAACACCAAAACATACAAAATTTTCATATAAACATATAAAACATATAAAACATTATATATATAAAACTTTTCATATAAACATTCTCGTCGTCTCTTGTTTCAGGTTCCTCCTCCGGACACTGTGCAACGTGTGTCCGGGAAAAGTGCGACAGTCTCTTAGAAAAACTGGTTTTCCTATAAAACCGGTAGGGGGCGCTTTAGGAAGCGCAACTATATACAGGGGAAGTTGGCCGCTCTCAGTCCTCGGCCAGGTAGAGGGAAGGGAATGGCTGCTCACAGTCCTCAGCCTGTGGGATTAAGGGGTTAACGGGTAAACAGTTCACTCAGCTGGTCCCAACGGGGACTATATATATGTAGCAACAGTTTCAGTTTCTTTATACCCCGATTGGGTAACTTATTTACAGCACCTGCTCTGCCGCACTCAACGGCGTCTTCCTCCTGCTCTTTGCTTATAGCTGGTGGTAACTTCAGACCCGTCCGGGTCCTCTTGCTCCTCCTCCTCGCACCGCAACTCCTCCTCCGTCAGGCGGTGTACGTGGAGGGCATAAGGTCCTTTGGCACACTTGTGCCGGGTAAAGGTGACCTCGTCTCCGATGTAGAGGTCACGACCTCTGTGCCCCTCCGGCAGATGGGACTCCACGTCTCTGCGCGTGACAAAGACGTCGCCGGGGGTGTTGTTGTCTCTAATGAAGCCCCACCCATGCTGCTGGTTGAACTTGATTACAGTCCCGGTGGTACGGGGACTGTGCGCTGCACGGGGGTCCCTCCTGGTCCGGCTCTTCTGCTCGGCGCTCCTTATTTGGGCCTGTTGTTCCCGGACCCGCCTCTCTCTCCGCTCCCTCGCGAACTCTTCGAGCTGCTGTCGGCAACACTCAGCGCGCTCTGCTGCAGCTGCCCTAGTTTCCTGAGTGAACCCCATTAGATCTTCTCCGGTGGGGTCCCACTCAAACTGTGCTTCCGCTAGCGGGGGCGAGATCCGTGCCACGGGCTTCGGAGCCGGAATCAGGGGTTCATCCAGGGGTCTTAGTTTCTGCTGCCGTTCCAGCTCATGGTATCCTTCGGGCCAGATGAAGGGCCGCCCGTCCGGCCATGTGAGCTGGCTGAACAAGTCCTCCCCCAGGTGTGGCACCCTTGGTTTTACGGGCGCGGGCGCGGTGGTGGTGGCGCCCGGATTGCCCAGGCCTTGCGGCCAGGCCTGGGGCACCTGGAAGGTGAAGGGCACCGTTAGGACGGCGGCGCCCTGGGCTACCTGGCCTTGCGGCCAGGCCGGAGGCTCCGCGGAGGTAGGGGGCGCTGTTGGTATTGCGGCGCCCGGGGGTACTAGGCCTTGCGACCAGGCTGGTGGTACTTCCTGCTTGGTCACGCTCGAGGTCGAGGCGTGTGACGTCACAGGGGTCGCGGCGGCGGCTTCCGGTTGGGGCCTAGTCTGCGTCGGTGACATGGCATTTTCGGGCACAGCAGGGGGACTTTCGGGCTCTGCGACGGGGAGCTGGGGCAGGTAAGCGGTGTCCCGGCTTGGGGTGTAGGCGTCCCCTTTACCTGCCTCCATGCGTTCGGCTCCCTTCTCGGCGCCGTCTCCGGCCTTTGGCCCTCCCGCGCCATCCTCAGAGGCGGTCTGCTTCCTCTTCCAGGGTAGCGTGCTCCGTTGACTGGTCTCAGCTTGCTGGGTCATCTCCCGGCTCCACTCCGCCAATATCTCGCGCTGTACCCGGGCCATCCTCCGTGCGAGGCCCTCCAGGGCAGTCTGTGCACACTCCCGGTCTCGGGGGAGCTGTGCAAGGACCTCCACTAGGCCTAGTGGGGTCGTGGTGTCTAGCAGGCTCCTGACCAACGGGTCGGTGCTGCTCTGCTCTTCTTCCAGCAGGCTCCTGGCCAGCGGGCCGGTGCTGCTCTGCTCTCCTTCCTCGGTCTTTAGCAGACTCCTGGCCAGCGGGCCGGTGCTGTTCTGCTTTCTCTCCATATCCGGGTAAGCTTCTCCGCTACTCCTCGTTAGACTTCTTGCCTCCGGGTGCGCTCGCTCCAGACTGCTCCAGGCGGCACCCATCTTCGTTCTTTTCTCTCGTCTCCTCCCACTTCGAGGGCGGTCCCGGGGCAACTCGGTGACTGTCAGCTCCAGGGGTAGTTCTTTCACGCTGACAGACACCTCCAGCATCACAGTCTCTGTTGGTGGGGGCGGTTTCCACTTTTGGCGCCATTTTCTGTCCTGGCCCACGATGGGAGGTGGCCTCTTGCCCTCCTTTGGCACGCCCATAATGGCGTCCGCTGCTCTTCCAAGGCGGGAAATCTGCGGTTTTGGCGGGAAGCGTCGCCCAGTGGCGGGAAACTCTGCAGATGGCGGGAACAAGTTGGAAATGGCGGACAATCGGCGGGAAACGACTGGTGATGGAGTCCGATGGCGTGGACCCTCCGGAACCGGCGGGAGACTTCTTTCTGAGGTAAACTTGCACTTTTCTTCAGGCACGCAGTACCCGGGTGTTGCGGGCACGTAATCCTGCCGACTACGCCAAAGTTGACGCGCCCCCTGGGACATATTCCTTTTTGAGGGGAATACCCGGCACCGGATCAGATGGGGGGTTGTAGTCTCCGAGCGGCTGTGACCCGGCCCCGTGCCCAGGGCGTCAAGCTCAGTGTTATGTGGCAGTCCTACAGATGTTATTAAGAGTTCTTTTGTGTCGACTACGCCACCCGTTGTGATGCGGTCACTGTGGCCGCCGCTGCAGCAGGGTCCGCTGAGGCTGATGGTGGGTGCGCAGCTTGGTGGGATAACCCCCAACGGGAGGGGTATAGCCTCAGGGAGGACAGGTGCAGAGGATGGGGGTTGTGGTGGTGCAGTGCAGACGGTAATGAAGACAGAGTCGGGTTGTGCAGTTAAGGGTGTTTACTTACTGCAGATGTTGTACTGGTCACTCCAGCTCCGAGTGACCACCCGAGCCGTGCTGCGTCCACCAGGTCCTGGATCCAGCCAACCCCCAAACAAGTCCGGAGTGTGGCCCTGAGCTCTCCTTCTGTCCCGTTCTCTGGCCGTCCCCACCAGTGATCCACCTAGGTCCAGCTCCCTCGGGCCTTCTGTTGGGACACCCTTGGCCTTGGGTTCCCTGACCCTTCATGTGGTGTGCCTTCGGGGTGGATGTGATGGGTGACCGTGACAAACGCTGCCCACGGTCTCCGGTCTCTGGCTGGGGTGTGTTTTCTGCCCCCACCAGCTTGGGATCCGGTACCCTGTGCCGACTCCTCACCCAGTGCTTTAATTTGGGTTCTTGGGTCCTCTCTGTTTTCCCCTCTGGGTACTCCTTCTCTGCTCCTCTCTCACTCAGGGTCTCTCTCTTGCTGCAGGCTGACTTCCTCTCTGCTTGCTGTCTGCTCCTCTGCAGCTGTCTTGCTGTCTCCAACTGACTTGTTCTCTGCATCTGACCCTGATCTTAGTTGGTGCCCACCTTATATACACCCTCTATGTGTGAGCTCAGGTGACCAGCACCCAATGAGCTCCTAACTTTACCCAGGCTGCTCCCCCTATCTGCCCCTACACTACATGGGATGTACCACCCCCCTCCCACTCCAGCCAGGAACAGACTCGGTCGTACCTGCACATTTCTAAGTGGGAGTACCGTCGGCCTGTTCCTCGGAAATGGGATGTGTGTAGTGCATGCAGCCAACCGAGCTCAGTTCCACACTCCATCCTTACCCGGGAGTGGAATATCACACCTCTGGATTGAGGTGCAATACCCCTGTAGCAGCCGAATCCTCAGGGTGCTACACTTACATTAGCAAAATTGTAGAAAAATGTTAATGAATACTATTTAGAAAGCTGCATAACTTTTCATATAGGAAGCAAATGAACAGTAAAAAAATCTGTACAAAGGTGCACATAGCATTTCAGCTGTTAGATTAGATTAAAAAAACTGATGAATTGCCCTACTGTCTGAAACTGAAGACTTTAGCATTAACATTACCGTGGAGCACAGCATCTTATGTTCACATTTCAATGATTACAATGGTCACTAAATTACTCTTCTTTCCTGATTGTTACCAATTCCTATAAATGTAATTATGAGAACTGATTTAGTTAAATTAAGTTTCTCTTACAATATCAGTTTACATGACCTAAAAAAACCTTAATCTTCTCCTCTATCATGTAAATCAAATTCTGTGCCACTACAAAGCTATTTCTAGGATAAAATAATAATTGTCATATTCATCTTTGCTGAGATAATGTCCTGTAAAAAAGAACTGAGCAAAGATAATGCCTGCCGGAGGCTTTGACAAGTACTTAATGATTGTTTTCCTTGCAGAGATGAAACTTGGCTGAGTATGGAGATGACAACCATATGAAGCTGGCATGAAACCATTGGCGGCACAGCAGAGAACACACCTGCAGAGTAGGAGGCTAGCAATATATAACTATTGGTGATGTTTGTGTACAGCATTAGGACTAGCTGTTAAGGAATGTGCTCTCTATTGTAAGGTTTGGCTTAAAGGGGTTGTCCGGCCTCACAGTACAAATCTGCAGTCATTCTATGTGACTGCAGACTTATGAATCCTTCCAGCGAGCGCACAGCGTGCTGTGAGGATTCCTCGATGCCAGCACCAGAAGCGAGCGGTCTTGTGACTGCAAGTATACGATTTGCATTCTTCTGGTCACATTCCATCTAGACGTGTTCAGCCTCGCTCATTACACTTGTATTAAGCAAGGCAGTGCACGTTTAGTCAGCAGGTGACCGCATGTCTGCAAATCACATACTTGCGTTCACTCACTTGCCGCTCCCAGCACCAGCATCGGGAAATCTCACAGGGCACGTGCTGAAAGAAGGATTTACAAGTCTGCAGCTACATAGAGTGACTGCAGACTTGTAGCCTAAGGCTGGACCGTCCCTTTAAAAAGTGAACCCTCTTTATAATACTGGGGTCTCTCTTGAACATAATAAATATCTAAAAAAGTAATAAAAATACTTATACTTACTTTACTGCTCACCTCTCCGGCTCCTCCTCTTCTCACCATCACCTCTCCGGTCCTCATCGCATTTTCTAATCCCCCAACCACTCATGCTGAAATTGCTTGGCCACCCGCACTGAGCCGAGACTTCCAGATCTGATGAGAGCCGGGAGGGTTATGCCCAAGTGTGTAAAAGGTTATGACATTACGATGTGCGCCTTAACCTGGCACACATATACGCAGAACCATCCTGGGGATTTCAGAACTCGAGGCAGGGATCAAAAGATGTGACAAGGATTGGACACGTGACTGAGGGTTAGAGGGGACCAGACAGGTGAGCAGTAAAGTCAGTATAAGCATTTGTAAAAAATTCTTTAACCTTTTGATGGCCCTTTATGGTTTAGAAAGATGGTGGCCAGCTTCTACCATTTTGCTGAATTTGCATAGAAGAAGCTCGCGATGGTGTAAAAGGACCTTTCATGACATCATTTAGTCATGTGACAGGTCACGCGACCGCTGACGTCGGCGGTCGCGTGACCTGTCACATGACTAAATGAAGTCATGGAAGGTCCTTTTACACCACCGTGAGCTGCCCAAGACACCGGACGCACCGGAGAAGGAGACTGGGGGCCATCGGAAGGTGAGTATAATGTTTTTTTTTATTATTTTTTACCATCTTTATTATTATTTTAACTATTAATTTGGTCACACTATATAAATCCATGCCGGTTGCATGGATTTATATAGTGTAACCAAGTTGTCAAGCACTTTTCCAAGTGATGCTAAAATCGTTTGTAAAAGCGCTTGACAACCCGCATGGGAAATCGCATGTGCAAAAAGCGTGACATATGCTTGTCCCTGGCAGAAAAAGCGCATGTAAAATCCGCATGCGTTTTTCTCTGCCAGGGAGATGCAGAAAAGCTCAGGAAAAATCCGGAGCATTTCTGCATCGTGGGCACATAGCTTAAAAATACATTCCGTCGAGGCATATACACAGCAGATTTTTCATCTGGATATTACAGTAGCAGAATTGTGAATTCAATTTCACAGAATTTCATTTACGGGCTGCAGGGAAAATTCACTAGCACTGCATATTTGAAAACCTGAAACATTGCAGAGATTTCACACTTGATACGCCCCATGGAAATATACTCTATAGAGTCCCTTTAAGTTGGGTTGCTGAACTCCTATCTCCGGTCTCTAGGATGGCGACTGTAAAGCTTATCAGTTGAGCTTCATTAATAAGATCCTTTTACAAAACTAATTAGCGATAGCCTCATACATTCCTCTTAAATGGCCCCATTTAGTATAATACTACTTGGCACAATGTTTAGGAGCTCTGCAGAGCTATTTGCAAAGTCTATATGGCACTGGCTGCAGCTCCGTTAAGTGGTTTAGTCTCAATAACTGCAAATACGGTCTCTGTCTCTATTATTTGCTGCGGAGAAAGTGCATGTAATGTTTTTCTCATTACATCAGTTCACAGTGATATTAGACACAGTTTACATGAACAGATGCCAGGGCAGCAATATGTAGACAACACCTGGGTAGCGGATTCTCACTTCACATAACCGCAGGGTACAGATCTGTGCCAACTCTTCACCCACTCATTAATCACACAACTCCTCTTTGCTCCACCAAAAATCTACCAGTGAAGACACTAAGAATGGAGCAAGTCTGCAAGGAAAACCTATTTATTATATTTATAACAATTATTGAGTTATCACTTCTAGGGTGTTACATATACAGTACATGAAATACATAGGGGTATAAACATAAAATATAAAGCAAGTAACAGACAGGTAGAGAAGTAATGAGGGCTCTGTGCTGGTGTAATATGATAGGAGGTCACAGCCACAAACAGGATTGTCTAAGGAAAGGCACTGATTGCAAATTGCTAGGTACATTCAATCGTCATCCAGTCACTAGAATTAAGTGACAGTGGTGTTAGGTAAATGTCATGCTACATCATCTACATTATCGCACCATCCAGCGTCCACTGCAGTAAAGGAACAAAGAGGAGATGGCAGCCGCGATGTACAGTGAACCGAGATTAGGTGAGTTTAAGTTTTTTTTTCCTAATATTTTGCCAATGAATGGGGGACATATGAGGGGCTGGCTATGGGGGACATAAGAGGGGCTGGCTATGGGGGACATAAGAGGGACAGGCTATGGAGAACATAAGAGGGGATGGCTATGGGGAACATAAGAGGGTTGGCTATGGGGAACATAAGAGGGGCTGGCTATAGGGAACATAAGAGGGGCTGGCTATGGGGAACATTAGAGGGGCTGGCTATGGGTGACATATGAGAGGCTGGCTATAGGGAAGATAAGAGGAGCTGGCTATGGGGAACATATAAGGGGCTAGTTATGGCGGACACAAAAGGGGCTGTAGGGGACATATGAGGGACTAGCTGTGGGGGAACATAACATGGGCTTGCTGTGGGGGACCTAAGTTGGGCTGGCTGCAGGAGCTATCACAAGAGGGGCTGTGTGGGAAATCATATTATATCAGAGACTGTGGTAAACATTATACTGAGAGCTGTGGGGGACATTATACTGGGAGCTGTGGTGGACATTATACCTGTACTGTGGGGACATCATACTATATAGGATATGTGGTGGGTATCAATGTATAGGAGGCTGTGGGGGACATCATACTGTATATTGGTGCTGTGGTGAACATCATAATGTATATTGGGGGGATGTTGTGGATATCACACTGTATAGACGGCTATGGTCACTATCATACCGTGTAGGGGAACAGTGTGAAGGGGGGAATACAGTTCAGAGAGGACAACGTGGTAGGCAGTATGAAGGCACAGAATGAATATAGAGAGGGGGCAGAGTGAAATGGGGGAACAGTATAGAGAGAGGTTAGCAAGGCGGTGACAGCCAGTGGGGCTGTTATATCTCATTAAGGCGAACAGTGTGGTGGGTGTAGCTCATTAATGCGAACAGTGTGGAGGCCATACACAATAGGAGGCTTATTTAGGTCATAATATGGACAGATATTTTTTATGCAGTGGGCATTTGAATAACACTGCTATTAGAGGGAATATGGAGATACGAGATGTGGATGTGAAAAATCATCATGGCGTCTGAATAAGATGGAGTCAAAAAGAAAGAAAAAACTCAATCAGAAAAGAGATCACCCGTAAAGTACCTGGATGTAAATGCTTACTTGTTGCTACTGACTACATCTCAGCAGTACTGTGGTTTCAGTATGATTCGCAGTCTGATGAAGACTGATAACAACTCCCAGTATCTCCTTACCATGGTTAAGGACATACTGGGACTGATAAGTTCAAGAGATACAAATGTACAGGTGCATCTCACTAAATTAGAATATCATCAAAAAGTTAATTTATTTCAGTTCTTCAATACAAAAAGGTGAAACTCATATAATATATAGAGTCATTTCAAACAGTGATCTATTTCATGTGTTTATTTCTGTTAATGTTGATGATTATGGTTTACAGCCATTGAAAACACCAAAGTCATTAACTCTGTAAATTAGAATAATTAACAAAAAACACCTGCAAAGGCTTCCTAAGCATTTAAAAAGGTCCTTTAGTCTGTTTCAGTAGGCTCCACAATCATGGGGAAGACTGCTGACTTGACAGATGTCCATAAAGCAGTCATTGACACTAAGTAAATGCAAAGTAAATTTTGAATTCCATTTGGAAATCAAGATCCCCGAGTCTGGAGGAAGAGTGGAGAGGCCACAATCCAAGATGCTTGAGGTCTAGTGTGAAGTTTCCACAATCAGTGATGGTTTGGGGAGCCATGTCATCTGCTGTTGTAGGTCCATTGTGTTTTATCAAGACCAAAGTCAGCGCAGCCGTCAACCAGGAAGTTTTAGAGCACTTCATGCTTCCCTCTGCCGACAAGCTTTTTGAAGATGTAAATTTCATTCTCCAGCAGGACTTGTCACCTGTCCACACTGCCAAAAGTACCAATACCTGGTTTAAAAGCTACAGCATCACTGTGCTTGATTGGCCAGCAAACTCGCCTGATCTTAAACCCATAGAGAATCTATGGGGCATTGTCAAGAGGAAGATGAGAGACACCAGACCCAACAATGCAGACGAGCTGAAGGCTGCTATCAAAGCAACCTGGGCTTCCATAACACCTCAGCAGTGCCACAGGCTGATCGCCTCCATGCCACGCCGCATTGATGCAGTAATTGATGCAAAAGGAGCTCCGACCAAGTATTGAGTGCATTTACTAAACATACATTTCAGTAGGCCAACATTTCTGATTTTAAAATCATTTTCAAGCTGTTGTTATAAAGTATTCTAATTTACTGAGATAATGACTTTTGTGTTTTCTTTGACTGTAAGCCATAATCATCAACATTAACAGAAATAAACATTTGAAATAGATCACTCTGTTTGTAATGACTAATATACTTTTTGTATTGAAGAAATGAAATAACTTAACTTTTTCATGATATTCTAATTTAGTGAGATGCACCTGTATATGGGTCTGACTCAGAAGGATTCAGCTCGTCAGTTTTTAATCATGTCAGAGAAAGGGAGGAATTACCTGGGTAGAAGGGCGAAATCAGTGCTTGTAAGTACTCAGAGCTATACAATATGATGACTGCAATATATTAACAGAATAAAAATATTGATGGGAGTGCTTTTAAAACAATCATATGTATCCATATCCCTTTATCTATAATGGGGTCTGTTTAGTTTCCATTAGGGCATCTGTCAAATGCTGGACACTTTAATTGAAACCAAACGGCCCCCATTATGGTTAAGTTATATTAGTTTCCATGATTGACATTTGGTCTGAATTTTAAAATATAAAATGTCAGGAATGAATATCGTTATTTATCCCTTGTATTGTGTAAATGGTCCACAAACCATGAATAATTCTATATCTAACTTTGAAAAAATACTCCCTGTTGAGCCTCACCCCTAAAGGGGTCCTGTTACCTTAGTCTCAAACCCATTCCTTTACTTGGGTGCTGAGGGTTTATCGGGTGGAGGGGGGCGCCATCAGCTTCATCTGCCTAGGGCACCAAAATACCTTGTCCCAGAGGCGTAGCTAGGGGTTCAGTTGGGGGAGGGCGAAACATCTGAGTGGACCGCTAACCAGGTAACCGTGGGTACAACTATGGTCGTGAAACCTGATCGTGAGTGTAGAGGATCCTCAGGAGATGAACGCTCTAAAAATGAATCTCTACACAAAGACCAACAATGATATTATCACCATATGGAGACCATATAGTGGTAGGATACCAGTGCTGCAGAACATACAAGTAGTGATGAGCAAGCATCCTCGCTACTGCTCAGTGCTCGCCCGAGCATCTCACTGCTCGAGATGCTCGGCGCTCACCGAGTATTTCCGGGGTTGCTCGGCAGGAGCTCGGGTCCCCTCCCTGCATGTTTAGCGCTCTTTCAACATGCAGGGATTGCCTGCCACTCATTGTAATGCCACAGCCATGGTGGTTGTGGCATTACAGTGATTGGCTGGCCGCACAGCATCATCAGGTCTATATCAGACCTGGCGCCGCTGTGCTCTTCGCAGTCACTCCGGAATCAGGCAGAGTAGGGAGAGGTGCTGCTGCATCAAGGAGAGATTTGCTTGTGTATTAGGTAGTGTAGGGAGAAAAACTGTACATTACACATATTCATCTTAACAAACAGTCCTTTTGAGGACTAACTAATCCATCTGCAGAGATATCAGGCAGGCAGTGTATATAGGCAGGCAGGGTATATAGCAGACTGCAGTGCATATAGCACAAGAGGCTCCATTCCAATTCTGACTTCTGCTGCTGTTAGATATTTCTATACAAATTCCCAGGTCTCAGGGGTCAGGAATACTTTTTTTTGGATCTTAATCCTCATTATTTGCTTAAAAAGCAATCCAGAGAACACTGTTTTTCTGCGCCATTTGCTTGTTGGCACTGCAGAATACAGCCAGGTCCTTTCCATATTACAGCGCTAGAAATCCAGCTATTTAAAACTCTGTTTTCTCCATCACAAGGATCACATATACGTTGTCAGAAAATACTGCCATTTCTGGCCTCCATTAAAAATTTCCTTTAGTGTGTCAGTGAAGCAATTCACACCAGTTTGCTGTTCAAACTAGTTACCTACAGGCCAGGTATTTAAAACTGTGTTTTCTCCGTCACATGGATCACATATAAGTTCACTCCAAACTCAGTCATTTGTAGTGAGCATGGAAGATACTGTCCTCCATTTAAAATGGGCAATGCAAGTGGCAAGGGACGGGGAACTGGACGTGATGGTGATGGTGCATGCAGAGGCCGAGGACAAGGCCGTGGGCAATCTGAAATTGTGCCACAACAAACACCCACATCTTCTCGCTTGACCTTCCTGTCCCAATTCCTAGGGGACCGCAGCACACCACTATTGAACCCAGAGCAGTGTCAAAAGGTTGCTGGTTGGATAATGGATAATGCTTCTAGTCACTTAGCAACCACCACCAGCTTGTCTTCCACACGGTCAAGTCTCAGTAGCCATGAGTCTGGACCGCATATTCCTCACCCTGATCCTCCTTTCTCCCACCATGCCGAATGCCCGGAGACAACTGATCACACACTTGGACACTCTGAAGAGCTGTTCACTTTTCCATTTACAGATTCAGGCCTGTCGCCCGGTCCACTTGAAGCAGGGCAAGAACGATGCCGAAATGCTTGAGCATCCACGGTCACACGAAGGCGAAGGTGGGAAAGTGTCACAAGAGGTGGACGATGATGAGACAATTGCCAGAAAGTCAGGAGGAGGACCAGGGTGCGGAAGTGGAAGACGAGGTGGTGGATGATATAGTAACTGACCCAACCTGGCAGGAGGACATGCAGAGCGAGGAGAGCAGAACACAGGGGGAGGGAGGCAGAGTATCCCAACAGGCAGGAAGAAGCAGTGTGGTGGCCGCAGACAGAAGGCAGGCAACCGTTCCCCGTAACACCAACACGCAAGGAAGTTGCCAGTACAACTGTTAGGTCTTCCCGAGTCTGGTTGTTTTTTAAAGACTCTGCTGATATCCCAAAAAGGCCATTTGCACCACCTTGCCAAGCCAGCATCAGCAGGGGTGGCAAAACGACCAGCCTGACCACCACCAGCATGATCAGGCACATGGCAGCAAAGCACCCGACTTTGTGGGCTGAACCCCAGGGTCCAGGAACAGTATCTGCAGGTGGCACCATTGCTTCTTCCGCTGTTGTACATGCAAGCCAATCCCCTGTCCATGGTGCATGCGAAAATGCCTCCTGCCCTGCACCTGTCGTTGCGCACTCTCAAGTAGCAGCATCAGGAAGCACATCCATGTCCTTGTCCCAGCGCAGCGTTCAGTTGTTCATACCCCAGTCCTTGGATCGCAATGTTGCCTTTTAGGCTCGTGGAGATGGAAGCATTCTGCAACCTGATGGCGGTGGCCATCCCTCGGTACTCCGTCTCCAGCCACCACTATTTCTCCCCCCGCATTACACAAGCACGTGTCCCAAAACATTAGCTGTGCCCTCAACAACGCAGTTACCGGGAAAGTCCACCTAACCAAGGACACGTGGACAAGTACTTGTGGGCAGGGACGGTATATCTCGCTGACGGCACACTGGGTTAACATAGTGGAAGCCGGGACCCAGTCGGACCTTGGGACAGAACACGTCCCCCCGACGCTAAGGATTGCGGGCCCTAGGTCAATCAGGGTTGCCCCATGGCCTACAGCTCCTGCACCTCATCCTCCTCCTCCTCTTTAGCCTCCATCTCCGAAATGACCACATCACTGCAGCACTGCCTAAGCCAAGGGGCAACAGGCTGTGCTGAAGCTAATATGCTTAGGTGAAAAACACGACAATGCTGAAGAGTTGTGGACAGCTCTGAAAGAGCAGGCAGATCTGTGGCTCACACCGCTGAACCTACAGCCAGGCATGGTCGTGTGTGACAATGGCCGGAACCTGGTGGCGGCTCTGAGGTGAGGCGAGCTCACACACGTACCATGCCTGGCCCATGTGCTTAACCTCGTGGTTCAGCGGTTTCTCAAATCCTACCCGGAGCTGCCAGATCGGCTTGTTAAAGTACGCTGCCTGTGTGCCCATTTTAGTAAGTCAGTTACAGCTTCCGCCGCCCTTGCCATATTTCAGCAGCATTTGCCGCTTCCAGCTCACAGACTGGTGGGTGATGTGCCCACGCATTGGAACTCTACACTGCAGATGTTGGGAAGGATTTGTGAGCAGAAGAGGACAGTTGTTGAGTACCAGCATCAACAAGGCCGTCGGTATTCAGTTCAGACTCCACACATAACACCTCAGGAGTGGACATGGATGTCAGACTTATGCACTACCCTCAAAATTTTGAGGACTCCACCAAGATGGTGAGCGGCGGTGACGCCATAATTAGCGTCACCATCCCACTTCTCTGTCTTCTGAAACGCTCTCTGCTCACAATCAAAGAGGATGCATTGCAGGCGGAGCACGATGAGATGGGGCAAGGAACCATACAGGGTGATTACACACAGCCAAGCCTCATCTCATCCCAACGTGGATTGGGTGACAATGAGGAAGAGGAGGAGGAGGAAGGACAGGAGCTAGTTTCATGCACTATAGACGGTACTACCTGCACAGCTGTCATACCGTCTGTTTAGTGTGGATGGCCAGAGGACAGAGAGGAGGAGGAGGAGAGCATGGTCAGTCATCCTCTTGGTGAGGACACGGAAGCCTTGCCTGTAAGTAGTCTGGCACACATGGCTGAGTTTATGTTACTCTGCCTTTCCCATGACCCACGCGTTCTCTAAATTTTGGGTGACAGTCATTACTGGTTGGTGATACTTCTAGACCCACGCTACAAGGAGAACTTTATATCTCTTATTCCTGAGGCAGACAGGTCTATAAAAATGGGGCTGTACTAGAAGGCCCTTGTTGTGGAACTATTAAAAAATTCCCATCTGAAAATGCTGGCGGCAGAGGGCACACTTCGTTGGACAACCAATGAGTACAGGCGAGAGAGACACAAATTCAATACAGCAGAGGCAGGGGAACACTGTCAAAGTTCTGGAAGAGTTTTCTCAGCCCCTCCCATCGCACAGGCCCTGAGGCGCGGGGTACTCTCACAAGGAGTGCAAAGTTTGGGAAGATGCTGAGGGAGTACCTTGCCGACCGTACCAACATCCTCCGTGATTCCTCTGTGCCTTATAATTATTGGGTATTCAAGCTGGATACGTGGAATGAACTGGCTATTTATGCCTTGGAGGTCCTGGCCTGCCCTTCCGCCAGCGTTTTATCACAGCAGGTTTTTAGTGCCACTGGTGGAATTATAACTGATAAGAGCATCCGCCTGTCAACTGAAAATGCTGACAGGCTGACTCTTATAAAAATGAACAAGGGCTGGATTGGGCCAGACTTCTCAACATCACCGAATGATAGCAGCGTAAAATAAACTCAAATCCAGTGTCTTTTCTTGGGAGGTATATTCCCATGCACCTTTTCACACCCACCCATGGGTATACGCTTCCTGATTTTGGCTACTTGCTCTTGTCCTCCTCCTTCTCCTCATCCTCCACCACCATATCACCAGGGTGACCGTGGTCCGTGATGCAACACCCACATAATTTTTTTAAAGGGTGTTTATGATGCCCGTAAAAAAAATTTTTTATACAGTATGTTCATGTATACACCCCAGGGGTAAATGTTTGTCAGCCCATACACTTAGTTCATGGGCATTACAAGTATAGGAGGCCCGCTCCTTTCTAATGGGAACATTTTTTTATCAGGCCCTTCTCCACGTCTCTTCCAAGGGACATTGAAGTGCCTCCAAATTTTTGGCAACCCTTGCATTCACTGCATACGCCAACACTATGGGAGACTCTATCCTTTCTAATGGGAATTTGTCGTTACTGTGGCCCTGCTCTATGTCTCTTTAAATTGTTAGTGGGATTTTTCCTAAATTTGGTCAGCCGTTGGACTCACTGCATACCCTATAACTGTATAGCAGACCCTCTCCTTTCTAATGGGAACATATCGTACTTGTTACTGTGGCCCTGCTCTATGTGTCTTTAATTTCTTAGTGGGGTTTTTCCTAAATTTGGTCAGCCGTTGGACTCACTGCATACCCTATAACTGTATAGCAGACTCTCTCCTTTCTAATCGGAATTTGTCGCTACTGTGGCACTGCTCTATGTGTCTTTAAATTCTTAGTGCGGTTTTTCCTAAATTTGGTCAGCCGTTGGACTCACTGCATACCCTATAACTGTATAGCAGACTCTCTCCTTTGTAATGGGAACATGTCATACTCGTTACTGTGGCCCTGCTCTATGTGTCTTTCAGAGTCCCTCCATCATCAATGAAACAGGATGTGTCTGATGATGTGTCACACACCACATTGCCAGATAAGGTTGTAAAATGTTAAAATGACATTTCCCGGTGAATGCATTTGCCTTAAAAAATAACGTAAAAAAAAACAGTAGGATCTTTCTTTAGTATGAAAACAGAGTCGCCAATGTAACCTCAATGTAATCACATTGTTCAGCTCCTGCACCTCCTCCTCCATCTCTGAAATGACCACATCAGTCACAAGCTGAAAGCACTGCAGCACTGCCTTGGGCAAGCGGTAACAGGCTGTGCTGAAGATAATATGCTTAATGCTTAGGTGAAAAACCGCCCAGCGCTGCAGAGTTGTTGAAAGCTGTAACACAGCAGCTTGATCTGTGGCTCTCACCCCTGAACATATAGCCAGTCATGGGCGGAACCTGGTGACTGAGAAATGACAGCCGGAGTAGATACGATTTCCCTCTATGCCAGTCCTTTCACCGAGCTAAAAAATATGGCTATGGTGAAATACAACTCCCACTGAGAAGCTGTTTCAGATTGAAAAACATTGGGCCCACCAGAGGATTTGATTCTGGGGGCTCCCCTTTCTCCCCCGCTCAAGAGCCCCATAGCTGCTGCAAAGTTAGTGCTATCATGAACTCTCCTGATGTAGAAGCCAGGGCACACCAGAGGATTCTCTGGTGGGACCGTCCAACCCTGCCGAGAAGCAGTCCTGGCTAAGAAAAGTGTGTGGGAAGGTTCCCCGACACTCTATGGCTGATTTTTTACTGAGGTGGAAACCCACGCAAACACGGGGAGAACAAAATCCTTGCAGATGTTGTCCTTGCTGGGATTTGAACCCAGGATCCCAGCACTGCAAGGGTTCAGTGCTAACCACTGATCCAATGTGCTGTCGTTCACCCTCTGATATCTAACAGGCTGGAGAAACTTGCACTTACTGTCACTCTATCATCAGCTCCTTTGTGAGAAACTAATTTATTTGGGCAGCCACTCAGTCTACCAAATAAAATTCCTGAGAAGGAAATTGGGGAAGACTTCGCTACTGGTACTGGGGGCAGTGCTAATACCATGGCGTCGTACCGTAGTTTACTGGAAATATTCCAGACAGGTAGGAGGCAAGCAGATTCCCACAGAAAAGTACCAACAGTAATGTTCAGGGACCCGCGCTTGTAGAAGGCGAAGACAATACCGGGTAAAATAGTGGCAGCTGGGGACCGAGTATGGACACGAGGCATGAGGTTGTGAAAATGCCACATTTTAAGTGAAAGCAGCTTTAGAGGACTTCCTGGGAGAAATGACAGCTGGGTAGATATGGTTTGCCAAGTCCTTTCACCAAGCTAAAGAATATGGCTGTGGTGAAATACAACTCAGCAAAAAAATCTGTGGACTGGCTCCGTACCGTCCCTGGCCACATTCACCTGTCCACGTGTTTGTGGTTAGGCGGTTCTTCCCAGTAAGTGCACTGGGGAGGGCACGGGTAATGTTGTGGGACCCGTGCTTGTGGAAGGCGGAGACGACACCGGGAGAAACAGTGGCGGCTGGGGACCGAATATGGACATCCGGCCGCCGCTGGCATGAGGTTTTGAAAAGCTTCCGCCTCCACGAGCCTAAAAGGCCACATTTCAAGTGCAGGCAGCTGTCAAAAATTTGGCAGTATAGTATTGCAGCCTGTGGGATGGTGGGTGGCTGGCTGCATACTTGCGCTTGCATTCCAAGGAATGGGGTAGGGACAACTGAACTCTGCACTGGGGCAAGGACGTGGATGGTGATTGTTGCAAATCTGCAATGACAGGTGCATGGCAGGAGGCATCTTCGCATGCGCCAAGGATCACTTATGATGGGCACACTTTTAGGCAGTGACCTGGGAGTCAGAGATGCTTCCAGAGGTCTTCCCCATGCTGTTCCCATGTCTTTTCAGCACTGTATGCATGTGTCTGATGATGTGTCACACACCACATGGCCAGATAAGGTTGTAAAATGTTAAAATGACATTTCCTGGTGAATGCATTTGTCTTGGTTGAAAGCAATGCAAAAGTGCAAAAACGCATCAAAAACTCTATGTGTGAACATAGCCCAAGGTGTGGAGGAGTATTTTTGTTTTTGGTTATTTATTTTGCCTTATATAAAGTCATTACCCTGGAAAGGATGTTCCTTAACATATTTCCCAGAAAAATCCATTTTGATTTTGTTTTTGTATGTTTTATTGTGAGTCCATAAAAGTGGCATAATACTCTGACAACGTTGTTGACAGAAGTAATCTGGGAGTCAGAGATGCTTCCATGGGTCTACCCCATGCTATTCCCATGTCATTTGAGCACTGTTCCCATCGATTTGGGCAATTTTTAGGCCCTCTGCAGACCGCCGGGGGGAGCCGCCTGAAAAATGCTCAAGTTTCCCATAGACTTACATTGGGCTTGTTGCGCGGGTCGAGCACCCGAGTATTCCAATGTGCTCGACCCAAGCAACGAGTACCTGAGCATTTTAGTGCTCGCTCATCACTACATACAAGTAGTCACAGTACAGTTATACCGTATATAGTAAATTACAGCTGATATTCTTTCTGGTGGAGTCATTCATTTTCCCGTCTTTTCCATCTGGCCCAGACCGACATGATAACTTCTCCAGCCAGGACTCATCTGCAGATATTACAACGAAAACACATTTGACTTCTCACAGTTCCAGACCCATTCCCATCTATCCCCAATCTAAACAAACTCCTCATCATGCTGATACCCCGATGCTGAGCCTCTGCTGTCGAATGTGTCCCTATTACTGCACCTGCTGTGTGGTATAAAAACAGCTCCTCTTACTGCCCCACATAATAATGTCACCACTGTGCCCCTTGGAAAGTAATAATGCCTCTTTTTTCCCTCTAGATGGTAAAATTGCTGCCTTGAAAAGATTAATACTCTGTGCAAGTGCCCTAGAAAAATGTCCACATTTTGCCCCTTTGATGATTACAATACTCTGAGTGCCCCTATAACAATAATGCTTCAATAGTGTCCACTTGACATTTAATAATGTCCACTTAGTCCCCCAATATACAGCTCCTCTATATATAGTATAGTGGACCTATAGCTCCCTTATACAGAGTATGATGTCTCCACAGCTCCCCTATATACAGTATAATGGGCCCATAGCTCCCTTATACACAATATAATGCCCTACAGCTTCCCTATGCAAAGTATGATGGGCCCACAGCTACAATATACACAACACCACCATCAGTACATGAATGCAGCACCAGAACCACTATTGGTAAATGAATGCAGTGCCAGAACCAGTAGATGAATACAGCACTAGAACAACACTTTTCTTCCTCTGCACAGTGCCCACAAGATACCGTGCCTTCACATTAACATCCCTCATATACAATAAAAGTCCCTATAAGTTTTGGATGTATAACGTGCTTACCTTTTCCACTTCAGCAACAGGTCAATGGTGGCAGCAGGGTAACGGTGGCAGCAGGGTGATGCCCACAGTAGGGTGGCAGTTGAAGAAAGTAGACCGCCTAAGCAGGGTGACGACCCCTGATCAGTTATGGATTGGTACATTTGTACTAGATTAGAACCACGGTCAGTACATGAATCCAACTTCTCCATACTGTGCCCCCACTTTTCCATATTGTCCCCAAAATTCTCCTCTCTTCATACTGTCCCCTCACGCTCCCCTCTCTACATACTGTGCCCACACTTCTCTATATTGTCCCCAAAGCTCTCACCTATCCATACTGTCCCGCCACACTCCCATCTCTACATACTGTTCCCCCACTTCCCCATACTGTGCCCCCACTTCTCCATATTGTTCCCCATGCTCTCAGCTCTCCATACTGTCCCCCCAGGACCCCATCTCTACTTACTGTTCCACTACTTCTCCATACAATCCCCTCACACTCGCACTTCTACATATGGCCCCACACATCTTCCAGTTCTCCATTCGGTAACCCCATTTCTCAATATTGTCCCCTACGCTCCCATCTCTCTATACTGTCCCCCCACTTCTTCATATTTTACACCCTCTTCTCCATACGGTCCATCCACGCTCCCATTTCTCCATACATTACCCCCACCTCTCTATAATGTCCCCCACTTCTGAATATAGTCCCCCACACCTCCGTATGGTCCCCACACTCCTCCATACAATCCCACCACACTTTCTCTTCTCCATATGGCCCTCAGATACTCCCAGTTCTCCATCACGTTCCCCTATACCCATATTGTCACCTACGCTCCCACCTCTCCATACTGTCCCCCACTTCTTCATGGTGAACACCCATTTCTCCATTCAGCGCCCACCTCTCCATAAATACCCCCACTTCTCCAAATGGTCCCCCCACTCCTCCATATTGTTCCCATGCTTTCTTCTCTCCTTACTTTCCCAACACTTTTCTATATGTTCCACCCCCCTTGCTGCTCCCTCTCACAATTTCCCCCACTGTCTCATTACGTCCCAGCAAGATGCGTCCTTTGCTGCTCTGCTGCAGTTCAGTGATCACAGCAGAGTGATGAGGTCAGCTGTGTGCGACCTCTTCACTCTGATGCACATCGGGGGAGGGAAATGATGAGCACTCCCCTATGTCCCCTCATTGCAGTGTTGCTCAGCTGTATTCATGTCTAAGAGACTGAATACAGCTGAGCACAGGGAGAAGGGAACCAGCAGTGAGCCGCATGCTATGCAGGCCTGGCTTAAGTATATCGGAGCGCTGTGCACTCCGATATAGTTAAGCATAGCACAGCTCTGGGTGGGCGCCCCATGGTGGGCCCCCCCCTGAGAACTGGGCCCGGGGCGACCGCACCCACTGCCCCCCGGTAGCCACGCTACTGCCTTGTCCTCTCCCTGTACCCAGACAATGCCGTTGTGACAAAGTGTGCATGTCTTACAGCTTAACCTTTCTGTGCAGTTGCTGTACACCACCCAACATTGCTGCCTGTTGCTGTCATATGCACAGTTAGAGGTTGGCCACTACTTTACATGTCCCTTTAATGGAAAGTAACTCCCATAGATAAGCACTTCACTAAATTCCTTTCTTTGCCAAATCCTGCTATAACCTGAGCCGCTCTTTTCTGGTCATATGATCTCCTGCTTCCTGTGATGTCACATCAGATTCTCCCTTAGTTCTGGGCTCTGGAAAATGATTGGTGGGTGGGGCTTTCCGTGAGGATGGGTGGGGCTTGACACATGGCTGGGCAGAGCTTACCGCAAGGGTGAGGGGAGCTCACTTGATTTTGTGTGAATACTACCAGCCAGCTCTCCCTGCAGACGTAGCTCTCCCTTGCAACTGTATGTATATGACGCGCCCCTGGGCCTGTGTCGCGCTGCGTTGCGCACGCGGGAGCTTACCCGGAGCCGGATCTCTTGAGGGTAGTAGTCTCGTGGCGGTGACCCGGTCCGTGCCCAGGGAGTCAAACTGAGCGGCGCTGTATTAGCAGTAGATGTAGGACGACTACGCCACCCGTTGAATGCAGCTTTGGAGCTGCCGCTGCAGGGCAGACTGCTGAGGCCGGTGGAAGGATGGTGCAGCGGGGATGGTATAACCCCCAACGGGAGGGGTATGGCCTCAGGGCAGCCGACGTGGATGATGGGGGTAGCAGGAACCACTCGGAGACGGTACGGTGTAGTTCAGGGTCTTTACTGGTGACAAAGATAGACCCTCCCGGAGTACTGGCTAGCAATTGGGGCCTGGTCAGTCCTTGAGCAGATGGGATCTCCCCTGGCCAGGCGGAGTTGTAGGCCTCCCAAACTAACTGTACTCTTCTGGCTACCTTGCTAGAGGCGGGTATAAGTAGCCCACGTCCCTGAGTGTACCGTGTGGTGCTCACCCGTATGGCCGGTGACTCGGGGCCTTCTAGTAGCTTCCGCTCCACGACGGCGGTGCTGGTCCCATGCGTGTGACCGTGCCTTCGGGTTTCTTGGCCAGAGGACCTGAAATCCCCTGCCTGACGGATTCTGCTGCTGGGTAGGAGTTAGTCCCCACAGCCTCGGACTCCGGGTCCGGTAAGAAATCTTCTCAGTCAGGGCGAGCTCTGCAGCTGCCAGCCCCTGACTCCTTGTAACACTGCTCCCACAGAGCTCCTGTTGTTTCTTCCCATAGCTGCTTCTCTTCTCTGTCTCTACTTCTGGCATGGCCCAGGAGCTGGGCCCAGCCGGAGCCACAGCTCCCTGTCAGCCCTCCTGGCTGCACTCTCCCTCTGAACTCTCTAACCCTGCCTCAGCCCCAGGTTTATATAGGGGAAGTTCTTCACCTCCCAGGACTGGGCAGGAGGTGTGGCATGCATAGGATCCCTGACCAAGAGACCTCCCACCTGCTCTCAGACATAACATTGCTGTTACTGTGGAAACCAGACCCCTGGGGTGCCACATTCCCCCCTAGTGAAATTTAGTACTCCGGGACTAAACATATTTTTAGAAAAACATAACAAGGTATAAACAATAATAATACAATAAGAAAAACACATAAAGATGGTTACGGCGTGTCCGCAACCGGGTGCAGTCTTTGAAGAAAAGCAAGGTGTCCATTTCACCAAAACAGGCAGACGTAACCAGGTAGGGGTCTGTCCTGCCCCAAGTCCTTAACAGTCTTTAGTCCATTCCTGGGTTACGCTCCAACCATGTACAAAGGATTCCCGGTAAATCCACCAAAGACTCCTATAAACAACTAGAAACACATAATTATACACAAGCAACAAGAAAAACAGGTAACCACAAATAAAACAATTTATACACTTCAAATCCTCCAACGTGCGGGTAACTGGCCTCTAGTGGCCCTAGTGGACCTACGGAGCTGACTGTCTGGCCCTGAACTACAGGGTGTAGGAGCTGTTAAGGGTAAACTGGGCAGCGGTCTACGGGCCCTTTGGCTCACTAGGGATATGGCAGGCTCACTGCAAGCAGAGGGTTGATCCTCCTGGTCTGCTGGTGTGGGGTCTTCTGCCTCCTGGACCGGCTGTTCTTCCAGCTCTACCTGTTGCTCCGTAGGTGCTTGGGATGCTGGTTGGAGGAAGGTGAGTACGGGTACCACAACTGCACCATTGACTTGAGTCCAAGACCGAGGGAAGTCTCCAAGCACAGTACTAACCATATCTTCCCTTTCCTCTACGGGTCGATGGTCTTCTTGTTCCTCTTCAGGGTTCCGTAGCTGTTCAGGACACTTCTTCAGGTGATCCCGGGATACAATGGCTGTGGTCTCCCCTCCGTCTTTACTGATGGTACAGACCTTCGGGTTCTCGTGGCTTGAGGGCAGTACGGTGTACGGGTCCTTCTCCCACTGGTCATCCAACTTGTGGAGCCGTCTTTTCCTCTTCAAGACCTGCTCTCCAGGCACCAGTCACCAGTGGAACAGCGGGAGCATACTGGTTGTAAGTTTTCTCTTGTCTCTCCCTAGCCTGACAGAGACTTCGCTCCACGCTCTCCTGTACTTTCCGGTACTGCTGCTGCCTCTCTGTGTCCCAGTCTGCTTCTGGTGAAGTGTCCTCGGGTGTCAGGACTCCCATTTCCAGGTCAACAGGTAACTTACCAGGTCTCGCCCTCATTAGGTAAGCCGGGGTACAGTTGGTGGAACCTACCGGGATGTGGTTGTATAGGTCCACCAGATCGGGCAGCTTCTCAGGCCACAGACTGCGTTCTTCCAGGGGCAACGTTTTCAGAAGATCCATTACCACCTGGTTCATTTTCTCACAAAGTCCATTAGTTTGCGGATGATAGGGTGTCGTCCTTATCTTCCGGCAGCCATACAGATTGCAGAATTCCTGGAAGACCTCCGCTTCAAAGGCAGGTCCCTGGTCCGTCAGCACTTGGTCCGGGTACCCGTGTGGACGGCAGAAGTGCTGCTGGAAGGCTCTAGCTGCTGTTTGAGCCGTTAAGTCCTTGACGGGGACGACAACCAAGAACCGGGAGTAATGATCCACGATGGTTAACGCGTAGACGTAGCCACTTCTGCTTGGGGTCAGTTTTACATGATCCAAGGCTACCAGTTCCAACGGCTGCCGGGTGACGATGGACTGCAGGGGAGTCTTCTGGCTGGCACGGTCCTTCCTCCTCAGGTTGCACGGGCCACAGTCTCTGCACCACCTCTCGATGGTTCCCCTCATGCCTACCCAATGGAACCGCCCGCGCAGCAGGAACTCCAGCTTCTTCCATCCGAAATGCCCAGCTCCATCGTGGTATGCCTCCATCACCATGGCTGCGTCTCGTCGTGGCACCACTACTTGCCAGATTAGTTCATGCGTCCGGGAGTTAACCATCCTGCGGCACAACTTCCCCTTGTAAAGGAACAGTCTACTCTTTTCTGCCCACAGTTGCTTGGCTTCATCCGGAGCGTCTGGGTCAAGGCGAGCCTCTGGCCGAGTCAGCATCTCCTTCACCAGCCGGACGGCAGGGTCACTGTCTTGCGTTTCCGCCCAGTTGTAGTGAGGTAAGGGGTTAAGCGTAGCGCCTTGCTTACTCCTTACCCGATGGGAATACTGGATAGTCCCATGACGGTGAAACGCGGGGAGTTCGACTTCTTCCAGTCCCTCTGGATCTTCTCCTATGTCCGGTAGGTTTGGCATCCTGGACAGGGCGTCCGCGTTGGTATTGGAGCGTCCTGCCCGGTATTTGATGGTGAACTCGTAGTTGGACAGGCGGGCTATCCATCTCTGCTCTAGGGCACCGAGTCTTGCCGTGTCCAGGTGTGTCAACGGGTTGTTATCCGTGTACACGACGAACCGGGAAGAAGCGAGGTAGTGCTTAAAGCGTTCGGTGACTGCCCACACCACTGCCAGGAACTCTAGCTTAAATGAGCTGTAATTCTCAGGGTTTCTTTCGGTGGGCCGCAGTTTTCGGCTGGCGTAAGCGATTACTCGCTCTTTCCCCTGCTGGATCTGGGACAGCACGGCTCCTAGCCCGATGTTACTTGCGTCGGTGTAGAGGATAAAGGGCTGGCTGTAATCCGGGTACGCCAGGATTTCATCCCCCGTGAGGGCCATCTTCAGCTGGCGGAAGGACTCTTCTTCCAACTTCTCCCATCTGAAGGGCGGCTTCTGGTTCTTGGCCTTCCGGGACTGGCCTATCAGGAGGTCCTGCATAGGAGCTGCCTTTTTGGTGAAACCGGGGATGAACCTGCGGTAGTAGCCTACCAACCCGAGGAACTGCCGCACTTCCTTTACACTGGAGGGACTTGGCCATTCCTTAATTGCGGTGATCTTATCAGGGTCGGGAGCCACTCCGTCAGCGCTCACCACGTGTCCCAGGTACTGCACCTTTGGTTTCAGGAGGTGACACTTGGAGGGTTTCACCTTTAGGCCGTAGCTTGCCAGAGCTTCGAACACTTCCGCCAGGTGTTTCAGGTGGTCCTCATAAGTCTTAGAATATACGATGACATCGTCCAGGTACAACAGGACCGTCTCGAAGTTTCTGTGGCCCAGACAGCACTCCATTAATCGTTGGAAGGTTCCTGGTGCGTTGCAGAGTCCGAACGGCATGCAGGTAAACTCGCTAAGTCCCATCGGGGTGGTGAATGCGGTCTTCTCCCGGTCCGCCTCTGCTACAGGAACCTGCCAGTACCCACTAGTGAGATCCAAGGTAGAGAAGAAGTTAGCAGATCTTAAAGCAGCCAAAGACTCCTCTATCCTTGGTAAGGGGTACGCATCCTTGTGTGTGATACGGTTGATTTTCCGGTAATCTACACACATCCTCATGGTGTTGTCTTTCTTTTTGACTAAGACTAGTGGAGCTGCCCAGGGGCTACAGCTATCCCTGATCACCCCAGCCTCCTTCATGTCTCTAAGCATCCCCTTGGCGTGTTGGTAGTGTGCAGGGGGTACGGGTCGATACCTCTCTTTTATGGGAGGATGGTCTCCCGTGGGGATGTGGTGTTCTACCCCCTTGACTCGCCCGAAGTCTAACGGGTGTTTACTAAACACTCTCTCGTACTCTTGAACCACCCGATAGACTCCCTGTTTCTGGTGTGAGGGAGTGGAGTCAGTACCCAAATGTAGTTGCTGACACCAGTCCTCCATTGTTTTCTTAGAGCCGTTACCTTCCTCCGGGTGAGATGGAGGCAAGGGTTCCACAGATTGTATAGCATTTTGGTTAATGGTATATAATTTGGCTAGCGTGGCATACCGGGGCAGGTACACTTCCCTCTTCCCGATATTGATTATGCGAACGGGCACCCTCCCATGGCGTACATTAACCACCCCCCGTGCTGTCAAGATGGTGGGCCTACTGTCTGAGTAAACTGGTTCTACCATTGCCTGGTAATCTCTACCTCTCAGACCAATAGCTGCCCGGCACCAAATCATCATTTCACTTTTTGGGGGCATGGCAATAGGGAAAGGGTCACACATTCTCACGCTACCAATCTCACCGCCGGAGAGTTCCACCTGTTGCCGTCGCATCAGTGCCCGGATCTCTTTTTGGAGCACTCGCTGCTCGCCGGAGCTGGCGTTCTTGGCAACCTGCTGTAAAAGGAAAATCACCTCTGCAAGACAATTTTCAATTACATTAGTTCCTAGAGTTATCTTTGGGTGACTCTCGTGTTTGTCAATGTCTACAATGATCAGTCCCTGTGCTGCCAGTTCAACTCTACCAATTTTAATGGTCACCTCTTTAAATCCGATCTGTGGCACGGGCTGACCATTGCTGGCGATGATACTCAAGTCGTCGTCAGGGTAGCGGGTAATATCCGAGTCATTCCAGTACTGCTTGAAGAGCACGTACGGGATGGTGGTGACCTGTGACCCGGTGTCCAGTAGGGCACTCATAGGAATGCCATCCAGTACCACAGGCAAGACTGGACGTCCTCCCACATATTTGTCGCGCCAGTTCGATGGGCCTGATGATCTTTTTCCTAGGGGTTGGCCCTCTACCCTAGGTTGTGCCAGTTTAAAGGACAGTACCTTGCCATATGTCCGGGTTGATTACAGCGGCGGCAGATGGGTCGTCCGTCCTCGTTGTATCGGTCGCTGGGTCTTCCTCTGGCCGGTGGGGTCCTCCTTGGTCGACGCCACGGGATGTCCTCCGGTCCGGATGCCAGCTGGATCTTCCCTGGAGTAGAAACCTGTAAAGACTGCACAGTTCGGGTTAGCGCAGCAACGCTTTTAGCTAGCTCTTGGACCTGATGGTGCAGGTCTGGAGCCGGGTCATTGCTCAAAGCCTGCGCATCAGCTCCCACAGGCCCTGCCGACAAGGGCGCCGCCTCCTGGTGGTAAGTGGTAGTGGGGCGTCTGTGGGTCACAACGCCACCTGGTGCCGGTTCTCGGAGCACCCGGATGGCTCTGTCCTTGAACTGTGCAAATCCCAGATGAGGGTCCTGTAAGGCCATTGCCCGCAACTGGGTTCGGTGGGCATTGCAATATAAACCCTCTATAAATTGTTCAGTCAACAGCCTGTCCTCGTCTCCCACGCCGTCAGGGTCGGTCTGCTTAATGGCTCTCAGGGCTTCTTGTAGGTTTAATGCATAGTCCCTTATACTCTCATGTGCCCGCTGTTTGCACCCGTAGAATCTGAGCTTGATCTCGGCTGAGGTGCGGGTATCAAAGGTGTCCCTCAGCCGGGCCAGTATCCCTGCGACAGTCCTCCCCCCAGGTGGCCAGGACTTTACCTCCCTTTGGGCTGCCCCGGTTAATTGGGCCACCAGGATGCTCACTTTTTGCTCTTCTGTAAGGGGGTACACCTGGAAGAGGCTACCCAGCTTTTCTCTAAAGTCATGCAGGGTATGCGATTCCCCTGAGTACTGGGGTAGCCAGGCTGCCCCCGGGATATAGGGCATGGTGAAAGGCATGACCGCAACAGCGGTGGCGCTGGCGGGGGTTGAAGCGGTGAAGCTCTCCTCCGTATCCGACATCCTTCTCCCCCCTAGTGGACCGTGGCCTACCTTGCGATGATCCTCTTCCGTAGGCCGCGGCTCCGCAGTGGATCGTCAGGGTTGAGGACTAGAGATGAGCGTTGTTCTACTCGAACTGTTCGCCAATCTCAAATTCGAGCTGTTTTGGGCGGTGTTCGAGCCGGTCGGCGAACACGAACAATTTGAGAAAAATTCGGCTGTTCGAGGTTATGTTCGATAACTGTTCGTGCACCAAAATCATAACTGGATTTTTTCTCAGTAATGATGAAAATTAATGTTAATACGCAGTTTGAGTGTACAGCGGGGCGGGGGGAGGGGCAGGGGATGGATCTCTGCAGGAACAATGAAGATCTCCATTTTTTTTCTCTTTCCCGCATTTGCAGTGGGGAGGTGCAATCTGTCAGCCTATCAGCAGCGCACACACGGAGCGAAGTGCTTTTTTTCACACAAGCAAGGGCATGTGTGATTGGCAGTGTATGTCACATGTCCTTGCCCTATAAGACCAAGCCATTTTCCCCGTCGCCACCATTTTCTCACTGCTGCAGCTACGTGTTAGACGGCACCGCTGTTGCTGTGTGTGCTATACCTTGTTAATTTCAAGCCAATTTTCGCACAAATATACAGATAGCTTGGGAGTAGGGAATAGTTGTGATTGCAGTCCTTTTAAGGACTAGGTTACAGCATTTCCTACGACTTTTATCAGGGAGGTCTGTGCTCTTAAATAGATAGGTTGTGGGAGTAAAGACTAATTGTAATTGGAGTCCTTTTCAGGACTAGGTTACATGAGTTCCTATCAGTTTTTGCCAGGCAGGTCTGTGCCAGTGCTGTGCAAGTTTTTTTCACAGCATTTGGCTGAATCTAGCAAAGCTAATCCTTTTTGGCCTATTGCAGAGTGTGTTAGTCAGTGGAGTAGCCTATCTGTGTTGCAAGATATAACACCTGTGTATAGAATACCAATTTTTTTACTGCACCTAGTGAAGTAAAATCTTTTGGGCATAGCATCATTCTATTAGTCCATCTATACTGACCTCCATCAGGTTGCAAACTGAATATAATTTTTTTCTGCATCTAGCTCTGAAAAAATATTTGGGCTTCTAGCGGTGTGTGGGACTTGGTCTATTAGTCCATCTATACTGACCTCCATCAGGTTGCAAATTAAAAATAATTTTTTTCTGCATCTACCTCTGAAAAAATATTTGGGCTTCTAGCAGTGTGTGGGACTTGGTCTATTAGTCCATCTATACTGACCTACATCAGGTTGCAAATTAAAAATAATTTTTTTCTGCATCTAGCTCTGAAAAAATATTTGGGCTTCTAGCGGTGTGTGGGACTTGGTCTATTAGTCCATCTATACTGACCTCCATCAGGTTGCAAATTAAAAATAATTTTTTTTCTGCATCTAGCTCTGAAAAAATATTTGGGCTTCTAGCGGTGTGTGGGACTTGGTCTATTAGTCCATCTATACTGACCTCCATCAGGTTGCAAATTAAAAATTATTTTTTTCTGCATCTAGCTCTGAAAAAATATTTGGGCTTCTAGCAGTGTGTGGGACTTGGTCTATTAGTCCATCTATACTGACCTCCATCAGGTTGCAAATTAAAAATAATTTTTTTCTGCATCTAGCTCTGAAAAAATATTTGGGCTTCTAGCAGTGTGTGGGACTTGGTCTATTAGTCCATCTATACTGACCTCCATCAGGTTGCAAATTAAAAATAATTTTTTTCTGCATCTAGCTCTTAAAAAATATTTGGGCTTCTAGCGGTGTGTGGGACTTGGTCTATTAGTCCATCTATACTGACCTCCATCAGGTTGCAAATTAAAAATAATTTTTTTCTGCATCTAGCTCTGAAAAAATATTTGGGCTTCTAGCAGTGTGTGGGACTTGGTCTATTAGTCCATCTATACTGACCTCCATCAGGTTGCAAATTAAAAATAATTTTTTTCTGCATCTAGCTCTGAAAAAATATTTGGGCTTCTAGCAGTGTGTGGGACTTGGTCTATTAGTCCATCTATACTGACCTACATCAGGTTGCAAATTAAAAATAATTTTTTTCTGCATCTAGCTCTGAAAAAATATTTGGGCTTCTAGCGGTGTGTGGGACTTGGTCTATTAGTCCATCTATACTGACCTCCATCAGGTTGCAAATTAAAAATAATTTTTTTCTGCATCTAGCTCTGAAAAAATATTTGGGCTTCTAGCAGTGTGTGGGACTTGGTCTATTAGTCCATCTATACTGACCTCCATCAGGTTGCAAATTAAAACTAATTTTTTTCTGCATCTAGCTCTGAAAAAATATTTGGGCTTCTAGCAGTGTGTGGGACTTGGTCTATTAGTCCATCTATACTGACCTCCATCAGGTTGCAAATTAAAAATAATTTTTTTCTGCATCTAGCTCTTAAAAAATATTTGGGCTTCTAGCGGTGTGTGGGACTTGGTCTATTAGTCCATCTATACTGACCTCCATCAGGTTGCAAATTAAAAATAATTTTTTTCTGCATCTAGCTCTGAAAAAATATTTGGGCTTCTAGCAGTGTGTGGGACTTGGTCTATTAGTCCATCTATACTGACCTCCATCAGGTTGCAAATTAAAAATAATTTTTTTCTGCATCTAGCTCTGAAAAAATATTTGGGCTTCTAGCAGTGTGTGGGACTTGGTCTATTAGTCCATCTATACTGACCTACATCAGGTTGCAAATTAAAAATAATTTTTTTCTGCATCTAGCTCTGAAAAAATATTTGGGCTTCTAGCAGTGTGTGGGACTTGGTCTATTAGTCCATCTATACTGACCTCCATCAGGTTGCAAATTAAAACTAATTTTTTTCTGCATCTAGCTCTGAAAAAATATTTGGGCTTCTAGCAGTGTGTGGGACTTGGTCTATTAGTCCATCTATACTGACCTCCATCAGGTTGCAAATTAAAAATAATTTTTTTCTGCATCTAGCTCTGAAAAAATATTTGGGCTTCTAGCAGTGTGTGGGACTTGGTCTATTAGTCCATCTATACTGACCTCCATCAGGTTGCAAATTAAAAATAATTTTTTTCTTCATTTATCTCTGAAAAAATATTTGGGCTTCTAGCAGCGTGTGGGACTTGTTCTATTAGTCCATCTATACTGACCTCCATCAGGTTGCAAATTAAAAATAATTTTTTTCTGCATCTAGCTCTGAAAAAATATTTGGGCTTCTAGCAGTGTGTGGGACTTGGTCTATTAGTTCATCTATACTGACCTCCATCAGGTTGCAAATTAAAAATAATTTTTTTCTGCATCTAGCTCTGAAAAAATATTTGGGCTTCTAGCAGTGTGTGGGACTTGGTCTATTAGTCCATCTATACTGACCTCCATCAGGTTGCAAATTGAATAAAAAAAATTTCTGCATCTAGCTCTGAAAAAATATTTGGGCTTCTAGCGGTGTGTGGGACTTGGTCTATTAGTCCATCTATACTGACCTCCATCAGGTTGCAAATTAATAATTTTTTTCTGCATCTAGCTCTGAAAAAATATTTGGGCTTCTAGCAGTGTGTGGGACTTGGTCTATTAGTCCATCTATACTGACCTCCATCAGGTTGCAAATTAAAAATAATTTTTTTCTGCATCTAGCTCTGAAAAAATATTTGGGCTTCTAGCAGTGTGTGGGACTTGGTCTATTAGTCCATCTATACTGACCTCCATCAGGTTGCAAATTAAAAATAATTTTTTTCTGCATCTAGCTCTGAAAAAATATTTGGGCTTCTAGCAGTGTGTGGGACTTGGTCTATTAGTCCATCTATACTGACCTCCATCAGGTTGCAAATTGAATAAAAAAAATTTCTGCATCTAGCTCTGAAAAAATATTTGGGCTTCTAGCGGTGTGTGGGACTTGGTCTATTAGTCCATCTATACTGACCTCCATCAGGTTGCAAATTAAAAATATTTTTTTTCTGCATCTAACCCAGCCAATAGTTTTGGCCTAATACCACAGTTTGGCCACTCAGCTCTGCTCGGTTACCATCCATTGTTTTTTTGTGCAAACAACTCCAGAGTTGTGAATTAGTTAACCACCAAAATGAGTGGAAAAAGGCCTGCTGCTGGTGGAAAGGGGAATAGGCGTGTTGGGAAGGGGAAAAAAGGTTGTGTCCGTGGGGTAGGTGCAGAAGAAAGACCATCTTCCAGCCAAACTAAAATGTCTACTTCTTTTAGCGGACAATGTGATAAGATCCCTTTCTTACGGCCACGCCAATCGCTACAAATTCCAGATGAGGCACAAAAACAGCAGGTGCTTCAACGGATATCAAGTGCTCCTTTAAGTGGGCTCTCCTCCACATCAACTTCAACATCACAAATACTCCAGTCCTCAAAGGTGTCACCCAAATCGCACTTGCTTCCTCACAGCTCCCAAATCTCCAGCTGCCCGTCTGAGTGTGAGGTAGAACAGATGGTTGAGTCTGCAGAGCTGTTTACTCATACTATAGCCTGGGAATCAGAGGTCGACTCCAGCGCTTCTGTGAATCCAGACGAGGAAATGATCTGCACTGATGCCCAGAATCTTTATGAGTCGGATCCAGGACCAGACGCAGAAGGTTCTGACCATAATGTAGACCCTCATTCCCAAACTGTAACTCCTGTTGGTGGAGACAATGAGGAAGACGATGATAAGACTCAAATACCTGATTGGAGCGACAACTTTAGTTTTTTGTCAGGGTAGGAACAGGTTGGCTCTGAGGACGACGGGTGTGATAACGCACAGGGTGATGATGATGAGGTCGGAGATCCCACTTACTGTCAACCCACAGTCAGCCAAGAGATGAGGTCAGCAGAGGAGGTGGAGGAAGATGCTAGTGACGACGAGGTCAGGTTGCGCCTTCCTGGACAGAGACGTAGTACTGGAAGCACGTCAACAACTGCATCCTCAAACACAACTCTGCCTCTCACCACAAGTCGTGGTGGCTCTTCAGGTCGCATGGGTGCTAAGCCTTGCATAGCCTGGGCATTTTTTCAGATCGATAAAGATGACCCAACTCGTGTTATCTGTAACATTTGTCAGCAAAAGCTAAGTAGAGGCCAAAAAATACATAGTTTGAGTACTTCATGCATGAACCGGCACATGGACATGAAGCATAAGTTGCAGTGGGAAGCTCAGTGTGCTACAATGCGGCCTAGCCGGCCGGGCCAATCACCGTCTGCCATATCTTGTGCATCCGCGGCCTCTTCATCCTCTGTGACTGGGGGGACAGCAGTCACACCTGTTTTGGGGCGCAGACCTGCCACCTCTTTACCCGCAACAGCCAGCGTGATTGGCAGGTCATCATTTTCTTTGGAGGTGGTAACACCAGCTGGTGTTGAGCGCTGTCCGACATCGATAGCACCACCTTTGGATCAAGGCAACCTAACATGTCCGCCTGCATCTTCCTCACAGACCGGCAGTTTGCCGGGGACACCCTTATCAACCCCGTCTAAGCACAATAGCCAGCCCTCCGTCCCTCAGATGTGGACAAGTAAAAGACCATTTCCTCCTAGCCATGAGAAAGCTAAGAGGTTGAATTTCACCATCTGCAAGCTCTTGGCTACAGAAATGCTGCCTTTCCGCCTGGTGGACACAGAGGATTTTCGAGACCTTATGTCCGTCGCAGTGCCCCAGTACCAGATGCCCAGTCGGCACTACTTCTCAAAGAAAGGTGTGCCTGCGCTCCACCAGCATGTCGCACACAACATCACCGCTTCTTTGAGAAACTCTGTGTGTGACAGGGTGCATTTCACCACAGACACTTGGACGAGTAGGCATGGACAGGGGCGTTACATGTCGCTGACTGGGCACTGGGTAACTATGGTGACAGCAGGACAAGGGGCTGCTGTCCAAGTCTTGCCGTCCCCACGAGTTGTGCGTCAATCCTCTTTATGTCAAAGTTCCTCCACTGCTTCTGCCTCCTCAACCTCCTCTCGGTCTTCCACCTGCACCCAAAGCCTGTCTGGTCATGCCACAAGCTTTCTAACTGCGCAGAAGGGATCCTGCACACCTCCTTACTATGCTGGCATTAGGGCTCAACGTCATCAGGCGGTTTTTACATTGAAATGTCTGGGAAATGTGAGTCACACAGCTGAGGAGTTGTGGTCAGCTCTGGAGAACCAATTTCATGAATGGTTGTCTCCACTGGACCTGAAACCAGGGAAGGCCGTGTGCGACAATGCTGCAAACCTGGGTGCGGCCCTTCGCCGGGGCAATGTCACACACGTGCCTTGTATGGCTCACGTGTTGAACCTGGTTGTCCAGCAATTTTTAGCCCACTATCCCAGACTAGATGGCCTTCTGCAGAGGGCACGGTCGCTGTGTGCTCACTTCCGCCGTTCGCATCCCGCAGCTCAGCGACTTACATCTCTACAGAAGTCGTTGGGCCTGCCACTTCACCGGCTAAAATGCGATGTGCCTACCCGGTGGAATTCAACTCTGCACATGTTGCAGCGACTGTGGCAGCACCGACAAGCCCTGGTGCAATACGTTCTGACGTATAGCCTGGGCCAACGAGATTCAGAGGTGGGGCAAATGACGCTGGAGGAGTGGTCTCAGATCAGGGACCTATGCACCCTTCTGCACAGTTTTGAAATGGCGACGAAGATGTTTAGTGCTGACGATGCCATTATCAGCATGACTATTCCGGTGATTTACATGCTGGAGCACATGTTAAACAGAATTCGGAGTCAGGTGGTGGCACAAGAGGAGGTGGAGGAAGTAGAGGAGGAGGAGTTGTATGCGGAAGGGCTAACATCTGCAAGGTCCAGACGGTCGGCAGCACCAAGGCGGCAGGCATGTGAGGGTGGGGGAGATGGTTTTACCAGGGCGCATGGTAGCAGCCAAACTAGTGAGGAAGGTGCAGGAGCCCAGGAAGAAGTGGAGGACGAACTGATGGAAGACTCATCAGATGAGGGAGACCTTGATCACATTTCTGTTGTGCGAGGTTGGGGGGAGAGGACAGAGGAAGGAAGCATGATTGTTACCTCGCCACCAACACAACAGGGACTTGGTGCTCCTGGATGCGCAACACACATGAGTGCCTTCTTGCTGCACTACCTGCAACATGACCCTCGAATTGTGAGAATTAGAAATAATCCTGACTACTGGGTTGCCACACTGTTAGATCCCCGGTACAAAAGTAAATTTGCAGAAATTATTCCTGCCATAGAAAGGGATGCACGCATGCAGGAGTATCAGCAGAGACTGTTGCAGAATCTTACATGTGCTTTTCCACAAAATACCAGTGGTGCACGTAGTGAATCTCACAGTTCCAACTTGCCAACCGTGGGACCGTCAAGTGTTCAGCACTCAAACCGTAACAGAAACACAGTATCTGCTGGTAACATCAATTTTGCGGAATCATTTCACCACTTTTTTAGCCCATCCTTTGCAAGGCCACAGGAGACAAGAAGTCTGACACATAGTCAACGCCTAGAGACGATGGTACAGGAGTATCTCCAAGTAAACATTGAAGCCACGACTGTGTCACTGGACCCTTGCTCTTTTTGGGCTTCCAATCTGGATAAATGGCCGGAGCTAGCCACTTACGCCTTGGAGATCTTGTCATGCCCCGCAGCCAGCGTTCTGTCTGAACGTGTGTTCAGCGCTGCTGGTGGTGTGCTGACAGATAAGCGCACGCGGCTCTCCACTGATAATGTAGACAGACTCACGTTCATAAAGATGAATAAATCATGGATCCGAAACGACTTTTCTACCCCTGTGTCATCCTGGGGAGAGTAAAAGCTTGATGATTGGTTAAAATCACCCTACCAACCGTTTTAAGCTTTCAAATTACTAATCATGTTTATCTGTATCTTGACTGGAAAATAATTTGGGCTTTGTAGCAGTGTGCAGCACTGATCCTATTAGGCCATCTATAATAAGCTTCACCAGATTTAAAATTAAAAATAATTTTTAGCTGCATCTAGCCCGGAAAATAATTTTGGGGCTCCGAGATGCGCAAGGCACATAAGTGCCTTCTTGCTGCACTACCTGCAGCATGACCCTCATATTGTCAGAATTCGAAGTAATCATGACTACTGGGTTGCCACACTCTTAGATCCCCCAAACTTTTCGATCAACCTTTTCATTTTAATAAAGACCAAAAAAATGGTCATTTTTGAAATTATAAGCATTAGCAGGTTGTTAGAAACTGAAATCAAACAGTTTTCAACTCAAAACTTTATTCTAGGTGATGTTACATTTTCACATAGGACCCCTTGTTCGAAAGGAGCTTCTGAACTCTCTCGTCCATTGAATTTGTCAGGTTTTGGATGGTTTCTGCTTCAGTTGTTTTGCATGAGGACAGAATACCCTCCCAGAGCTGTTGCTTAGATGTGAACTGCCTCCCGCCATCATAGACACTCCTTTTAATGATGCTCCAAAGGTTCTGAATGGGGTAGAGGTCAGGGGAGCATGGGGGTCACACCATAAGTTTGTCCCCTTTTATGCCCATATCAGCCAGAGATGCAGATGTTTTATGTGCAGCATGAGATGGTGCATTATCATGCAGAAAAATGATCTTGCTGTGAAATACACGGTTCTTCTTCTTGAACCATGGCAGGAAGTGCTGTTTGAGAAAATCCACATACATTATGGAGTTCATCTTTAGCGCCTTCAGGGATCCTAAAGGGGCCGACAATCTCTCTCCCCATGATTCCAGCCCAAAACATTACTCCACCTCCTCCTTGTTGGCGCTGTAGCCGTGTTTGCGTGGGGTGTCCATCAACCAGCCATCCTCCACTCCATCCATCTGGACCATCGAGCGCTGCACGGCACTCATCCGTGAACAAAACAGTTTTGAAATCAGTCTTCATGTAATGTTTGGCCCACTGGAGCCGTTTCTGCTTGTGTGAAGTGGATAGAGGAGGTCGACAGGATGGCGCATGCACAGCTGCAAACCTCTGAAGGACCCTGCATCTTGTTGTTCGGGGGACGTTGGAGGCACAAGCAGCTTCAAAAACTTGTCTGCTGCTATGACAAGGCTTTTTTGCCGCTGCTCTTTCAACCTGACGTAATTGCCTGTAGGAAAGAGTCCTCAATTTGTCCTTATCAGCACGCACACGTGTGTACTGTGAATCAGCTACATACTTCTTGATTGCCAGGACACTTCATCCTGATCATCGCACAATGTTGATTGTAGTCATGCCTTGACCTAAACACTCCACAATTTGTTGCTTCTCAGCAGCCGACACATCCTTTTTCTGTACCATTTTGGCAGAAAATGTAGGCTGCTTAATAATGTGAGAGAGCCTTCTTAAGTAGTCTTGCCTTTCATTGGACACACCTGCCAAACTAATTAGCACAGGTGTCTGCAATTGCTTACAGTGATATAAAGAGCCCTGACACACATCACCATCAATGAGTTTAACTGACAAACAAACAAATTCTTCCCTTATCACTCCTAAACACTTTTTGTATAATAATTTGGAACGCAGTGTACATGTGCTTTTCCACAAAACACCAGTGGTTCACGTAGTGAATCTTACAGTTCTAACTTGCCAACCGTGGTCTGTATGGAGTTGTTCAATAAAGGGCCCAAAATTAAGATAACATAGATGGGAGAGGTCTCTATGAATAGGAATTCCTAAGTATTTGATACCCTGTGAGGGCCAGGCAAAGGGAAAGTTGGACTGGATGGAATCCTATATGGATTTGGGGAGGGAGACATCGAGGGCCTCAGACTTCGCTGCATTGATTTTAAAATTTTACCATGTAACAAAGTGATCTATTTCAGCCATAACAGCATGGATGGATATATGTGATTGAGTGATATATACTAGGACATCATCAGCAAATAGAGAGCACTTGTACTCGGTGCCTCCCACCTCAATCCACCTAATATTGGGGTTATGGCGAATTGATGAGAGCAGGTGCTCCGTCACTAGGATGTATAAGAGAGGGGACAGAGGACATCACTGCCTTGTCCCATTGGTGATTGTGAAAGGTGATGAAAATGTTCTGACGCACCCCCTGGGCCTTGGGACACCTGGAGCCGGACCCTTTTTGGTGGATGCTGGTGGTTGTAGTCTTCGTGGCGGCGACCCAGTTCCGTGGCTCAGGGCGGTCAAACCAGTGGCGGAACTATTTATGTGGTTTTCATGTTTAAATGTCCGACTACGCCACCCGTGGATTGCGGTCAGAGTGAACCGCCGCTACAGGGCAGACCACTGAGGCTGGTGTTGTGGGTGCAGCAGAGCGTAGCATAACTCCCCACGGGAGGAGTATAGCCTCAGGGCAGTGTATGCGGAGGATGGGGGTGATGGTGCAGGGCAGCAGCAGTAACGACACGGAGTCAGTGATGCAGTTCAGGGCCTTTACTCACAGTTCTTATTATCCAGACCACGTCTGCAGGTAACGGCTGCCCACGTCGTACTGTGCTCACCAGGTGAGGGGCTCAGACAACTCCCAGATAACTTTGGAGCACTTCACAGGACCCCCTTTGTGTGTCCTTTGTCTGGCCTTTCTTACCAACACTTCTGTCCGGCTGCCTCGGGCCTCCTCTTGGTAAACTTGGCGCCAGTTTCCCTGACCCTATGTGGTGCCTTCCTAGCGGGTGTAGCGAGGGGCTGCGCCACATAAAATGTCAGAGCCTCCGGTTTCTAGCTGAGGGTCGTTTCCTGCCTCCACTAGTTCGGGGACCGGTCTCCCCCTTTGGCCTGACCCCTCCACGCAGGTGGATTCGGGCGTGCGGTGGCGACTCGCCCGTCCGCACCCCTGGGATCCCTTCATTCCTCGTTCCTGGAGCCTTCTCCGCTCCTCTTCCTTCCTTCTCCCTCTTCCAGGCCTGGGCCTCTGTTACTAGGCCCGCCTCCGGAGCAGAGCTCATGCAGAGCCCCTGCTCCCTGCCACTTCTGCTCAGACTTCTCTGCACTGAACTAAGATGGTGACCACCTTTTATACTCCCTTCTCAATGCACCCAGGAACTGCTTCCTCCCTGCTCCTGCACTACAGGGTTCCCCTTCCTCAGTGTTCCCTCCCCCCACTCCAGCCAGGGACAGGGACTGTCGTGCCCATCTCAGGGGCATATTGGTCGCCCTGCCCCACGGCAATGTGGTGTAATGCATGCAGGTGTCGGGTCCTGATCCACACTCCATCCTTACCTGAGAGTGAGATATCACACCTCTGGGTGAGGTGCAATACGTCTTTAGCAACCGAGCCCTCAGGGTGCTACAGTTCCATTTATCTTCAGCCTAGGTGACGTATTGCGATACAGGGCCGTGATTTTGGCTATAAAAGGGTCCCCTAGACCCCTACCCCAAACTTTTTAAGAGAATCATATATGGCGTGCCAGGAGACTCTATGGAATGCTTTCTCAGCATCCAACGAGAGTATCTAATTACAAATTTTTAACTGCATCTAGCCCAGGAAATACTTTGTGCCTAGTAGCAGTGTCTGCTAGTAAGCGGATTATCCCGGCTGTTAAGCAAGCTGCACCACCTGTAGTTTAGACACTTAATTTTTTCAAAGGAAATGCTTCGGGACCATGGGATACTTAGTGAAGAGCATCAGGAGGCACCCCAAGGCATAGGGGCTGGGACTGGCAGTAGGATGCCTTGCGGTGGACAGCCGAGCTCGATCCTTATAAAAGCTTTTTAACTGCAGCAGCTTTAGTGGACGCTACTGGAGCTGGAATTACCGCGGCTGCTGGCATGAGACTTGCCCTCCAATAGATCCTTGTAAATGGATTTAAAGTGTATTCATTCAAATTAGAGAGACAATTTAAATTAAAAAGCTTAGAGCTGCCTCCACCACAGGGGGGCTCGCTCGACCCACCAGCGGACAGGCACCAGTATTGGGAGAGGGGGGCTGGCCGTCAGGGTTCACCGCGGCTCTGGCACAAACCCGGCGACACGGAGGTGGCACGGGCAGGAGCGGACTGGCCGTGTCGGCTTCTCACTTTTTGGATTTTAGAAGGGCATGACATGCCTATATCTGTGTCTCCCCCTCCTTTTACTCCTCCACCTCTTTTATTTTCGCATGACTATATGTACTTGTCACTTTTCCATGTGTTAGTTATGTCTTCTGAGCAGTTTGTCAGCTTTTGGACACCTTTGAAGGTGTTTTCTATGTGTTTCTATGTGTTTTTGTTTGCCTGCCATTGGTTTTAACGGTGTTCGAAGGTGTTCGACGAACAGTTCGACGAACAGTTCGGCGAACACACGGGTGTTCGACGAACCGAACCGAACTCGAACACTACGGGGGTGGCTCAACACTATTGAGGACCTTCCGTCGCGCTCCTGTGACGTCGGCGTCTGCTGGGCTCCTTCCAGGACCTTACGCAACGTCCGGACGTGAGGCGGGACTTCAGTTCTCGCGCGCTTTCGGAGTCCACGCCCCTCTTCTTCCCGCGCGGCGTCCTCAAGATGGCGTCCAACGGCGGGAAAACTCCACGGAAGGCGGGAAGAAGGCAGAAGATGGCGCCGGATGGCGGGAAAACTTCGTGGATGGCGGGAAGAAGGTAGAAGATGGCGCCAGATGGCGGGAATCTTCACCACTGGTAAGTTTGAACAGTCTTTTTCAGGCACGCAGTACCCGGTGCTTGCGGGCACGAAATCCTGCCGACTACGCCAAAAGTTGACGCGCCCCTGGGCCTGTGTCGCGCTGCGTTGCGCACGCGGGAGCTTACCCGGAGCCGGATCTCTTGAGGGTTGTAGTCTCGTGGCGGTGACCCGGTCCGTGCCCAGGGAGTCAAACTGAGCGGCGCTGTATTAGCAGTAGATGTAGGACGACTACGCCACCCGTTGAATGCAGCTTTGGAGCTGCCGCTGCAGGGCAGACCGCTGAGGCCGGTGGAAGGATGGTGCAGCGGGGATGGTATAACCCCCAACGGGAGGGGTATGGCCTCAGGGCAGCCGACGTGGATGATGGGGGTAGCAGGAACCACTCGGAGACGGTACGGTGTAGTTCAGGGTCTTTACTGGTGACAAAGATAGACCCTCCCGGAGTACTGGCTAGCAATTGGGGCCTGGTCAGTCCTTGAGCAGATGGGATCTCCCCTGGCCAGGCGGAGTTGTAGGCCTCCCAAACTAACTGTACTCTTCTGGCTACCTTGCTAGAGGCGGGTATAAGTAGCCCACGTCCCTGAGTGTACCGTGTGGTGCTCACCCGTATGGCCGGTGACTCGGGGCCTTCTAGTAGCTTCCGCTCCACGACGGCGGTGCTGGTCCCATGCGTGTGACTGTGCCTTCGGGTTTCTTGGCCAGAGGACCTGAAATCCCCTGCCTGACGGATTCTGCTGCTGGGTAGGAGTTAGTCCCCACAGCCTCGGACTCCGGGTCCGGTAAGAAATCTTCTCAGTCAGGGCGAGCTCTGCAGCTGCCAGCCCCTGACTCCTTGTAACACTGCTCCCACAGAGCTCCTGTTGTTTCTTCCCATAGCTGCTTCTCTTCTCTGTCTCTACTTCTGGCATGGCCCAGGAGCTGGGCCCAGCCGGAGCCACAGCTCCCTGTCAGCCCTCCTGGCTGCACTCTCCCTCTGAACTCTCTAACCCTGCCTCAGCCCCAGGTTTATATAGGGGAAGTTCTTCACCTCCCAGGACTGGGCAGGAGGTGTGGCATGCATAGGATCCCTGACCAAGAGACCTCCCACCTGCTCTCAGACATAACATTGTTGTTACTGTGGAAACCAGACCCCTGGGGTGCCACATATACAGCAGGATGTTTATACATGTACGCACATTACTGGATAGCCTGCATAATGTATTTCCACTATATTATGAATACGTTCAGATTTCTCTCCATCCATCCATTGATCCATACCATCATCCATGTCAGTGAAGAGGAATAGGGATAATCTCTATTGTCAGGGCTGGAGTAATGATTCTTTATGCATTATTTCTATTCCCTGTAGCGTCCTATACAGGGGGTGGTGCTGGGTTTCTGTGTGATGCTGGGGGAGGACAGGGAAAAGGTTAGGGGAATTTACAGGTCTGCTCACTGCTGGCTTGCAGCCAAGCACAAGGAAATGTAGTAGAAAGGGAGCAGAGTAGAGTTGAGCCACCCCTGTAGTGTTCGGGTTTGGTTAGTTGAACACTGGTATGTTCGCCAAACTGTTTGTCGAACACCGTTAAAACCAATGGCAGGCAAACAAAAACACATAGAAAACACCTTCAAAGGTGTCCAAAAGCTGACAAACTGCTCAGAAGACACAACTAACACATGGAAAAGTGACAAGTACATATAGTCATGCGAAAAGAAAAGAGGTGGAGGAGTAAAAGGAGGGGGAGACACAGATATAGACATGTCACGCCCTTCTAAAATCAAGAGAGGCTGGAGTAAAAATCTAAAATCAGCCTACCAACACCCAGACGTCGTGACAAGAAAATTAAAAAAAGAAATATCTTTAGGTAGAATGGCGGTTCCATTCAGAACACTTTCCTTACAAGACGTAGTGGTATCCCCATTTGTCATATCCAAGGGGCAGGTCAGTAAACGACAACATCGACGCGGAACCAAGTACAGTAGTATATACTGTACATCCTTTGACAAGGCAATCAGGCGGATCACGAAGTTGGGAATGGCCATTACAGACATTGATGCGGCGTTCCGGTTACTTACTACCTGTGCCTCCGAATAGTGTCCACCTATTGGGCTGCTTCTGGGAAGGAGCATACTATATAGATCGCTGTTTGCCCATGGGGTGGTCCAGATCCTGCTCACTATTTGAGGCATTTAGTTGCTTCCTCGAATGGGTTGTAATGGACTTTTCTAAGGGGGCACATATTATCCATTTCCTCGACAACTTCTTATGCCTGGGCCCAAAAGATTCGCCACAGTGTGAATACACGCGGTAGTCCACCTGTGAGAAGAAGAGAGCGGGAGGGAGAGCGGACACCAAAGAGCCGAGGGGTTAGATGGAGAACGGAAGAAGGAAAGAGGGCGAGGGAGGTAAGGGAGTACAGTGGAAGGCAGACCTGAGCTCCCCCATGTTCCTGCTGGGCGGGGAACAGCCCTGGGAAGAAAAGCCGCTTGCGCATCCCTTTGAGGTTACGGGCGTGAGCGGGCAGAGGGACTACGCTGGAGTGAGAAGCCGACACGGCCAGTCCGTTCCTGCCCGTGCAACCTCCGTGTCGCCGGGTTTGTGCCAGAGCCGCAGTGGACCCTGACGGCCAGCCCCCCTCTCCCAATACTGGTGTCTGTCCGCTGGTGGGTCAAGCCCCCCCGCGGTGGGGGGGGGAGTAACATCTGCAGAAGAAAGACCATCTTCCAGCCAAACTAAGATGTCTACTTCTTTTCGTGGACAATGTGATATGATTCCTTTCTTACGGACACGCCCATCGCTACAAATTCCAGATGAAGCACAAAAACAGCAGGTGCTTCAACGGATATCAAGTGCTCCTTCAAGTGGGCTCTCCTCCACCTCAACTTCAACATCACAAATAATCCAGTCCTCAGAGGTGTCACCCTAATCGCACTTGCTTCCTCACAGCTCCCAAGTCTCCAGCTGCCCGTCTTGAGTATGGGGTAACACAGATGGTTGAGTCTGCACAGCTGTTTACTCATACTATAGCCTGGGAAATGGAGGTCTGCTCCAGAGCTTCTGTTAATCCAGACAAGGAAATGATCTGCACTGATGCCCAGAATCTTTATGAGTCCGATCCAGGACCAGATGAATAAGGTTCTGAGCATAATGTAGACCCTCGTTCCCAAACTGTAAATCCTGTTGGTGGAGACAATGATGAAGACGATGATGAGACTCAAATACCTGATGGGAGCGACAACTTGACTTTTCGGTCAGGGCAGGAAGAGGTTGGCTCTGAGGACGAAGGGTGTGAGAACACACAGGGTGATGATGACGAGGTTGGAGATCCCACTTACTGTCAACCCACAGTCAGCCAGTCGATGAGGTCAGCAGAGGAGGTGGAGGAGGATGCTATTGATGACGAGGTTAGGTTGCGCCTTCCTGGACAGAGACGGAGTACTGGAAGCACGTCAACAGCTGCATCCTCAACCACAACTCTGCCTCTGACCACAAGTCGTGGTGGCTTTTCAGGTCACATGGGCTCTAAGCCTTGCATAGCCTGGGCATTTTTTCAGATGGATAAGGATGACCCAACTAGTGTTATCTGTAATATTTGTCACCAAAAGCTAAGTAGAGGCCAAAAAATCGATAGTTTGAGTACTTCATGCATGAACAGTCACATGGATATGAAGCATAAGTTGCAGTGGGAAGCTCACTGTGCTACAATGTGGCCTAGTGGGCCGGGCCAACCACCGTCTGCCCCATCTTGTGCATCCGCGGCCTCTTCATCCTCTGTGGCTGGGGGGACAGCAGTCGCACATGTTTTTGGACGCAGACCTGCCACCTCTTTACCCGCAACAGCCAGTGTGATTGGCAGGTCATCATTTCATTTGGAAGTGGAAACACCAGCTGGTGTTGAGCACTCTCCGACATCGAGAGCACCACCTTTGGATCAAGGCAACCTAACTTTTCCACCTGCATCCTCTTCACAGACCGGCAGTTTGCCGGGGACACCCTACTCAACCCCGTCTAGGCACAACAGCCAGCCCTCGGTCCCTCAGATGTGGACAAGTAAAAGACCATTTCCTTCTAGCCATGACAAAGCTAAGAGGTTGAATTTCACCATCTGCAAGCTCTTGGCTACAGAAATGCTGCCTTTCCGCCTGGTGGACACAGAGGATTTTCGAGACCTTATGTCCGTCGCAGTGCCCCAGTACCAGATGCCCAATCGGCACTACTTCTCAAAGAAAGGTGTGCCTGCGCTACACCAGCATGTCGCACACAACATCACCGCTTCTTTGACAAAACTCTGTGTGTGACAGGGTGCATTTCACCACAGACACTTGGACGAGTAGGCATGGACAGGGGCGTTACATGTCGCTGACTGGGCACTGGGTAACTATGGTGACAGCAGGACAAGGGGCTGCTGTCCAAATCTTGCCGTCCCCACGAGTTGTGCGTCAATCCTCTTTATCTAGAAGTTCCTCCACTGCTTCTGCCTCCTCAACCTCCTCTCGGTCCTCCACCTGCACCCAAAGCCTGTCTGGTAATGCCACCCGCTTTCTAACTGCGCAGAAGGAATCCTGCACACCTCCTTACTATGCTGGCAGCAGGGCTCAACGGCATCAGGCGGTGTTTACTTTCAAATGTCTGGGAAATGTGAGTCACACAGCTGAGGAGTTGTGGTCAGCTCTGTAGACCCAGTTTCATGGATGGCTGTCTCCACTGGACCTGCAACCTGGGGAGGCCATGTGCGACAATGCTGCAAACCTGGGTACGGCCCTTCGCCGGGGCAATGTCACACACGTGCCTTGTATGGCTCACGTGTTGAACCAATTTTTAGCCCACTATCCTGGACTAGATGGCCTTCTGCAGAGGGCACAGTTGCTGTGTGCTCACTTCCGCCGTTCGCATCCTGCAGCTCAACGACTTACATCTCTACAGAAGTCGTTGGGCCTGCCAGTTCACCGGCTGAAATGCGATGTGCCGACTCAGTGGAATTCAACTCTGCACATGTTGCAGCGACTGTGGCAGCACCGACAAGCCCTGGTGCCATGCGTTCTGACGTATAGCCTGGGCCAACGAGATCCAGAGGTGGGGAAAATCACGCTGCAGGAGTGGTCTCAGATCAGGGACCTATGCACCCTTCTGCACAGTTTTGAAATGGCGACGAAGATGTTTAGAGCTGATGATGCCATTATCTGCATGACTATTCCGGTGATTTACATGCTGGAGCACACGTTAAACAGAATTCGGAGTCAGGTGGTGGGACAAGAGGAGGTGGAGGAAGTAGAGGAGGTGTCGTATGCGGAAGGGATAACACCTCCAAGGTCCAGACGGTCGGCAGCACCAAGGCGGCAGGCATGGGAGGGTGGGGGAGAGGGATTAACCAAGGCACATGGTAGCAGCCAAACTGTTGAGGAAGGTGCAGGAACCGAGGAAGAAGTGGAGGACGAACTGGCGATGGGCATGGAAGACTCATCAGATGAAGGAGACCTTGATCACATTTCTGTTGTGCGAGGTTGGGGGGAGAGGGCAGAGGAAGGAAGCATGATTCTTACCTCGCTACCAACACAACAAGGACTTGGTCCTCCTGGATGCGCAAGACACATGAGTGCCTTCTTGCAGCACTACCTGCAACATGACCCTCGGATTGTCAGAATTCGAAGTAATCCCGACTACTGGGTTGCCACACTCATAGATCCCCGGTACAAAAGTAAATTTGCCGAAATAATTCCTGCCACAGAAAGGTATCAGCAGAGGCTGTTGCAGAATCTTACATGTGCTTTTCCACAAAACACCAGTGGTGCACGTAGTGAATCTCACAGTTCTAACTTGCCAACCGTGGGACTGTCGAGTCTTCATCACTCAAACTGTAACAGTAACACAGTATCTGCTGATAACAGCAATTTTGTGGAATCGTTTCACCACTTTTTTAGACCATCCTTTGCAAGGCCACAGGAAACAAGAAGTCTGATACATAGTCAACGCCTAGAGAGGATGGTACAGGAGTATTTCCAAGTGAACGTCGAAGCCATGACTGTGTCACTGGACCCTTGCTCATTTTGGGCTTCCAATCTGGAAAAATGGCCGGAGCTCGCCACTTACGCCTTGGAGATCATGTCATGCCCTGCAGCCAGCGTTCTCTCTGAACGTGTGTTCAGCACTGCTGGTGGTGTGCTGACAGATAAGCGCACACGGCTGTCCACTGAGAATGTAGACAGACTCACGTTCATAAAGATGAACAAATCATGGATCCACAAGGACTTTTCTACCCCTGTGTCATCCTGGGGAGACTAAAAGCTTGAGGATTTGGTAAAATCACCTCACCAACCATTTTAAGCAACTCTGGGGCAATTGATGCCACTGAAGTGGTGTCTGTGCCACAATTTTTGGAAAAAATGGAGACTCTTTTTGGAGTCCCCTTGCTGTGTTTTACGTGACGTTGGCATCGTCTATTCCCGGTGGGTTGGGTCGCTCCCCCCCCCTTTTATCCGTAAGAAACTGCATACACTATGGCTTGGGGTAACACAGATGGTTGAGTCTGAAGAGCTGTTTACTCAGAGGTCTCCTCCAATGCTTCAGTGTCTGCTAGTCAGTGTAGTAGCCCAGCTCTGAAGCAAGCTACACTGCCTGTGTATCTAATAAGAATTTTTAACTGCATCTAGCCTAGGCAGACTGTGGGGACCCCCAACCAAACCCAGACGCTCAGCCCCCCTACCGCCCCCCTTTCCTTGGCAATACAATAATGTAACTCTTACAACTGGATGGGTGAGGATGGTCACAGCTTTATTAACTCTTTATACTCATTCCATTAGAAAGGCATTTTATTTCTAAAATAGTTCAGCTTGTTGCAGCATGCCCTGTGTCTCCACACCGGCAAGTTGGCCAATAAGTGTAACTCTCCAACATGTCCTTTCTATTTCCAGGCCACGGAGGAACCTGCGTACTCGTATGCAGGACTCTGACCCCCATCCATAACTCTTAACGCTTGTTCCACTCCATCCTGGAGTCCTGACAGGAATATGTCTAGTCCAATATCCATTAAGTGAACATCGTCGGGCTGTATGAGGCCTGCTTTATTTCCTTCCAGTTGTCGGTGTCGTATCACTACACCACCTCTGTCTCTTCTAAATTTTGCCATCCGAATATTTATTGCCCGCTTTGTCCGTTCGATGGCCATGATGTCTCGCACACCTTGCAATACCGCTATCAGCACAATCTCTGACCATACTATAGTTAGTTTTGTGAAAAATTCTCTGAAGCGCTCAGTGTCTAGTTTCATTATTGCCATTAGTTATGCGCTCTAGTGATGACCTAGGTAGTTTCCCCCGGCCTGTATAACTAAGATGATCGGACCTCTTGCCTCTCTCCCTACTTTGATTACCTCCATTAGTACCTGTGGCCATTGCAGGCCTCTAATATCTCTCCAGTTGAAATATGTGTTATGAAACTCTAATTTCCTCCCGCCTGAGCGGACTTTCGCCCTTTTTTCTGCCCAATATATATACGAGTGGCCTATCACCCACACTGTTGGCTTAGCGTCACCTGTAAAAAGAAATAAACCACGTTAGGATAACAAGTCCGGTCTTATGTATCTCGCCAAACACGTGGATCGCCATCTCCCTATCCTCTGAACTTCCGTTTCTGACAGTCCTGCTCTTGCTGCTTCCGTGGCTGCGCCTATGCGGAATGAGTGTGTCCCGTAATCTTTGGGGTGGTTCCCTGCCGATGTTAGGCATTTATTAAATATAGCTTGGAACTGGTATCTTGATAATGGCGTTCCATCAATGTGTGATAGGAAGAAATTACTTTGTGATCTGATGGTTATATATGTTTTTACTATTGTTACCCAACTCAGTGTACCGTTTGTGGGTTGTAGAAGTACCCAAGTGCCCCTGCCCGCTGGAACCGTTTTTGATTTGCGTATGCGTAGACGTATTGCATTATTGGCTATGACTACATCCTGCTGTAATAAGCCTCCACTGGTGGTAATTTTGGATTGAGGGACTAATTCACTTATGCATAGCGCCCCGAAGAAGGCGATCGCAAATGCAGTAGACAGTAGTGTTGCTTCAAATTGTGAGTGTCATATTAATGGTGTTAGGGATATGATGTGAGAAATCAGTTTTAGTGACACGGGACGGGACGTCTACACTCCTGACTTGGCTGACCCCTTTTCACCCTTTTATGGATTGTCTGATGATGAATCTCTTTGTCACATCTCCCCAATTCAGTAGTTGGAAGTGAAATGCTACTCCGGTCAGACACTGCTGCGCTGACGCCCTTGATATGCCCCTCATCATTAGCTGGTGGAGAAATTCTATGGTGACTTGTAATCTGGCTTGTTCACATTGGTCAACCCGTCTGCCTGCTACTAGTCGTGTCCACTCTTCCCATGCCTTACCGTATGCTTGCCACGTCGACGGGGCAACTGACGCTCTGATTAATGGCATCAACTATTCGCCACTAGATCCCATAGGAAGAGTGGGCAACTGTTGCCCGATGGGTGGGCGTTGGGGAGGAGCTCTGTGCAAATCTGCCAATTGAATTGTGATAAAGCGCTAGCAGCAGCGTTAGACCCCTCAGCATCGTGGCTAGCGCGGACCCATACATTGTGTTTTAGGCACAGGAATGCTAGACGGCGTAGTAGGCCTAGCACTGGGAGAGACAATGATGCCATCTTATTAATGCAGTGCGCTAGGCTGGTGTTTTTTGTTATGAAGAGTATACTTTTGATAGCTAGGCGCGCGCCCAATATTTCTATTGCTACCACTATTGGGAAGAGTTCCAGGAGTGTCTGTTTTTTTGTCAGCACTTGTTCTGCCCAATATGGAGGCCATAAGCTTGTGCACCATTGGTTATTTAGTATCGCTGCATATCCGTACAGATGGGCTACTACAATGAGTAACAGACACTGCTACAGGCCCAAAAGTTTTACTTGGCTAGATGCAGTAAAAAATTGTTATTAAATACAAATGTGGTGTAGCTTGGTACAGATGGGCTACTCCAATGAGTAACAGACACTGCTACTATGCCCACAATTATTTACTGGGCTAGATGCAGTAAAAAATAGTTATTAAATTCAAAGGTGGTGTAGCTTGTTACAGATGGGCTACTACAATGAGTAACAGGCACTGCTACTATGCCCAAATTTATTTACTGGGCTAGATGCAGTAAAAAAGTGTTATTAAATTCAAGGGTGGTGTAGCTTGGCACAGATGGGCTACTACAATGAGTAACAGACACTGCTACAGGCCCAAAATTATTTACTGGGCTAGATGCAGTAAAAAATGGTTATTAAATTCAAAGGTGGTGGAGCTTGGTACAGATGGGCTACTACAATGAGTAACAGACACTGCTACAGGCCCAAAATTATTTACTGGGCTAGATGCAGTAAAAAATGGTTATTAAATTCAAAGGTGGTGTAGCTTGGTACAGATGGGCTACTACAATGAGTAACAGACACTGCTACAGGCCCAAAATTATTTACTGGGCTAGATGCAGTTAGAAAATGTTATTAAATTCAAAGGTGGTGTAGCTTGGTACAGATGGGCTACTACAATGAGTAACAGACACTGCTACAGGCCCAAAATTATTTACTGGGCTAGATGCAGTAAAAAATTGTTATTAAATTCAAAGGTGGTGGAGCTTGGTACAGATGGGATACTACAATGAGTAACAGACACTGCTACAGGCCCAAAATTATTTACTGGGCTAGATGCAGTAAAAAAATGTTATTAAATTCAAAGGTGGTGTAGCTTGGTACAGATGGGCTACTACAATGAGTAACAGACACTGCTACAGGCCCAAATTTTTTTACTGGGCTATATGCAGTAAAAAAAATGTTATTAAATTCAAAGGTGGTGTAGCTTGCTACAGATGGGCTACTACAATGAGTAACAGACACTGCTACAGGCCCCAAATTTTTTACTGGGCTAGATGCAGTAAGAAAATGTCATTAAATTCAAAGGTGGTGTAGCTTGGTACAGATGGGCTACTACAATGAGTAACAGACACTGCTACAGGCCCAAAATTATTTACTGGGCTAGATGCAGTAAAAAATTGTTATTAAATTCAAAGGTGGTGTAGCTTGGTACAGATGGGCTACTACAATGAGTAACAGACACTGCTACAGGCCCAAAATTATTTACTGGGCTAGATGCAGTTAGAAAATGTTATTAAATTCAAAGGTGGTGTAGCTTGGTACAGATGGGCTACTACAATGAGTAACAGACACTGCTACAGGCCCAAAATTATTTACTGGGCTAGATGCAGTAAAAAATTGTTATTAAATTCAAAGGTGGTGGAGCTTGGCACAGATGGGATACTACAATGAGTAACAGACACTGCTACAGGCCCAAAATTATTTACTGGGCTAGATGCAGTAAAAAAATGTTATTAAATTCAAAGGTGGTGTAGCTTGGTACAGATGGGCTACTACAATGAGTAACAGACACTGCTACAGGCCCAAATTTTTTTACTGGGCTATATGCAGTAAAAAAATGTTATTAAATTCAAAGGTGGTGTAGCTTGCTACAGATGGGCTACTACAATGAGTAACAGACACTGCTACAGGCCCCAAATTTTTTACTGGGCTAGATGCAGTAAGAAAATGTCATTAAATTCAAAGGTGGTGTAGCTTGGTACAGATGGGCTACTACAATGAGTAACAGACACTGCTACAGGCCCAAAATTTTTTACTGGGCTAGATGCAGTAAAAAAATGTTATTAAATTCAAAGGTGGTGTAGCTTGCTACAGATGAGCTACTACAATGAGTAACAGACACTGCTACAGGCCCAAAATTATTTACTGGGCTAGATGCAGTAAGAAAATGTCATTAAATTCAAAGGTGGTGTAGCTTGGTACAGATGGGCTACTACAATGAGTAACAGACACTGCTACAGGCCCAAAATTTTTTACTGGGCTAGATGCAGTAAAAAAATGTTATTAAATTCAAAGGTGGTGTAGCTTGCTACAGATGGGCTACTACAATGAGTAACAGACACTGCTACAGGCCCAAAATTTTTTACTGGGCTAGATGCAGTAAAAAAATGTTATTAAATTCAAAGGTGGTGTAGCTTGCTACAGATGGGCTACTCCACTGACTAACACACACTGCTAGAGGCCCAAAAGGATTGGCTTAGTTAGATTTAGCCAAATGCTGTGAAAAACACTTGCACAGCACTGGCACAGACCTGCCTGGCAAAAAGTGCTAGGAACTGCTGTAACCTAGCCTTCAAAAGGGCTGCAATTACAAACTAGTCCCTACTCCCTAAACCTTTCTGTCTATTTAAGAGAAAATTTGCTTGCAATTCACAGTTACACAATATAGCGCTAACAGCAGCAACGGTGCCGTCTAACACTCAGCTGCAGCAGTGAGAAAATGGTGGCGACGGGGAAAATGGCTGGGTCTTATAGGGCAAGGACATGTGACATACACAGCCAATGATCCATGCCCTTGCTTGTGTGAAAAAAAGCACTTTGCTGCGTGTGTGCGCTGCTGATAGGCTGACAGACTGCACCGCCCCACTGTAAATGCGGGAAAGAAAAAAAAATGGAGATAGTCATTATTTCTGCAGAGAGCCATCCCCTGCCCCTCCCCCCGCCCGCTGTACACTGATAATGTGTATTAACATTGATTAACAGTATTACTGTGAAAAAATCCAGTTACGATTTTGGTGCACGAACAGTTATTGAACATAACCTTGAACAGCTGGATTTTTTGCAAATCGTTCGGGTTCGTCGAACGGCTCGAACACCGCCCAAAACAGCTCGAATTTGAGATTGGCGAACAGTGCGAGTCGGACACCGCTCATCTCTAGAGCAGAGGATTCTGAAGAGGAAGTGATCTCTATGACAACAGAGCTATATAATGGTCCCTTATTTGCCCCACACTGTATGATAACCCCTTAGTAGCCCCCACACTGTTTCATGTCCCCCACACTGCATGATGGCCCCCACACTGTACAGTGGCCCCACAGTAGCCCCCACATTGTATGATAGCCCCACAGTAGCCCTCAACTGTATCATACCACTACATTGTACAATGGCTCCAAATTAGCCCCCACATTGTATGATGACCCCCTAACTCTAAGATGGGGTTGAATAGGGGTTGAATATTTTGACTGTAACTGTTTGTAAAATATTCAGCATTTTTTTTCAAATTCAGGTTTGGAAAATGTTGGCTGAATAAAAAAAGAAACCTCATGATACTTCTTGAAGAGGATCCTGATGAAATCAGATACAGACTACGCAAATCAAAAGGCTGCAGAAAAGAAAACGCTTGAGGAAAAAAGAAGCTCTTCCAAAACATTTCAAGAACTCTTCAAAACCAATTTTTGAAATGCTGTAGGAGAAGAAAAACTCCCCAAATTCCTCAAAACAGAGCATTTGAATAACTTGTTTTTGAACACCTCAAAACAACTCCGTCTGCATATAGCTTAAGAAGGCCATTTGCACAAATAAACAATGCCCTCGTCACATCATGAGCTTAGTATCGCTGAATGTAAAAGGATAACAAGTGCATTTTGATGACTAATAGGTTCAATGACATTAGGTAAAGGCTGAAAATACTTCACATCTGGAAGAAAAGGAGCATATTAAAGCTGACGCAATGCCGCTGCAATTTTAAGAAATCATATTCAAATACTACAAATGTATGAATAAAAAGAGATAAAGTGTGGATTTTAAAGGGTACCTGTCATGTCATTTGTATAATTTAAACTGTCCCCGGGTCACAATTAGTGATGCAATGTGCATCACTAACATGCTTTTACCATGAAAATCAGTGCTATAGTCATTTGCCAAAAGCACTTTATATAGTTATAACTTACTTGCTCGTTTAGTCATTAAGGTGTTCTTTACTGTATTTAGTCATGCTGGTCGCCGCCCACTCAATTTGAATTCTAATATTTCTCCATATATACCATAAGGTAAAATCTGCCTGAAATACACAACAAAATCCACTGATTGAGTATGATCATAGACAATGGAAAGTCTGTCGAAATGGATCACATAGTGAGAGCGTTTTATGGTAATATGCATAATTTTTTTTTGTAGAAATGGATCACATAGTGAGAGCGTTTTATGCTAATATGCATATATGTTTTTTTGCTAATATGGGTAGTTCTGGGTGGGGTGTGGTCATTTCTATTTAGATAGATAGATAGATAGATAGATGCAGTAGATAGAATCAAATAAAGCACTATGCAAATATAGGGTGCAAGCCTTAAAAGGAGCCTGTCACGTCCTAGTTGCTATGTACACTGCCCCAATTGCTTTGTTAGTGATGCATTGTGCATCACTAACAAGCTTTTTTCATTAAAATCGGTGGTAGTATAATGATTTTATAACATTATATATACTTTGTCCTACCTGCTGTATTCAGTCATAGGGGTGTGATTCTCACACTCACTCACTACTGGCGCTGCCCACGTATTTGAATATTGCTCCCGGCAAGTTTGTGTCTAGATCAGAGGTGATTTTTTGTGCTCCTCACTTTAGCCCCCAATCTAGACGCTTCACTGCTGAAGAGACGAGATCGGAGTTGCTGGAGTGAGGGCCTCAGTAATCCCCTCAATTGCTCATGTTTTTAATGGAGCAAACATCACAAGTCAAAAATGATTTTTTTTACACTGTTATATAATTTATGTATTTTTACACTGTTATATATTTTACTAGATGGTGGCCCGATTCTAACGCATCGGGTATTCTAGAATATGTATGCGGCCGACCGGGCGCAATCAGCAGAGCGATGTTCAAATTTGGCACCAAAATTGCTGATTGGTCGCGGCCGGCCACCGCGACCAATTAGCAGAGCGTTGTTTAAATTTGGCGCCAATCTCGCTGATTGGTCGCGTCTGGCGTCCGCGACCAATCAGCAGAGCGTTGTTTAAATTTGGCGCCAATCTCGCTGATTGTTTGCGGCTGGCGGTCGCGACCAATCAGCAGAGCGTTGTTTAAATTTGGCGCCAATCTCGCTGATTGGTCGCGGCTGGCAGCCGCGACCAATCAGCAGAGCGCTGTTTAAATTTGGCGCCAAGCTCGCTGATTGGTCGTGGCTGGCATCCATGACCAATCAGCACTGCAGTGTTTAAATGTGGCGCCAAGATCGGTGATTGGTCGCGGCCGCTATTTAAATGTGGCGCCCAAATCGGTGATTGGTCGCGGGCAGCGGCCGCGACCAATCAGCACAGCGGTGTTTAAATTTTGCGCCAAGATCACTGATTGGTCGGGTGCGGAGACCGCGACCAATCAGCGAATCGTATTGGTGAGGACCGGGGAGCGCCGCTGCCTGTGCGGCTACTTCCGCTGCGAGAAGCCGGGAGATGAGCGACTGCTCACAGCAGAAGTATCCCAACCTGCAGCGCCGCTCCCTGGTCCTCCCTTGACACCCTAGCCGCTGATCTCCCGACAGTAGCCGCATGGTGTTACTAAGGTCCGGACATTTGTGTTCAAAATCGCTGATTGGTCGCTGGCGCTGCCCGCGACCAATCACCGATTTGGGCGCCACATTTAAATATCGGCCGCGACCAATCACCGATCTTGGCGCCACATTTAAACACCGCTGTGCTGATTGGTCGCGGACGCTGCCTGCGACCAATCACCGATTTGAGCGCCACATTTAAATAGCGGCCGCGACCAATCAGCACAGCGGTGTTTAAATGTGTCTGCAAGATCGGTGATTGGTCGCGTCCGCTATTTAAATGAGGCGCCCAAATCGGTGATTGGTCGCGGGCAGCATCCGCGACCAATCAGCACAGCAGTGTTTAAATGTGGCGCCCAAATCGGTGATTGGTTGCGGGCAGCGTCCGCGACCAATCAGCACAGCGGTGTTTAACTTTTGCGGCAAGATCAGTGATTGGTCGAGGCCGAAGATCGCGACCAAACACCGATTTGAGCGCCGCATTTAAATAGCGGCCGCGACCAATCAGCACAGCGGTGTTTAAATGTGTCTGCAAGATCGGTGATTGGTCGCGTCCGCTATTTAAATGAGGCGCCCAAATCGGTGATTAGTCGCGGGCAGCGTCCGCGACCAATCAGCACAGCAGTGTTTAAATGTGGCGTCCAAATCGGTGATTGGTTGCGGGCAGCGTCCGCGACCAATCAGCACAGCGGTGTTTAACTTTTGCGGCAAGATCAGTGATTGGTCGCGGCCGAAGATCGCGACCAATCACCGATTTGTGCGCCACATTTAAATAGCGGCCGCGACCAATCACCGATCTTGCAGAGACATTTAAACACCGCTGTGCTGATTGGTCACCGACGCTGCCCGCGACCAATCACCGATTTGTGCGCCACATTTAAATAGCGTCCTCGACCAATCATCACAGCAGTGTTTAAATGTGGCGCCCAAATCGTTGATTGGTCGCGGGCAGCGGCCGCGACCAATCAGCACAGCAGTGTTTAACTTTTGGGCCAAGATCAGTGATTGGTCGCGGCGAGCGATCGCGACCAATCATTGAATCGTATTGGTGAGGACCGAGGAGCGGAATCGTATTGGTGAGGACCGGGGAGCGCCGCTGCCTGTACGGCTACTTCCACTGCGAGAACCCGGGACATGAGCGGGCGCTTGCAGCAGAAGTATCCCGATCCGCAGCGCCGCTCCCCTGTCCTCCCTTGACACCCTAGCCGCATGGAGGTCAGCGTCTACGGCGGTCGGGAGATGAGCGCCTCGCGCCGGTTATCTCCCGGCTGCATCGCTGCTGAGCTCCGTCCCGCAGATGAGCCGCTAACGGCCGCCATCTTTTTTCAGAAATCCCTCGGCGCTGATTGGCCGCTGCCGGACCAATGAGCGACGCGGGATTTCCAGGACAGACAGACAGACAGACAGACGGGATAAGACGATTATATATATAGATGGATTTGTGCAAAATTCTTTTTTTTCCTGATTAATGAAACTTACATTTTTATTGTCGCTTTGTGTAATATAAAAAATTCCCCTTATCGCTGATTGTTCAGTTTTGCCAGAATGTGACTCTTCCCATTTGTCCACAGTCCTGTCCACAGCACCGACATTGTGAAGAGTGGGGGGAGCTCCGCGGGGAGAGGCGTAAAAGAGCGCACCCGACAGTCACCATAATGTACAACACAGAAGTGAAATATTATTACAGGAATGTCTAAGGTCACTGGAGAACACTGCTGTTATAATTTACGCCACTTTTGTGATGTCAATTATGAAGATTCTGTCGGCTGCTCCGTCACTGGCTGAGACTTGTGGACATACAAGAAAATTTTAATTCTATCAAAACTGAGCAATCAGAGCTATGTGTCATTTTTTATATTACAGAAAGAGATAATAAAAAAACTCACTTTATTAATTTTTTAAAAAATTCACAAAGTGGCCGAGCTTTCTCCCTCTCATCCTTCATTAAAGGGGATATCCGGGACTTTATGAAAAACAAAAAATATGCCTAAGCACTAACAGGCAGAAAATTACTACTTACCTGCCTGTTGTGCCCGGCGGCATTCTTCCCCGACACAGAGCAATCACAGACAGTTCCTGTCGGGGATTCAGTTGCCTCTGCTGATGGGGCAGAGCGTGATGTCTGACTCATTCTGATTGACAGCCTTCTTCCCCAGTTAGACAGTGGGAATCCAGCTGACAATCAGAATGATGTCATCAGTCTCCGACAGAGCGGAGGCTTCTTTTCCGCTCCACTGTGCACATTTCATCACTATCACTAACAAAGCAATGGGGGCAGTGTACATAGCAACTAGGACGTGAAAGGTTCCCTTTAAATGGGTTGTCCCATGGATAAATTACACAATAAACAACACATTTTGGAATAAAAATAAGTTTTACAATTGGGTGTGTTAAAAAAAGTTCCTGTGCTGAGATAATCTTATGAATGTGCCCCTGCTGTGTACCGTGTAATGGCTGTGGCTGCTCCAGTACATGGTCAGCACATACCACAGCTCCTGACTAAGGGGGGAACATAAGTCATTTATGATTAGTGAGTATACAGACAAAAAAAGCAGGGCTCTCAGCTGCTGCTTACTGAGGTAACACATTTCCTTGTTTTATCACAGGAGTGAGCATTTCTGCCACATCTCCAGTGAGCTCATCATAAATTATGTCAGGAGCTGAGCTCATGTGTCACTGACTTGATTTATGATAAGCTCAAAGGACTGGTAACTAGTGATGAGCGAGCATACTCACAAGTACTCGGTACTCGCCCGAGCATCTCAGTACTCAAGATGCTCGAAGCTCGCTGAGTACTTGCGAGATGCTAGGGCGGATGCTCGGGTCCCCTCCCTGCATGTTTGGCACTCTTTAGAGCGCCAATCAACATGCAGGGATTGCCTGCCACTCATTGTAATGCCGCAGCCATGGGGGTGGTGGCATTACAGTGATTGGCTGGCCGCACAGCGTCATCAGGTCTATATCAGACCTGGCGCCGCTGTGCTCGTCACAGTCACTCTGGAATCAGGCAGAGTAGGGAGAGGTGCTGCTGCATCAGGGAGAGATTTGCTTGTGTATTAGGTAGTGTAGGGAGAGAAAACGTACATTACACATATCCATCTTAACAAACAGTCCTTCTGAGGACTACTCCATCTGCAGAGATATCAGGCAGGAAGGGTATATAGGCAGGCAGGCAGGGTACATAGCAGACTCCAGTGCACATAGGACAAGAGGCTCCATTCCAATTCTGCCTTCTGCTGCTGTTAGATATTTTTATACAAAGGCCCAGGTCTCAGGGGCCAGGAATACATTTTTTTGGATCTTATTCTTCATTATTTGCTTAAAAAGTAATCCAGAGAACACCGTTTTTCTGCGCCATTTGCTTGTTGGCACTGCAGAATACAGCCAGGTCCTTTCCATATTACAGCGCTAGAAATCCAGCTATTTAAAACTGTTTTCTCCGTCACACGGATCACATATACGTTTTCTGAAAGTACTGCCATTTTTGGCCTCCATTCCAATTTTTTTCACTGTGTCAGCAAAGTTTTTGACACCGGTTTGCTGTTCAAACGAATTACCTACAGGCCAGGTATTTAAAACTCTGTTTTCTCCGTCACACAGATCACATATACGTTGTCAGAAAATACTGCCATTTCTGGCCTCCATTAAAAATTTCTTTCAGTGTGTCAGTAAGCAATTCACACCAGTTTGCTGTTCAAACTAGCTACCTACAGGCCAGGTATTTAAAACTCTGTTTTCTCCGTCACACGGATCACATATATGTTGTCAGAAAATACTGCCATTTTTAGCCTCCATTAAAAATTTCTTTCAGTGTGTCAGTGAAGCAATTCACACCAGTTTGCTGTTAAAACTAATTACCTACAGGCCAGATATTTAAAACTCTGTTTTCTCCATCACACGGATCACATATACGTTGTCAGAAAATACTGCCATTTCTGGCCTCCATTAAAAATTTCTTTCAGTGTGTCAATGAAGCAATTCACACCAGTTTGCTGTTCAAACTAGCTAGCTACAGGCCAGGTATTTAAAACTCTGTTTTCCCCTTCACACGGATCACATATAAGTTCGCTCCAAACTCAGTCATTTGTTGTGAGTGTGGAAGATACTGTCCTCCATTTAAAATGGGAAAGGCACGTGGCAAGGGAGGGGGAACTGGACGTGATGGTGATGATGCATGCAGAGGCCGAGGACAAGGCCATGGGCAAGCTGAAATTGTGCCACAACAAACACCCACATCTTCTCGCCCGACCTTCCTGTCCCAATTCCTAGGGGACCGCAGCATACCACTGTTGAACCCAGTGCAGTGTCAAAAGGTTGTTGGTTGGATAGCGGATAATGCTTCCAGTCACTTAGCCACCACCATCCTCTCTTCCACACGGTCAAGTCTCAGTAGCCGTGAGTCTGGACCCCATATTCCTCACCCTGATCCTCCTTCTCCTCCAGAGACAACTGATCCCACACTTGGACACTCTGAAGAGCTGTTCACTTTTCCATTTATAGATTCGGGCCTCTCGCCCGGTCCACTTGAAGCGGGGCAAGAGGAGATCGCATGTAGCGATGCCCAAATATTTGAGCAGCCATGGTCACACGAAGGCGAGGGTGGGAAAGTGTCACAAGAGGTAGATGATGATGAGACACAAATGCCAGAAAGTCAGGAGGAGGACCAGGGTGCGGAAGTGGAAGACGAGGTGGTGGATGATATAGTGACTGACCCAACCTGGCAGGAGGACATGCAGAGCGAGGAGAGCAGCACATAGGGGGAGGGAGGCAGAGCACCCCAACAGACAGGAAGAAGCAGTGTGGTGGCCACAGACAGAAAGAAGGTAACAGTTCCCCGTAGCATCAACACGAAGGAAGTTGCCAGTACAACTATCAGGTCTTCCCGAGTCTGGTTGTTTTTTAAAGACTCTGCCGATAACCCCAAAAAGGCCATTTACACCATCTGCCAGGCCAGCATCAGCAGGGGTGGCAAAACGACCAGCCTGACCACCACAAGCATGATCAGGCACATGGCAGGAAAGCATCCAACTTTGTGCGCAGAACCCCAGGGTCAAGGTACAGTGTCTGCGGGTGGCACCATTGCTTCTTCCGCTGTCGTGCATGCAAGCCAATCCCCTGTCCATGGTGCATGCGAAGATGCCTCCTGCCTTGCACCTGTGATTGCACACTCTCAAGTAGCAGCATCAGGAAGCACGTCCACGTCCTTGTCCCAGCGCAGCGTTCAGTTGTCCATACCCCAGTCCTTGGAACGCAAGCGCAAATTCGCAGCCAACGCCCCACAGGCCACACTACTAAATTCTCACATTTCACGACTGCTTGCGCTCGAAATGTTGCCGTTTAGGCTTGTGGAGACGGAAGCATTCCGCAACCTGATGGCGGCGGCAGTCCCTTGGTACTCGGTCACCAGCCGCCACAATTTCTCCCGGTGTGCCGTCCCCGCATTACACAAGCATGTGTCCCTAAACATTAGCCGTGCCCTCAACAACGCAGTTACCGGGAAAGTCCACCTAACCACGGACACGTGGACAAGTGCTTGTGGGCAGGGACGGTATATCTCGCTGACGGCACACTGGGTTAACATAGTGGAAGCCGGGACCCAGTCGGACCTTGGGACAGAACACGTCCTCCCGACGCCAAGGATTGCGGGCCCTAGGTCAACGCCAAGGATTGCGGGCCTTAGGTCAATCAGGGTTGCCTCCAGGGTCTACAGCTCCTGCACCTCATCCTCCTCCTCCTCTTCAGCCTCCATCTCCGAAATGACCACATCGGTCACAAGCTGGAAGCATGGCACCACTGCCTCGGCCAAGCGGCAACAGGCTGTGCTGAAGCTAATATGCTTAGGTGACAAACCGCACAATGCTGAAGAGTTGTGGACAGCTCTGAAAGAGCAGGCAGATCTGTGGCTCCCACCGCTGAACCTACAGCCAGGCATGGTCGTGTGTGACAATGGCCGGAACCTGGTGGCGGCTCTGAGGCTAGGCAAGCTCACACACGTACCATGCCTGGCCCATGTGCTTAACGTCATGGTTCAGCGGTTTCTCAAATCCTACACGGAGCTGCCGGATCTGCCTACACGCCGCCTGTGTGCCCATGTTTCAGCAGCGTTTGCAGCTTCTGGCTCACAGACTGGTGTGTGATGTCCCCACGCGTTGGAACTCTACACTGCAGCTGTTGGGAAGGATTTGTGAGCAGAAGAGGGCAGTTGTTGAGTACCAGTATTCATTTGAGACTCCACACATAAGACCTCAGGAGTGGACATGGATGTCAGACATATGTACCATCCTCCAAAACTTTGAGGACTCCACCAAGATGGTGAGCGGCGATGACGCCATAATTAGAGCCATAATCCCACTTCTCTGTCTTCTGAAACACTCTCTGCTCACAATCAAAGAGGATGCATTGCAGGCGGAGCACGATGAGATGGAGCAAGGAACCATACAGGGTGATTACACACAACCCAGCCTCATCTCATCCCAGAGTGGATTGGGTGAAAATGAGGAAGAGGAGGAGGAGGAGGAAGGACAGGAGTTAGTTTAATGCGCTATAGACGGTAATACCTGCACAGCTGTCATACCGTCTGTTCAGCGTGGATGGCCAGAGGACAGAGAGGAGGAGGAGGAGAGCATGGTCAATCATCCTCTTGGTGAGGACACAGAAGTCTTGCCTGTTAGTAGTCTGGCACGCATGGCTGAGTTTATGTTACGCTGCCTTTCCCATGATCCTCGCGTTCTCAAAATTTTGGGTGACAGTCATTACTGGTTGGTGACACTTCTAGACCCACGCTACAAGGAGAACTTTATATCTCTTATTTCTGAGGCGGACAGGTCTACAAAAATGGGGTTGTACCAGAAGGCCCTTGTTGCAGAACTATTAAAAAAAAAATTCATCTGAATTCACCCATCTGAAAACGCTGGCGGCAGAAGGCACACTTCGTTGGACAACCAAGGAGTACAGGCGAGAGAGACACAACTTCAATCCAGCAGAGGCAGGGGAACACTGTCAAAGTTCTGGAAGAGTTTTCTCAGCCCCTCCCATCGCACAGGCCCTGAGGCGCGGGGTACTATCACAAGAAGTGCAAAGTTTTGGAAGATTCTGAGGGAGTACCTTGCCGACCGTACCAACGTCCTCTGTGATTCCTCTGTGCTTTAAAATTATTTGGTATCCAAGCTGGATATGTGAAATTAACTGGCTCTCTATGCCTTGGAGATCCTGGCCTGCCCTGCCGCCAGCGTTTTATCAGAGCGGGTTTTAAGTGCCGCTGGTGGAATTACAACTGACAAGCGTATCCGCCTGTCAACTGAAAATGCTGACAGGCTGACTCTTATAAAAATGAACAAGGGCTGGATTGGGCCTGACTTCTCAACACCACCGAATGATAACAGCGTAACATAAACTCAGATCCAGTGTCTTTTCTTGGGAGGTGTATTCCCATGCACCTTTTCACACCCAGATATGGGTATACGTTTCCTGATTTTGGCTATTTGCTCTTGTCCTCCTCCTTCTCCTCATCCTCCACCACCATATCACCAGGGTGACCGTGGTCCGTGATGCAACACCCGCATAATTTTTTTAACCCTCCGTCACATACAATATCGGTTCTAACGAGTTCACATACAATGTGACTGTCAGGCGCAGGCTAGAAAAATACCTATAATATCTAATGTTTGCAATTTCAGTGCTCTAAAAGTGATCAGTGACCTTCATAGGGATGTAATAAAAGAGACTACACATAATCAGGTGCAAAAAAAACCCATTTACTTAACATAAAACTAATAACTCTGAAATACAAACATTTCAAAACTCCCGCCAAATAGTCCCCAGTTCGACTCTGTCAAAAAACTCTACAAAGAAAATTTATGGAAACAAACTTAATTTTAAGGTACCTTAAGTACAATTAAACACATATTCAATCAGAATTAGATCCTGAAGTTTCCCCAGAAAAATTACACTTGCAGAGCAAAGAGCAAGAATTACACATCATTTTTGCATGTGTCAGGCAGATTGCATTATGACATTTGGGACATTCATAATTAGAAAGCCTTCTGATTCCGCTTTCCGTGGTGCAGGTGGTGCATCTCCTTCTTTTGGGAGGTGGTGCAGGTGGTGAATTTTCACTATCATCTTCAGCTCTTTTGAGCTGAACTTGAAGGCGAGAGGGGATACCGATTGTTTTCATACTTCTCCTGCGTAGCTCTCCAAGCACTAGTTCATGGGCCAATTTTTTCAGATAGAATCGTCTACGGAGTGGTTCAAGCTTGTTTTCAAGGTAAATGACTTGTGAATTTATACCACCCAAATTCAACATAGCAAAAAATATGACCATTGGCCAGCGTTTGGTGTTTCTGCTGACGTTGAAAGTTGAGCACATCTGATCAGCTGTATCAACACCCCTTTGGTTGCATTATAAAATGTAATTATCTCCGTTTTTTTTTTGTGCCTCAGTCCCAGGATCGATGGCATCATCATCATGAAGTGTTGATAGAAGAAGTACAATTTTTTTTGCTTGTGGTACATAGGAAACCAAAACCTTTCCATTATGGAATGCAAACATACTGCTGTACTGTTGTCTCCCTTTCACACTTACAAACTGTGTAGGCAATTCTTTTTTATTTTTTCTTACAGTTCCGACATATGAAAGCTTCTGCATTTTCAGATAATCAATCAGATCACAATTTGAAAACCAATTGTCAGCTGTTATATTGCGACCCCATCCAAATAAGGGCTCAGCCAGTCTTTTTACAACATCACTGGGTTTGTTGCTGACACAGTAAGGACCTTCTGGTTGTTTTCCTGCATAAACTTCCAGGTTGTAAGTGTAGGTCTTACTGGCATCAACAAGGCCATACATTTTTATTCCATATTTGTTAGGCTTTGATGGAATATATTGACGAAAGGCACATTTACCACGAAAACCAGGGAGCATTTTGTCAACAGTGAGATTCTCCCCAGGGCAATAGCTTTTTTTACAGTTTTCAACAAATTTTTGGAATATATCATGAATTGGAGCAAGTCGGTCATGTGTTTTACGTTCGGTTCGGGTAGTTCTGTCGTCAAACCGAAAGCAACGAATTAGAAGCTTGAATCTGTTTATGGACATAACAAGGCCAAATTTTTTAACTCCATCCCCATCTTTACTCCAAAGTTCCTCCAAACTTTGTCTATTTGCCCTATAAGCTCCTGCAAGGTATAATAATCCAAAAAAAGCACGCAGTTCTATTTCATCTGTGGCCTTGATGGTTCTGTTGCAGATGAACTTGTCCTTTATAATGTCTATATATGGGTTGGTATATGTGACAATAGAGTCCAGAATGTCATCTGTGAATAAACTATTCCAGCATTCAACTGCAGTTTTTGCATTACTTACAGTTCCTATAACTGCAGGAAGGTGAGTAATAATGTTTTGAGGTTCCCTACGTTTTTTCTGGAGTGGCTTCTTGTTCCATTGGGTTTTTTTATCTTTTCCCATATAATAAGATTCTACATCTTCATCCTCATCACTGTCACCATCTTGCTCTGTTTCAGAATCCACTTCACATATTTCCACCTCATCATGAGAATCAATCTCACTTTCCTCTCCTAAATCCTCATTCAGTGTGGGGTCTGCATCATCTAACAGCATGTTTGTTACTTCCTCAACATCAAGGTTTTTTGATAAATTGTATATTTTCCTCTCCATTTCAGCAGATAATCTGAAGCAAGAGAAGGAATATGTGTTAGGGAACTACTGTATATGCCTGAGCAGCACACTTTCTTTTTTAATCTGCCTTATTTCTATGAAATATCCTCACACTTTGTGCTATACATTCATAAAACAAGCTAAATAAACAATTGTGATGAATAAAAACATAAAATACCAACCTTATTGAGTGTGACGTGTTCACATACAATGAGCCTGAGAGATTAGCGCAGTTATATCTGTCCTCCTGAAGCTCTGCAATCCAACTGTGGTATGAGGTTTCACAGAGCTGCTAGAGACAGGAGACTACCTGGAGGGAGGGGATTTCCTCACAATCTGGTGAGAAAGGAGAAATGAAAGTAAAAGAGATGTGCCTGTCAGGCCTATTGTATGTGACGGAGGGTTAAAGGGTGTTTTTGATGCCCGTAAAAAAAAAATTTTTTATACAGTATGTTCATGCATACCCCCGAGGGGTAAATGTTTGTCAGCCCATGCAATTAGTGCATGGGCATTATAAGTATAGGAGGCCCGCTCCTTTCTAATGGGAACATTTTTTTATGAGGCCCTCCTCCACTTCTCTTCCAAGGGGCATTGGAGTGCCTCCCAATTTTTGGCAACCCTTGCATTCACTGCATAGGCAAACACAATGGGAGACCCATTGGCTGGACGAGAGCCATGACTGGGCAGTTAATTTACAGGGCTATAGTCTGTTCAGACATGACCATACAAACAAGCGAGGGGGGGGTGTGTGTTTATATGTAAAATCATCCTTAAAACCAGTCTTGCGGGAGGATATATGTGAATATAATGAAAATGTAGAGTCCCTGTGGGTGGAGATAAGGGGAGGGGGAAAAAATAATAAATTACTGATAGGGGTTTGTTATAAGTCTCCAAAAATAATGGAAGTAGCGGAGAATATCCTCGTAAAGCAAATAGATGAAGCAGCGACTCAAGGAGAAGTCATTATTATGGGAGACTTCAACTACCCTGAAATACATTGGGGGACAGAAACCTGTAGTTCAAGCAAGGGTAATAGGTTTTTGACAACTATGAAAGACAATTACCTTTCACAACTGGTTCAGGACCCAACAAGAAGGGGGGCACTGCTAGACCTAACATTAACCAATAGGCCAGACCGCATATCAAATATACGAGTCGGGGGTCACTTGGGTAAAAGTGATCACAAAATAATACGTTTTCATGTAACCTTTAATAAGTTGTGTAGTAGAGTGGTTACAAGGACACTAAACTTCATGAAGGCAAATTTCCAAAGGTTGAGAGATGACCTTAGTGCAATAAACTGGGATGATATCCTGAGACATAAAGCTACACAAAGCAAATGGGAGACATTTATTAGCATCCTGAATAGGACCTGTGCACAATATATACCCTTTGGGAATAAACTTGCTAGAAATAGGAGGAAACCACTATGGCTAAATAGAGCTGTAAGGGGCGCAATAAGTGACAAAAAGAAAGCATTTAGAGAACTAAAGCAAGTAGGTAGTGATGAGGCATTAAATAAATATAGAAAATTAAATAAATTCTGTAAAAACCAAATCAAGGCAGCAAAGATTGAGGCAGAGAGAATCATTGCCAGAGAAAGTAAAAATAACCCCAAAATATTCTTTAACTACATAAATAGTAAAAAACTAAAAAATGATAGTGTTGGCCCCCTTAAAAATAGTCTGGGTGAAATGGTGGATGAGGATGAGGAAAAAGCCAATATGCTAAATGATTTTTTTTCAACCGTATTTACACAAGAAAATGGCATGACAGAAAACATGATTAGTGATAACAAAAATTCTCCATTAAATGTCACTTGCTTAACCCAGCAGGAAGTACGGCGGTGTCTAAAAATCACTAAAGTTGACAAATCCCCGGGCCCGGATGCGATACACCCGCGAGTACTGCAGGAATTAAGTAACGTCATAGATAGACCATTATTTTTAATCTTTAAAGATTCCATAATAACAGGGTCTGTACCACACGACTGGCGTATAGCAAATGTGGTGCCAATATTCAAAAAGGGGACAAAAACTGAACTTGGAAATTATAGGCCAGTAAGCTTAACCTCTACTGTGGGTAAAATCCTGGAGGGTTTCCTAAGAGATGCTATACTAGAGTATCTGAAGAAGAATAACCTCATGACCCAATATCAACATGGGCTTACAAGGGACCGTTCCTGTCAAACTAATCTGATCAGCTTTTATGAGGAGGCAAGTTCTGGACTGGACCAAGGAAATGCAGTGAATGTTGTGTATATGGACTTTTCAAAAGCTTTTGATACGGTTCCACACAAAAGGTTGATACATAAAATGAGAACAATGGGGATAGGGGAAAATATATGTATGTGGGTTAAGAATTGGCTCAGTGATAGGAAACAAAGGGTGGTTATTAATGGAACGCACTCAGACTGGGTCTCAGTTAACAGTGGGGTACCACAGGGGTCAGTATTGGGCCCCCTTCTTTTTAACATATTTATTAATGACCTTGTAGGGGGCATACAGAGTAATATTTGAATATTTGCAGATGACACTAAACTCTGCAGGGTAATCAATACAGAGGAGGACAATTTTATATTACAGGAGGATCTATGTAAACTAGAAGCTTGGGCTGATAAATGGCAAATGAGCTTTAATGGGAATAAATGTAATGTAATGCACTTGGGCAGAGGAAATAAAATGTATAATTATATGCTTAATTGTAAAACACTGGGCAAAACTGTAACTGAAAAAGACCTGGGTGTATTGGTGGACGACAAGCTCAAGTTTAGTGGCCAGTGTCAGGCAGCTGCTGCAAAGGCAAATAAAATAATGGGATGCATTAAAAGAGGCATAGATGCTCATGAGGAGAACATAATTTTACCTCTATACAAGTCATTAGTGTGACCACACTTAGAATACTGTGTACAGTTTTGGTCTCCGGAGTATAAGAAAGACATAGCTGAACTAGAGCGGGTGCTGAGAAGAGCGACCAAGGTTATTAGAGGACTGGGGGGTCTGCAATACCAAGACAGGTTATTACACTTGGGGTTATTTACTGTGGAAAAAAGAAGGCTTAGGGGTGATCTTATTACTATGTACAAGTATATGAGGGGACAGTATAAAGACTTGTCTACTGATCTTTTTACTCTGAGGCCAGAGACGGGGACAAGGGGGCATCTTCTACGTCTGGAGGAAAGAAGGTTTAATCATAATCACAGACGCGGATTCTTTACTGTAAGAGCAGTGAGACTATGGAACTCTCTGCCGCATGATGTTGTAATGAGTGATTCACTATTAAAATTTAAGAAGGGCATGGATGCCTTTCTTGAAAAGTATAATATTACAGGTTATATATACTAGATTCCTTGATAGGGCGTTGATCCAGGAAACTAGTCTGATTGTCGTATGGAGTCGGGAAGGAATTTTTTTCCCCAATGTGGAGCTTAGTGTTGCCACATGGTTTTATTTTTGCCTTCCTCTGGATCAACATGTTAGGCTATGGGTTGAACTAGATGGACTTAGTCTTCCTTCAACCTTAAAAACTATGTTACTATGTTACTTCCTAATAATGGGAACATTGTTTTCAGGAGGCCCTCTGATCTCCATGTCTCTTCCAAGGGGCATTGGAGTGCCTCCAAATTTTTGTCAACCCTTGCATTCACTGCATAGGCATACACAATGGGAGACCCACTTCCTAATAATGGGAACATTGTTTTCAGGAGGTCCGCTGACCTCCACGTCTCTTGCAAGGGGCATTGGAGAGCCTCCAAATTTTTGTCACTTGTAAGAAAACACATTAGATATAGCAGCCTTTTAAATTTTGGATTTCCCAACTTATTGATAAAAGCAAAACAGTGCTCGTGGCTGCTTATAGCATCACATCTATGAACACAATACTGTTACCTGTTTAGGACTTACGTATGGGGGACGCTGTCTTAGTTCTTGTTCCTACCCTGTTTGCAATGTCCAGTATAAGAACTTTACATGAATGAATTCACTCCTGTCAGCTACACCGCTCACGCCGAGGAGCCAGGGAGAATGACTTGCTCCAGCGAGCGGGCCCCGGAGCTACACTTAGCGAGTGGTGTCCTGTCACTCACTGAGCTCAGAACAGAGCAAGGGCCGGCTCACTGGAGAGAGTCATTCTTCCTGGCTCCTCTGCATGAGCAGTCAGGTGGATTACAGCAGGGAACATCTTCGAACAGAGGAGTATAAGGATTTTTTTATTTCATTCTTATTTTTACATCAGGAGATAGTGGGAGCAGAATACTACTCTCATCATTGTCCCTTGCTCACGTTGATCGCAGCGCAAGCAGGGGACAATGATGAGGGCAGCATTCAGCTAACTGTGCGCTGATTCCCAGATGACGGGACATGTCAAATTGATGACACATGGATGTCATCCGTGTGTCAGTGTCGGACGTTTTGCGGCCTGTGCAGCGCAAAAAAAATGGACATGTCAATGTGTTTTGCCCACTGACACACGGTTCGTGAAAACACACTGACATTTGCATAGACCCATTCATATGAATGGGTCTGCATGTGTATGTGACATGCCCCCTGGGCCGTGGGGCACTCGGATCCGGGCAATAGGGAAACGGTGGGGGTAGTAGTGGCAACCCGGTTCCGTGGCTCAGGGTGGTCAGGCCAGTGGTAGTCCGTTATGTGCTGATGATTATGTCCGACTACGCCACCTGTGGATTGCAGTTATTAGGAACCGCCGCTGCATGCAGACCGCTGGGGCTGATGAGGTGTGCAGCTAGGGTAGTGTGACTCCCCACGGGAAGAGTGCGGCCCCAGGGCAGTATAATGGATGTTGGGAGTGATGGTAGTGAGAGTCCCAGTGCTGATAGTGCTGGAGGAGCAAGGAGCACGCAGACAACAGGTTGCAGTCCAGGGTCTTTACTAGAACAGGTAAATTGACCCACAAACAGTCCCAGCTAGGAGGGGACCTGGATGTCTGAGAGCAACGGGGAAATTGGCCCTGGTCAGGGTGAGGGTGTAGGCCTACCGTGCTTTCTGTGCTCCTTCTGGCTATCTCCTCGTTATAGGGTAACAGCCCACGTTTCCGAGCTTTCCGTGTATTCTCGCCTGTATGGCCTGTGACGTGGGTTCCTTTCTGCTCCCAGCCTTGTACGGCTTTGCTGGTCCCTTCTGTTGTGGCAGGGCCTCCAGGCTTCTTAGGCCAAGGAATATACAGTCCCCTGCGGACTGGTTATCTGCTGGAGAATGTGGAATCCTCCCAGCCTCAGACACCAAAGTCTGGTAAATTAAGTCCGTTATCTGCCAAGACAGGCTCTCTTCGCCTCTTGTCTCTGGCTTGTGGCTCTCCTACTGCCACACTTCCTCTTAGGTGCAATACAACTGTCCCTCTCTGCTCTGGGACCTGAATCCTGAGACAGGTCGTCCAGCTCTCTCTAACCCTGCCCCCAGCACCAGCTTTTATAGGGGCAGCCTGCTCCCCCTACTGGCCTGAGACAGGAGGTACTGCATGCTAATGTTCCCCTGACTAGAGAACCTCCCCCTTGCTCTCAGACACAGCTTTATTACATTTTGTGGCATCCAGGCCAGGGTGACACATATGTGTCTCCGGTACGTGTGGAAACAGTCACCACACGTACCGAACACACTGACGTGTGAAAAAGGCCTGACTCTGCTGCCTCATTATAGTGAATGGATCCCTCGGGGGTTTCATCTGAAATACGTCACTCGGAGATTAAAATGAAAACCCCAATATCAGTGCTCAGCGTAGAGCACAGGATAAATGGGAACATTTTACATAACATTTTGGATCACAATAAAAGCTTCGACTCAATCCACAAAAAAAGCAATTCCCCACTGAGGTCCATCATCTGTTAACGAAGATATAAGGGGTTTCCACATTACTAGTAGCACAAAGGCTCTGGAAAAGTAAAATGGCCCTTGCCCCCAAAAGAAATTCAGAAAATTCTGTGCTCCCAAATACAAATGCCCACCTCCCTTTTGAGCCCCACAGTGTGCCTAAACCACAGTTAGCATCCACATGATTGAAATTTCTGTAGCGATGAGAGCCGGCCTTATTTAAAGGTGCATGTCTACAGAAGCACGAGCTGGGCATAACATACTGGTCACTACAACGGCAGTTTGAAATTTTCACTCAGCAGAATCCACTGCTGCTTGTTTCTGGAAAACACGAATGTAGATAAATTTCCAAAGAGGTATAATTTCTCAAATGGGGTCACTTGAGGGGGAATTCTGCTCTTCTAGCACTTAGGAGCTCTGTATATGGAGTCTGCATACTCCAAATCTAGGAAAATCTGCGCTCCAGGAGGGAAAAGGTGCTCCGTCCCTCCCGAGTCTTGCCGAGTGGCTAAGCAGTGCTGTACAGCCATACAGGGGCGGAACTACCGCCCGTGCAGCCGGTTCATTGAACGGGGGCCCCGAGGGAGAGGGGGCCCCTCCAGCCTCCAGCAGGGCCGCCATCAGGGCATGTCTGCCCTGACTCCAGTGTGGGGCCCAGCCGGTAGGGGCCCCCTTGGAGCCCCGTTGGGGGCCCCCTCTTGTGAGTCTCTCTCCTCATGGGGCCCCCGGCCCCATGCTAAGCGCCGGGTCCGGGACATCTCAGCGCTGCGCTGCGCTCCTGCGGCAGCGCCTTCATGATTCCCCTGATTTCCGGTCATGTGACGGCGCCGTCACATGGCCGGAAGTCAGGAGAACCTGGTGTCAGCGATTTGGACGAGCGCCAGGATTCTGCAGGGATCGCATGGGGGTAAGTATAACAAGTTTTGTTTTTTTCAAAATACAATTTACTAGGAGTGGGGGGAATGGGAGGTGTGTGTGTGTGTGTGTGAGATAAGAGATGCACATGGGGGGGGGGATGATAAAAGATGCACATGGGGTGGGGGGAGATGATAAAAGATGCACATGGGGTGGGGGGGATGAGAGAGGTGCACATGTGGGGGGAGGGGGATGAGAGAGGTGCACGTGGGGGGGGGATGATAAAAGATGCACATGGGGTGGGGGGATGATAAAAGATGCACATGGGGTGGGGGGATGAGAGAGGTGCACATGTGGGGGGGGTGAGAGATGCACATGGGGGGGATGAGAGAGGGGCACATGTGGGGGAGGGGGATGAGAGAGGGGCACATGTGGGGGAGGGGGATGAGAGAGGGGCACATGTGGGGGAGGGGGATGAGAGATGTGCACATGGGGGGGTGGTGAGAGCTGCTCATGGGGGGGTGAGAGCTGCACATGGGGGAATTGGGAGAAAATGAGCTGCACATGGGGGAATTAGGAGTAGGGGGATAATGAGCTGCACATAATGAATGTGGGGTGGGGGAGAGTAAATGATAAATGACGATGGGGTGGGGAGAGCACGGACATGATATAATGAATTGGGGCAGGGGGTGCATGTAAATAATGAATGCGGGGAGCAGGAAGTATAGAGTAGAGGTTCTAATTAAATTATATATTAAAGTGCCTATTTACAGTTAATGGGGGCACCGTGGTGGATTACAATTTATATTTGGAATGGTAGGTTGCATAATAACTAACCATATATTGATGGTGGATGCACGTCTGTATTCAGCTGCGTAATGTAGAAGTTGGGGAATGTGCTCTAGATAACTGTGTTATTTTATGCAGAGACGAGTCCTGGCTGGAAGACGTGATGGCGGTCTGTGCTGGATGAAGGAGGAAAGCGTAGCTGAAGGACTTCACCTAGAGACGTCACCAGTGAGTCAGTGCATTACATGTACACTTACACTATATACTATGTACCGGGCTCCTGTGTATAATGTCACTGGTGATCACTGTATTACCTGTACACTATATACAGAGCTCCTGTGTATAATGTCACTGGTGATAACTGTATTACCTGTACACTGACACTATATACAGAGCTCCTGTGTATAATGTCACTGGTGATCACTGTATTACCTGTACACTGACAATATATACAGAGCTCCTGTGTATAATGTCACTGGTGATCCATGTATTACCTGTACACTATATACAGAGCTCCTGTGTATAATGTCACTGGTGATCCCTGTATTACCTGTACACTATATACAGAGCTCCTGTGTATAATGTCACTGGTGATCACTGTATTACCTGTACACTGACACTATATACAGAGCTCCTGTGTATAATGTCACTGGTGATCACTAGATTACCTGGACACTTACATTATACATACCATGTATAGAGCTCCTGTGTATAATGACACTTATGGTAATATTAGTAATGTGGTGGTAATATTAGTAATATGGTGGTAATATGTGGTCTGGTCATGGTGTGGCAGTTTTTCTCCCTTCTGTGTGGTATTATTCGGTCACTATGTTGTGGTAATATGTGGTCTGGTGATGGTGTGGCGGTATTCCCTGTATGTGGTATTATTGGTCATTTAAAAAAAAAATGTATATGACACATTCCCTTAAAGAAAACTAAATAAAAATATATCTAAAAAGAGTATTGGATATTTTAAGAAAATTTTAATAGGTTAGAGTAGGACCCGGCCAGAAGAGTCTACCTTATCGTAGTGGCAGCTTTAAAAATCTTTTGGCCAAAACAAAAGCTGTTGGCTATGTATGTGGCACCGTCACATGGCCGAACGTCAGGAGAGCCTGGTGGCAGCGACGTGGACGAGCGCCAGGATTCTGCAGGGATCGCATGGGGGTAAGTATAACAAGTTTTATTTTTCTTAAATACAATTAATTAACTAGGAGTGGGGGGGATGAGAGATGCACATGAGGGGGGGTGAGAGATGCACATGAGGGGGGGTGAGAGATGCACATGGGGGGGGATGAGAGATGCACATGGGGGGGATGAGAGATGCACATGGGGGGAATGAGAGATGCACATGGGGGGGATGAGAGATGCACATGGGGGGATGAGAGATGCACATGGGGGGGATGAGAGATGCACATGGGGGGGATGAGAGATGCACATGGGGGGGATGAGAGATGCACATGGGGGGGGTGAGAGATGCACATGGGGGGGTGAGAGATGCACATGGGGGGGTGAGAGATGCACATGGGGGGGTGAGAGATGCACATGGGGGGGTGAGAGATGCACATGGGGGGTGAGAGATGCACGGGGGGGGTGAGAGATGCACGGGGGGGTGAGAGATGCATCGGGGGGGTGAGCTGCACATGGGGAGGTGAGAGATGCACATGGGGGGGTTATGTTTACATAACTTTGTTGCCTTATGAAGCGCAGGGGGGGGGGGGCCCCCAAAAATTTCTTGCACAGGGGCCCACTACAGTCTGTGTCCGCCCCTGCAGCCATATATGGGGTGTTTCTACATTAAGCAAAAACTGTGTGACAAATTTTGGTGCCATTTTTACCCATTTCCTAGTGTGAAAATGTAAAATATGGGGCAGGGCAAAACTTTGGTGGTAAAAATGTAATTATTCTTTCTTCACCGCCCAATGGTGTAAAATTCTGTGAGGCACATGTGGCATCAACATGCTCACTGAACCTCTAGATGAATTCATTGAGAGGTGTAGTTTGTAGTGTTGAGCCACCCCCGTAGTGTTCGAGTTTGGTTCGGTTCGTCGAACACCCGTGTGTTCGCCGAACTGTTCGTCAAACTGTTCGTCGAACACCTTCGAACACCGTTAAAACCAATGGCAGGCAAACAAAAACACATAGAAACACCTTCAAAGGTGTCCAAAAGCTGACAAACTGCTCAGAAGACACAACTAACACATGGAAAAGTGACAAGTACATATAGTCATGCAAAAAGAAAAGAGGTGGAGGAGTAAAAGGAGGGGGAGACACAGATATAGGCATGTCATGCCCTTCTAAAATCCAAAAAGTGAGAAGCCGACACGGCCAGTCCGTTCCTGCCCGTGCCACCTCTGTGTCGCCGGGTTTGTGCCAGAGCCGCGGTGGACCCTGACGGCCAGCCCCCCTATCCCAATACTGGTGCCTGTCCGCCGGTGGGTCAAGGCCCCCCACGGTGGGGGGGGGGGGGGAGTAACATCTGCAGAAGAAAGACCATCTTCCAGCCAAACTAAGATGTCGACTTCTTTTCGTGGACAATGTGATACGATCCCATTCTTACGGACACGCCCATCGCTACAAATTCTAAATGAGGCACAAAAACAGCAGGTGCTTCAACGGATATCAAGTGCTCCTTCAAGTGGGCTCTCCATCACCTCAATTTCAACATCACAAATACTCCAGTCCTCAGAGGTGTCACCCCAATCGCACTTGCTTCCTCACAGCTCCCAAGTCTCCAGCTGCCCGTCTGAGTATGGGGTAGCACAGATGGTTGAGTCTGCACAGCTGTTTACTCATACTATAGCCTGGGAAACGGAGGTCTGCTCCAGAGCTTCTGTTAATCCAGATGAGGAAATGATCTGATCTGATGCCCAGAATCTTTATAAGTCGGATCCAGGACCAGATGAAGAAGGTTCTGAGCATAATGTAGACCCTTGTTCCCAAACTATAACTCCTGTTGGTGGAGACAATGATGAAGACGATGATGAGACTCAAATACCTGATTGGAGCGACAACTTGACTTTTCGGTCAGGGCAGGAAGAGGTTGGCTCTGAGGACGAAGGGTGTGATAACACACAGGGTGATGATGACGAGGTTGGAGATCCCACTTACTGTCAACCCACAGTCAGCCAGTCGATGAGGTCAGCAGAGGAGGTGGAGGAGGATGTGACTAGCCCTGGGGATGGGGATGACTCGGTACCCGGGCATTTGCCTGGCCTTGGGGATGTCGCGGTGGTCGGCTCCCTGGCCCGTACCCTGGGGTCTCTCTTTAAAAGGGTGGATAATTGTTAATTTTATAAGAGTTCATGACGCCACCTGTGGTATCTGGTGACAAGCACCAGCGCTGCAGCAGTCCACTGAGGCCGGTGATAAGGCAGCTCGATGGTATAGCTCCCCACAGGTGGACCTAGGTCTCAGGGCAGCGTATGCAGGGGGAATGCAGGACAGGCGAGACCCAGCTGGGTCAGAGCAAGAACGGGAACGGACACGGTAGTCACTTCAGTACCTTTTACTGGTGGAAATTCAGGCACATCCCGGAGCACTGTAGGGTGAAGGGTGCATATCAGGATCCTCCCCAATGAGCGGGTGTAGGGCCTCCTGTTTCTTGCCTCTGCGTAGTAAGTTTCTGACCTGCCTGGAGCTAGGCCTAACTTTGTCTCTGTCCTGCGCTGGCTGACCTTGTGGTAGGGCCTTCTCTTGGAGTTCACGCTCCCAGTATGCGGGGCCTAAGCGTCTCCTGGCTCTGTTACATATCAGCACCTTAGCGATCCTGGGACTTGTAGTTCTCCAGGGATTCCGGTTATGCCTTACTGGGTCATAGAGATACCGGTAAGCTCGGATCCTGTGTCCGGTAAATGCTTCGGGGTGAGCTGGTTAAGCTCCTCTGCCCCTTATGTACTAACTCGCCACTCGCCTTCGGCCTACTCGGGCCCTCACTAGGCTATACACACTAACGGCAGCTTGCCGCGCTTCACTGATCTTACGGCACCAGCACACCTTAAGCTCTATCTGGGCTCCCTGAATCTAGCAAGCAGGAGCCTCGTGCTCCACTGCTGAACTATTAACTGCGTTCTCTAGACTAGACTGAGCTCCACTGCAGACTGACCTCTCTTAGGCTTCTCTACTGCAGGAACTCTTCAGAGGAACTGAACTGCCTAGCTCCACCTTCCCTATTTATATCCCTAATGGGCTCCCTCTGCTGGTCTGAGGTGGAAGGTGGAGATGTGTGAATGTTTATGGGGGCCTCTTGTGGAGGATTCCATCAATGCACTCTTCTAGGATCTGTGATACCAAGCACAGCGGGGCATCACAGATGCTATTGACGACGAGGTTAGGTTGCGCCTTCCTGAACAGAGACGGAGTACTGGAAGCACGTCAACAACTGCATCCTCAACCACAACTCTGCCTCTGACCACAAGTCGTAGTGGCTCTTCAGGTCACATGGGCTCTAAGCCTTGCATAGCCTGGGCATTTATTCAGATCGATAAGGATGACCCAACTCGTGTTATCTGTAATATTTGTCAGCAAAAGCTAAGTAGAGGCCAAAAAATCCATAGTTTGAGTACTTCATGCATGTACCGTCACATGGATATGAAGCATAAGTTGCAGTGGGAAGCTCACTGTGCTACAATGCGGCCTAGCCGGCTGGGCCAACAACCGTCTGCCCCATCTTGTGCATCCGCAGCCTCTTCATCCTCTGTGACTGGGGGGACAGCAGTCACACATGTTTTTGGACGCAGACCTGCCACCTCTTTACCCGCAACAGCCAGTGTGATTGGCAGGTCGTCAGTTCATTGGGAAGTGGAAACACCTGCTAGTGTTGAGCGCTCTCCGACATCGAGAGCACCACCTTTGGATCAAGGCAACCTAACATGTCCGCCTGCATCTTCCTCACAGACCGGCAGTTTGCCGGGGACACCCTACTCAACACCGTCTAAGCACAACAGCCAGCCCTCGGTCCCTCAGATGTGGAAAAGTAAAAGACCATTTCCTCCTAGCCATGATAAAGCTAAGAGGTTGAGTTTCACCATCTGCAAGCTGTTGGCTACAGAAATGCTGCCTTTCCACCTGGAGGACACAGAGGATTTTCAAGACCTTATGTCCGTCACAGTGCCCCAGTACCAGATGCCCAGTTGGCACTACTTCTCAAAGAAAGGTGTGCCTGCGCTCCACTAGCATGTCGCACACAACATCACCGCTTCTTTGAGAAACTCTGTGTGTGACAGGGTGCACTTCACCACAGACACTTGGACGAGAAGGCATGGACAGGGGCGTTACATGTCGCTGACTGGGCACTGGGTAACTATGGTGACAGCAGGACAAGGGGCTGCTGTCCAAGTCTTACCGTCCCCACGAGTTGTGCGTCAATCCTCTTTATCTCGAAGTTCCTACACTGCTTCTGCCTCCTCAACCTCCTCTCGGTCCTCCACCTGCACCCAAAGCCTCTCTGGTAATGCCACCTGCTTTCTAACTGCGCAGAAGGAATCCTGCACACCTCCTTACTATGCTGGCAGCAGGGCTCAACGGCATCAGTGTTTACTTTGAAATGTCTGGGAAATGTGAGTCACACAGCTGAGGAGTTGTGGTCAGCTCTGGAGACCCAGTTTCATGAAAGGTTGTCTCCACTGGACCTGCAACCAGGGAAGGCCATGTGCGACAATGCTGCAAACCTGGGTGCGGCACTTCGCCGGGGCAATGTCACACACGTGCCTTGTATGGCTCACGTGTTGAACCTGGTTGTCCAGCAATTTTTAGCCCACTATCCCGGACTAGATGGCCTTCTGCAGAGGGCACGGTCGCTGTGTGCTCACTTCCGCCGTTCGCATCCCGCAGTTCAACGACTTACATCTCTACAGAAGTCGTTGGGCCTGCCAGTTCACCGGCTGAAATGCGATGTGCCGACACGGTGGAATTCAACTCTGCACATGTTGCAGCGACTGTGGCAGCACCGACAAGCCCTGGTGCAATACGTTCTGACGTATAGCCTGGGCCAACGAGATCCAGAGGTGGGGCAAATCACGCTGCAGGAGTGGTCTCAGATCAGGGACCTATGAAGTTGACGCGCCCCCTGGGCCATGGGGTACCCTGAGCCGGGCCGGTAGATGCTGGGGGTTGTAGTCACTGTGGCGGTGACCCAGTCCGTGACCCAGGGTGGTCAATCCAAGGGTAATTTGTATATATGGATTTTATAATGTCTGACTACGCCACCTGTGGAGTGCGGCCAAAGGGGCCGTCGCTGCGGAACAGTCCTCTGAAGCTGGTGGTTTTGCAGCAACGGTATTATTACTCACCACAGGAAGAGTGTAGCTTCAGGGCAGTGTGGGTGGATGATGGTGGTTGTAGTGCAGGGAGTCAGTAATGAACACAGAGTCCGTGTGATGCCGTCTCAAGATATTACTCACAGTTGTTGTAGTCCAGATTACAGGTACCAGAGAAATCTCTCCCGTCATGCTGTGCATACTCAGTGAGGGGCTCAGTCCACCCCCAGATAGCTCCGGAGTACTTAGCAGGACCCCTTTCTGTGTGTCCTTTCTCTGGCCTTCTCCCTGCACCTCACACCCAGTGACACTTCTATCCGGTATCCTCGGGCCTTGGCGGGTGACGTGTGTTCCGTCCCCTGGGTCCTATGTGGCTACCTTCTTAGTGATGCAGCAGCCTCCGGTTTCTAGTTGAGCCTTGCTGTTTCTCCGCTAGTTGAGGGACCGGTTCCCCTTATCTGGCCTGACCCCTCTACCTCCTGGTAGCAGCGGGAGTACGGGTGGCCTTCTGCACGGCCCGTAGCCGTAGGGTCCCTTCGGTTCCTGGAGCCTTCCAGCTCCCACTCCTCTCTTCTCTCCTTCAGTCCTGGGCCTCCCAGGCTAGGCCCGCCTCCGGAGCAGAGCTCATGCCTAGTCTCTGCTCCTGTCACTTTTCCTCCTCTGTCTGGCTTGCTCTTTCTAAGATGGCTTCCTATTTATACTCTCCTTGTCATGTGCTCCCCTAAGCTGCTCCCCTAAGCACCCACTACATAGGACCCTCAAACCAGCTAGGGACCTGGGACTGTGCTCTCCCTTAGGAGCAATCTCGCCCTACCCCCACTGCGGGTATGTGTTGGATGCAGGAGTCAGGGTCCCGAGCCATACGCCTTCCTTACCTGAGGGTGAGATACCACACCTCTGGGTGAGATGCAGTAACTCTGTGGCGACTGAACCCTCAGGGGAGCCACACACCCTTCTGCACAGTTTTGAAATGGCGACGAAGATGTTTAGTGCTGACGATGATGCCATTATCAGCATGACTATTCCGGTGATTTACATGCTGGAGCACACATTAAACAGAATTCAGAGTCAGGTGGTGGGACAAGAGGAGGTGGAGGAAGTAGAGGAGGAGTCGTATGCGGAAGGGATAACATCTCCAAGGTCCAGACGGTTGGCAGAACCAAGGCGGCAGGCATGGGAGGGTGGGGGAGAGGGATTAACCAGGGCGCATGGTAGCAGCCAAACTGTTGAGGAAGGTGCAGGAGCCGAGGAAGAAGTGGAGGACGAACTGGCGATGGGCATGGAAGACTCATCAGATGAGGGAGACCTTGATCACATTTCTGTTGTGCGAGGTTGGAGGGAGAGGGCAGAGGAAGGAAGCATGATTCTTACCTCGCTACCAACACAACAAGGACTTGGTACTTCTGGATGCGCAAGACACATGAGTGCCTTCTTGCTGCACTACCTGCAACATGACCCCCGGATTGTCAGAATTCGAAGTAATCCCGACTACTGGGTTGCCACACTCATAGATCCCCGGTACAAAAGTATATTTGCCGAAATAATTCCTGCCATAAAAAGGTATTGACGAATGCAGGAGTATCTGCAGACGCTGTTGCAGAATCTTACATGTGCTTTTCCACAAAACACCAGTGGTGCACGTAGTGAATCTCACAGTTCTAACTTGCCAACGGTGGGACTGTCGAGTCTTCATCACTCAAACAGTAACAGTAACACAGTATCTGCTGGTAACAGCAATTTTGTGGAATCGTTTCACCACTTTTTTAGACCATCCTTTGCAAGGCCACAGGAGCCAAGAAGTCTGACACATAGTCAATGCCTAGAGAGGATGGTACAGGAGAATCTCCAAGTGAACATCGAAGCCATGACTGTGTCACTGGACCCTTGCTCATTTTGGTATTCCAATCTGGAATAATCGCCGGAGCTCGCCACTCACGCCTTGGAGATCTTGTCATGCCATGCAGCCAGCGTTCTCTCTGAACGTGTGTTCAGCGCTGCTGGTGGTGTGCTGACAGATAAGCGCACGCGGCTGTCCACTGAGAATGTAGACAGACTCAAGTTCATAAAGATGAACAAATCATGGATTCGCAAGGACATTTCTACCCCTGTGTCATCCTTGGGAGACTAAAAGCTTGGGGATTTGGTAAAATCACCTCACCAACCGTTTTAAGCAACAGTGGGGCAATTGATGCCACTTAACCCTAGAACGCATGACCATAAAAATCTACACTTTCACATACCTGGGGCCCTTTAGGCCCGTGTGCAAATAACATGGAATAACTCAAACTCAAATGACAAACAACTATATACATGAAGAATACCTAGAGTTTCAAAATTCTAACTAAAGTAATCTTGCAGAAAATAGAAAACAATTAACAGGGCGGGACTGCGAGGCCCCAGGTATGCGTTATAGGGTTAAGTGGTGTCTGTGCCACAATTTTGGGAGTCCCCTTGCTGTGTCTTACGTGACGTTGGCATCGTCAATTCCAGGTGGGTTGGGTCGCACCGCCCCCCTTTTAACTGTAAGAAACTACATACACTATGGCTTGGGGTAACACAGATGATTGAGTCTGAAGAGCTGTTTACTCAGAGGTCTGCTCCAAATCTTCAGTGTCTGCTAGTCAGCGTAGAATTTTTAACTGCATCTAGCCTAGGCAATACTTTGGGCGTAGTAGCCCAGCTGCGAAGCAAGCTGCACCACCTGTGTATCTAATAAGAATTTTTAAATGAATCTAGCCTAGGCAGACTGTGGGGACCCCCAACCAAACCCAGACACTCAGCCCCCCTACCGCCCCCCTTTCATGGACAATACAATAATGTAACTCTTACAACTGGATGGGTGAGGATCGGTCACAGCTTTATTAACTCTTTATACTCATTCCATTAGAAAGGCATTTTATTTCTAAAATAATTCAGCTTGTTGCAGCATGCCCTGGGTCCCCACTCCGGCAAGTTGGCCAACAAGTGTAACTCTCCAACATGTCCTTTCTATTTCCAGGCCACGGAGGATCCAGCGTACTCGTATGCAGGACTCTGACCCCCACCCATCACTCTTAACGCTTGTTCCACTCCGTCCTGGAGTCCTGACAGGAATATGTCCAGTCCAATATCTATTAAGTGAACACCGTCGGGCCGTATGAGGCCTGCTTTATCTCCTTCCAGTTGTCGGTGTCGTATCACTACACCGCCTCTGTCTCTTCTAAATTTTGCCATCCGAATATTTATTACCCGCCTTGTCCATTCGATGGCCGTGATGTCTCGCGCACCTTGCCATACCGCTATCGGCACAATCTCTGACCATACTATAGCTAATTTTGTGAAAAATTCTCTGAAGCGCTCAGTGTCTAGTTTCATTATTGCCATTAGTTATGCGCTCTTGTGATGACCTAGGTTGTTTCCCCCGGCCTGTATAACTAAGATGACCGGACCTCTTGCCTCTCTCCCTACCTTGATTACCTCCATTAGTACCTGTGGCCATAGCAGGCCTCTAATACCTCTCCAGTTGAAATATGTGTTATGAAACTCTAATTTCCTCCCGCCTGGGCGGACTTTCGCCCTTTTTTGTGCCCAATATATATACGAGTGGCCTATCACTCACACTGTTGGCTTAGCGTCACCTGTAAAAGAAACAAACCACGTTAGGATAACAAGTCCGGTCTTATGTATCTCGCCAAACACGTGGATCGCCATCTCCCTATCCTCTGAACTTCCGTTTCTGACAGTCCTGCTCTTACTGCTTCCGTGGCCGCACCTATGCGGAATGAGTGTGTCCCGTAATCTTTGGGGTGGTTCCCTGCCGATGTTATGCATTTATTAAATATAGCTTGGAACAGGTATCTTGATAATGGCGTTCCATCAATGTGTGATAGAAAGAAATTACTTTGTGATATGATGGTTAGATATGTTTTTACTATTGTTACCCGACTCAGTGTACCGTTTGTGGGTTGTAGAAGTACCCAAGTACCCCTGCCCGCTGGAACCGTTTTCGATTGGTGTATGCGTAGACGTATTGCATTATTGGCTATGACTACGTCCTGGTGTAATAAGCCTCCACTGGTGGTAATTTTGGATTGAGGGACTAATTCGCTTATACATAGCGCCCCGAAGAAGGCGATCACAAATGCAGTAGACATTAGTGTTGCTTCAAATTGTGAGTGTCATGTTAATGGTGTTAGGGATATGATGTGAGAAATCAGTTTTAGTGACATGGGACGGGACGTCTACACTCCTGACTTGGCTGACCCCTTTTCCACCCTTTTATGGATTGTCTGATGATGAATCTTTGTCACATCTCCCCAATTCAGTAGTTGGAAGTGAAATGCTACTCCGGTCAGACACCGCTGCGCTGACGCCCCTGATATGCCCCTCATCATTAGCTGGTGGAGAAATTCTATGGTGACTTGTGATCTGGCTTGTTCACATTGGACAACCCGTCTGCCTGCTACTAGTCGTGTCCACTCTTCCCATGCCTTACCGTATGCTTGCCACGTCGACGGGGCAACTGACGCTCTGATTAATGGCATCAAGTATTCGCCACTAGATCCCATAGGGAAGGTGGGCAACTGTTGCCCGATGGGTGGGCGTTGTGGAAGAGCTCTGTGAAAATCTGCCAATTGAATTGTTATAAAGCGTTAGCAGCAGCTTTATACCCCTCAGCATAGTGGCTAGCGCGGACCCATACATTGTGTTTTAGGCACAGGAATGCTAGCCTGCGTAGTAGGCCTAGCACTGGGAGAGACGATGATGCCATCTTATTAATGCAGTGCGCTAGGCTGGTGTTTTGTGTTATGAAGCATATATTTTTGTTAGCCAGGCGCGCGCCCCATATTTCTATTGCTACCACTATTGGGAAAAATTATTTTCAGGGCTAGATGCAGCTAAAAATTATTATTAATTTCATAACTGGTGGAGCTTGGTATAGATGGCCTAATACAATGAGTCCCACACACTGCTAGAAGCCCAAATATTTTTTCAGAGCTAGATGCAGATAAAAATTATTTTTAATTTGCAACCTGATGGAGGTCAGTATAGATGAACTAATAGAACAAGTCCCACTCACTGCTAGAAGCCCAAATATTTTTTCAGAGCTAGATGCAGAAAAAAATGATATTCAATTTGCAACCTGATGGAGGTCAGTATAGATGGACTAATAGACCAAGTCCCACACACTGCTAGAAGCCCAAATACTTTTTCAGAGCTAGATGCAGATAAAAATTATTTTTAATTTGCAACCTGATGGAGATCAGTATAGATGGACTAATAGACCAAGTCCCACACACAGCTAGAAGCCCAAATATTTTTTCAGAGCTAGATGCAGATAAAAATTATTTTTAATTTGCAACCTGATGGAGATCAGTATAGATGGACTAATAGACCAAGTCCCACACACTGCTAGAAGCCCAAATATTTTTTCTGAAGTGGATGCAGAAAAAAATGATATTCAATTTGTAACCTGATGGAGGTCAGTATAGATGGACTAATAGAACAAGTCCCACACACTGCTAGAAGCCCAAATATTTTTTCAGAGCTAGATGCAGAAAAAAATGATATTCAATTTGCAACCTGATGGAGGTCAGTATAGATGGACTAATAGACCAAGTCCCACACACTGCTAGAAGCCCAAATATTTTTTCAGAGCTAGATGCAGATAAAAATTATTTTTAATTTGCAACCTGATGGAGGTCAGTGTAGATGGACTAATAGACCAAGTCCCACACACTGCTAGAAGCCCAAATATTTTTTCAGAAGTAGATGCAGAAAAAAAATATATTCAATTTGCAACCTGATGGAGGTCAGTATAGATGGACTAATAGAACAAGTCCCACACACTGCTAGAAGCCCAAATTTTTTTTCTGAGGAAGATGCAGAAAAAAATGATATTCAGTTTGCAACCTGATGGAGGTCAGTATAGATGGACTAATAGAACAAGTCCCACACACAGCTAAAAGCCCAAATATGTTTTCAGAGCTAGATGCAGATAAAAATTATTTTTAATTTGCAACCTGATGGAGATCAGTATAGATGGACTAATAGACCAAGTCCCACACACTGCTAGAAGCCCAAACATTTTTTCAGAAGTAGATGCAGAAAAAAATGATATTCAATTTGCAACCTGATGGAGGTCGGTATAGATGGACTAATAGAACAAGTCCCACACACTGCTAGAAGGCCAAATATTTTTTCAGAGGTAGATGCAGATAAAAATTATTTTTAATTTGCAGCCTGATGGAGGTCAGTATAGATGGACTAATAGAGAAAGTCCCACACACTGCTAGAAGGCCAAATATTTTTTCAGAGCTAGATGCAGACAAAAAATTATTTTTAATTTGCAACCTGATGGAGGTCAGTATAGATGGACTAATAGAGAAAGTCCCACACACTGCTAGAAGGCCAAATATTTTTTCAGAGCTAGATGCAGACAAAAAATTATTTTTAATTTGCAACCTGATGGAGGTCAGTATAGATGGACTAATAGAGAAAGTCCCACACACTGCTAGAAGGCCAAATATTTTTTCAGAGCTAGATGCAGACAAAAAATTATTTTGAATTTGCAACGTGATGGAGGTCAGTATATATGGACTAATAGAACAAGTCCCACACACTGCTAGAAGGCCAAATATTTTTTCAGAGCTAGATGCAGAAAAAAATTATATTCAGTTTGCAACCTGATGGAGGTCAGTATAGATGGACTAATAGAACAAGTCCCACACACTGCTAGAAGCCCAAATATTTTTTCAGAGCTAGATGCAGAAAAAAATTATATTCAATTTGCAACCTGATGGAGGTCAGTATAGATGGACTAATAGAATGATGCTATGCCCAAAAGATTTTACTTCACTAGGTGCAGTAAAAAAATTGGTATTCTATACACAGGTGGTATGTCTTGCAACACAGATAGGCTACTCCACTGACTAACACACTCTGCAATAGGCCAAAAAGGATTAGCTTTGCTAGATTCAGCCAAATGCTGTGAAAAAAACTTGCACAGCACTGGCACAGACCTGCCTGGCAAAAACTGATAGGAACTGATGTAACCTAGTCCTGAAAAGGACTGCAATTACAATTAGTCTTTACTCCCACAATCTATCTATTTAAGAGCACAGACCTGCCTGATAAAAGTCGTAGGAAATGCTGTAACCTAGTCCTTAAAAGGACTGCAATCACAACTATTCCCTACTCCCAAGCTATCTGTAGATTTGTGCGAAAATTGGCTTGAAATTAACAAGGTATAGCGCACACAGCAACAGCGGTGCCGTCTAACACGCAGCTGCAGCAGTGAGAAAATGGTGGCGACAGGGAAAATGGCTGGACCTTATAGGGCAAGGACATGTGACATACACTGACAATGACACATGCCCTTGCTTGTGTGAAAAAAAGCACTTCGCTCCGTGTGTGCGCTGCTGATAGGCTGACAGATTGCACCTCCCCACTGTAAATGCGGGAAAGAGAAAAAAAATGGAGTTCTTCATTATTCCTGCAGAGATCCATCCCCTGCCCCTCCCCCCACCCCGCTGTACACTCAAACTGCGTATTAACATTAATTTTCATCATTACTGAGAAAAAATCCAGTTATGATTTTGGTGCACGAACAGTTATCGAACATAACCTCGAACAGCCGAATTTTTCTCAAATCGTTCGTGTTCGCCGAACGGCTCGAACACCGCCCAAAACAGCTCGAATTTGAGATTGGCGAACAGTTCGAGTAGAACAACGCTCATCTCTAGTAGTTTGTAGAATGGGGTCTCTTATGGGGGTTCTGCTGTTCTGGCACCTCAGGGGCTCTGCCAATGTGACATGGCACCATCAAACCAGCCCAGCAAAATATGAACGCCAATATGGCGCTTCTTCCCTTCTGAGCTTTGCACCGTGCCTCAGAAGTAGTTTTCGACCACATATGGGGTATCTGTTTGCTCAGGAGAAATTGCACAGCAATTTTTTTCTCCTGATATCCTTGTAAAAATATTTTTTTGGGCTAAAATAACATTTTTAAGGAATTTTTTTATTTTTTATTTTCACAAGTTGTAATTTTCTGTGAAGCACCTGGGGGTTCAAGGTGCTAACCACACATCTAGATAAATTCATTTGGGGGTCTAGTTTCCAAAAAGGGGGCACTTGTTTGGAATTTCCATTGTTTAGACACATAAGGGGCTCTGCAAACACGACATGGCGTCCGCAGACCATTCAATCAATATCTGCATTACAAAACGTTACTCCTTTGCTTCCAAGCACTGACGTCCGCACAAACAGTAGTTTTCTCCTACATATAGGGTATCAGCGTACTCAGGAGAAATTGCACAACAACTTTTGGGGTCCAAATTCTCCTGCTACCCTTGTGAATATAAAAAATTTGGGGCTAAAAGATCATTTTTGTGGAAAAAAGGGATTTTTCTATATTCACAGCTCTACGTTATAAACTTTTGTGAAACACTTGGGGGTTCAAAGTGCTCACCACACATCTAGATAAGTTCTTTAAGGGATCTAGTTTCCAAAATGGGGTTACTTGTGGTTTTTTTTCACTGTTTAGGCACATCAGGGGTTCTCCAAACGCGACACGCCGTCCGTTAATTATTCAAGCTAATTTTACATTCAAAAAGTCAAATGACACTCCTTCCCTTCCGAGCCATGCAGTGCGCCCAAACAGTAGTTTTCACCGACATATGGGGTATCGACGTGCTCAGGAGAAATTGCACAACACATTTTTGGGTAAATTTTTTCCTGTTACCCTTGCGAAAATAAAAAAATTTGGGTCTAAAGTAAAATTTTTATGAAGAAAAGTTAAATGTTCATTGTTTTCTTCCACATTCCAAAAATTCCTATGAAGCACCTGAAGGGTTTATTAACTTTTTGAATGTGGTTTTGAGTACCTTGAGGGGTGCAGTTTTTAGAATGATGTCACTTTTGGGTATTTTCTGTCATAAAGGCCCCTCAAAGTCACTTGAAAATTCATGTGGTCCCTAAAAAATGGTTTTGTAAATTTTGGTGGTCAACTTTTAACAAAAAAAAAATTTTGGTTCCAAAATTGTGCTGATGTAAAGTAGTCACGTGGGAAATGTTATTTATTAACTATTTTGTGTGACATATCTCTCTGATTTAAGGGCATGAAAATTCAAAGTTTGAAAATTGCGAAATTTTCAACATTTTCACCAAATTTCCGATTTTTTCACAAATATACTTCAGTCATGTCAAATAAATTTTACCACCATCATGAAGTACAATATGTCACAAAAAACAATATCAGACACAGTGGAATCTGTTGAAGCATTCCAGAGTTATTACCTCATAAATTGACAAAGGGTGTAACCAGGGTTTCAAAAACAGTTGCCTTCATTCAAAAACAGTGCCACCCCCTCTCTACAGGTTATCAGTGGTATTGCTGCTCTGCACTGGACAGTTTAATAGAGCTTAGCTGCAACACTTAGGCTAAGTGCCCATGATGCAGAAATGCTGCTGATTTTTTCTGCATCTCCGTGGCAGGAAAAGCGCATGCGGATTTTACATGCTTTTTTCCGGCCAGGTAGAAGCGTTTGTCAAGCGTTTTTGCATGCATTTTCGCATGCGGGTTATCAAGCGCTTTTCCAAGAGATTTTAGCATTACTTGGAAAAGTGCTTGACAACTTGGTCACACTATATAAATCCATGCAACCAGCATGGATTTATATAGTGTGACCAAGTTAATACTTAAAAAAAGAATAAAAATGGTTAAAAAAAAACAAAAAAACATTATAGTCACCTTCTGATGGCCCCCGGTCTTCTCTCCGGTGTGTCCGTTGTCTTGGGCGGCTCGCCGTGGTGTAAAAGGACCTTCCATGACGTCATTTAGTCATGTGACAGGTCACGACGGCGGTCGCGTGACCTGTCACATGACTAAATGACGTCATGGAAGGTCCTTTTACACCATCGCGAGCCACCGGGGAGCAAGGACACATCGGAGAGAAGACTGCGGGCCATCAGAAGGTGAGTATAATATATATTTATTATTTTAAATTCTTTTTTTAAACAGGTACTATGGGACCTGGGTCTGGATGAGAGTCTCCTCTTCTCCAGACCCGGGTACCATCCGCACATTGAATCCATTATTTTTGCGGAAATGCGGTGTAATTGCCGCCATTGACTTGCATTGAATCGCTTAATATCCGCATGACTACATGTGCACATGCGGATATTAAGCGATTCAATGCAAGTCAATGGCGGCAATTACACAGCATTTCCGCAAAAATAATGGACATGCTGCGGATTTTTCCGTAATGATAATCTGCAGCGGAAATTTCCGCAGCATGTGCACAGCACATGCAGATTATCATTGGGGACCATGGGGCATGTATTACCAAGCGTTTTTTAAGAGTTTTTGCTGTGGAAATTCTGCGGCAAAAACGCTCGAAAAACGCACAGTGGGCACGCAGCCTTATACATTCTGTAGACAAGAGTGGTGCTGTTCTAGGAAGAAGGCAGACACCTTTTCCCTAATCCTCGACACCCCTTTAAACTTCAGTGATGGAGAGTTTATAACATAGTGATACACACATATCCTAGTCATTCCGGGGGGGATGTGTTAATACCAGAGGACTTTATATAGTATTTAATAAAAAGCTTGCTGGTGTACACCTCATAATAAATCTAGTGCATCATGTGATGTGTGCACCCCCAAAAAGTTTTATGCCATTTTCTGGTATAAATTATTGTAAATGTGTTGGGCCATGAGTGGCCATGTCCCTGTAACACAAAAGTCTGCACACATTTTAGAAACGCGCTGAGCAGGGGTGAAAATGTAAAAAGTTGCAAATTATAGTGTACATATAGCGTGTGCTATAATTTGCACATTTTTTTTTGCTAAAAAATGGCGTAAATGCTGTAATAAGTGTCCGACTCAATATTTACATGTATTATAATAATGAGTCCATATGAAAGATAGAGGGCACTTTCTTTTCGATATACACTGTACAGGCATACTGTGCTTTATATTACAGGGCTCTGCCTTGTCCATGGTTCTGGAATCTTACAGTATAGTACAACATTGGTTTCCACTGCTTTAGCCCAGTCTATGACTATTGAAAACAGAGCAAAAATGAGTAATATGTAAATAGGGGCTGCCTACCCCAAATTAAAAAATCTGTAAAGGAGGGTCTAACAGTCACATAATTAATAGCACTGACCTCCTTATATTGGGTATAATGGCCTTTTGTTGCCCATAGTGTCTGGCCATGAGTGCAATCATGAGTATTACACAAGGTTTTGTTCATGCTTGTCCTGGAATAGATATGTGGTATCCCACAAAGTGGCCATTTCTATGGGATACGGATATACAGTCATGGCCAAAAGTATTGAGAATGAGACAAATAGTCATTTAACAGCAATTACTGTACTTGCAAAGTCAATATTTGCCCAGAAAATGAACTTTAACCCCCAAAACACATTTCAACATCATTGCAGTCCTGCCTTAAAAGGAGCAGCTAACATCGTTTTAGTGATTGATCCATTAACACAGGTGTGGGTGTTGATGAGGACAGGGCTGGCGATCAATCAGTCATGATTAAGTAAGAATGACATCACTGGACACTTTAAAAGGAGGCTGGTTCTTGGTATCATTGTTTCTCTTCAGTTAACCATGGTTATCTCTAAAGAAACACATGCAGCCATCATTGCACTGCACAAAAATGGCCTAACAGCGAAGACTGTCGCAGCTACAAAGATTGCACCTCAGTCAACAATCTATCGCATCATCAAGAACTTCAAGGAGAGAGCTTCCATTGTTGTCAAAAAGGCTCCAGGGCGCCCAAGAAAGACCAGCAAGCGCCAGGACCGTATCTTAAAACGGTTTCAGCTGCGGGATCGGACTACCAGCAGTGCCAAGCTTGCTCAGGAATGGCAGCAGGCTGGTGTGAGTGCTTCTGCACGCACTGTGAGGCGGAGACTCTTTGAGCAAGGGCTGGTTTCAAGGAGGGCAGCAAAGAAGCCACTTCTCTCCAGAAAAAACATCAGGGACCGACTGATATTCTGCAAAAGGTACAGGGAGTGGACTGCTGAGGACTGGGGCAAAGTCATTTTCTCTGATGAATCCCCTTTTCGATTGTTTGGGACATCTGGAAAACAGCTTATTAGGAGAAGAAGAGGTGAGCGCTACCACCAGTCTTGTCTCATGCCAACTGTAAAGCATCCTGAAACCATTCATGTGTGGGGTTGCTTCTCAGCCAAGGGAATCGGCTCACTCACAGTCTTGCCTAAAGACACAGCCATGAATAAAGAATGGTACCAGAATGTCCTCCAAGAGCAACTTCTCCCAACCGTCCAAGAGCAGTTTGGCGCCCAACGATGCCTTTTCCAGCATGATGGAGCACCTTGCCATAAAGCAAAGGTGATAACTAAATGGCTCATGGAACAAAACATAGAGATTTTGGGTCCATGGCCTGGAAACTCCCCAGATCTTAATCCCATTGAGAACTTGTGGTCAATCATCAAGAGACGGGTGGACAAACAAAAACCAACAAATTCTGGCAAAATGCAAGCATTGATTATGCAAGAATGGACTGCTATCAGTCCGGATTTTTTCCAAAAGTTGATTGAGAGCATGCCAGGGAGAATTACAGAGGTCTTGAAGAAGAAGGGGCAACACTGCAAATATTGACTTGCTGCATTAACTCATTCTAACTGTCAATATAACCTATTGGTACTCCTAATATGACTGCAATTATATTTCTGCATGTGATATAAACATCAGACAAACACTAATAAAAACCAGAGGCCAGCAGATCATGTGAAAATATAATTTTGGTGTCATTCTCAAAACTTTTGGCCATGACTGTATAGTGTGTTTCATATAAATGCTGTGTTTTTTTTGGGTAAACTGCGCATTTTAAATACATTGTGAGACTTGCAGACAGGCAGCACAAAAAGAGTAATCTTCCTCTCACAGGCTTGATCATGTGACCCAGCTCTGTTTAATATGCAGAAGCTTCTGGAACAAACGCCTCTGGGCAGTCAGCCAATGACTGCAGCTCTAACAGTCACATGGGAGTGGGAGGAGCTAAATCCTGTGAGGTAGTTAAGGATTGAAGTGGCTGTTGGTGGTCAGACATTTTGAGAAGAGGAAGCCATTTTGTAGGTGAAGGAGTTATTTACCTTCTCTCTGACTGCTGTGCTTAAAAAGGGGACAAACACAATAAGGGGAGCTAATAGTCTTCATATTAGGGAGATTACAATTGCACCTCTAGGAGGAAGAATTACCTCAGGACCATAGGCGGATTATAATGAGGTCAATCCGGGCTACCGCCCGGGGCCCTGGGCTGCCATGGGGCCCGGAGCTCCCAGGGGCCTGTGGCCGGATTGACCTCATTATAATGTGTGACAGGAGGGCCCGGGAGTCGGAAGATGGAATCTGCTCTGCTGTGTCCGGCGGCGCTGCGAGGATGACTCACCAGCTGCTGACTGTGTAAGTGCAGGAGAGGAGGCTCCGCCCACCTGCTCCGGCCTCCAGCAGAGCACAGAGCCATCTTACAGCATGGCCACTGCTCTCCCTGGTCTGAATGTTACCTCTCCGCTCTCCCCCTCCTGCCCTGCAATTACACCAGAGCTCTGCAGTCGGGCCTCAAGAGGAGGGGAGGCTGCCCCACAGAGAAGATGGAAGAACCTGCATCATGTACAGAAAGGGTAAGTCCATGTGCAGTGTGTGTGTGTTATAGAGATATAGAGATATATATATATATATATATATATATATATATATATATATATGTGTGTATGTATCTATATCTATGTATTTGTGGACCATAAGAGGGGCTCACTCGCTGTCGTGGCCCAGGCTGCTTCCCCTGTGCAGGACCGCTGGCACTTCACCTGACATGAGCTGTGTGGCTGTGTCTGGTATTAATGACACGGCAGGGGCGACACTGCGCCTATAATTGTGCTTGTGTATTGCCCCTGCCGCGCCATTACTACCAGATACAACCGCACAGCGCACGGCCATGTCAGGTGAAGTGCCGGCAATCAAGCAGCGCCAGAGGTCCTACACAGATGCTGTAGAAGCAGCCCAGGCCCCAATGGCGAGTGGGCCCCTCTGATGGTCCAGGGCCATGTCTGTGACATGCCGGCGGCCCTGCACTGAGACATGCATGAAGAGCTGCTGGACAGGACAGTTTTATGTGTTTATAAGATATGTACGTATGCATGTGTCTGTGCACATATCTGCATACCGTGTGCATGTGTGCGCATATCTGCATATCGTGCGTGCGCACATGTGCTGGCCTGGCCGCATCACAGCTAGAAGACACGGCCCTGTATGCGGCAGTGTCTGCTAGCGTGACGTCATGCAGTGTGCCCTGCACTGCTTCTTACCACCATAGAGGAGCTGGACGACTGGAGCCGAGCAGGGGGACGGTGAGTGATGTGTCAGTGTGTGCTGATATCATTGTGTGATATGTCTGTTTATATGTATTTTTGTGTTTCAAATGTGTTTATGGCTATGTGCCCACGATGCAGAAATGCTGCATATTTTTTCCGCTTCTCCCTGGCAGGAAAAACGCATGCAGATTTTACATGTGTTTTTCCCACCAGGTAGAAGCGTTTGTGAAGCGTTTTTGCATGCATTTCCGCATGCGGGTTATCAAGCGCTTTTCCAAGCGATTTTAGCATCACTTGGAAAAGTGCTTGACAACTTGGTCACACTATATAAACCCATGCAACCGGCATATATAGTGTGACCAAGTAATAGTTAAAAAAAAGAATAAGAATGGTAAAAAGTAAAGATTATACTCACCTTCTGATGGCCCCAGGTCTCCTCAGCAATGCGTCCGGTGTGTTGAGCGGCTCACGGTGGTGTGAAAGGACCTTTCATGACGTCATTTAGTCATGTGACAGGTCATGCGACAGCCGATATCAGCTGTCACGTGATCTGTCACATGACTAAATGACGTCATGAAAGGTCCTTTCATACCACCGCAACGCATACAACAGACCGGACGTATCGCTGAGGAGACCAGGGGCCATCGGAAGGTGAGTATAATCTTTATTTTTTTTATTTTAAATTCTTTTTTTTACAGGTTCTATGGTACCCGAGTCTGGATGAGAGCCTCCTCTTCTCAAAACCCGGGTACCATCCGCACATTGAAACGCTTCATAGCCGCGTGTGCACATGTAGTCATGCGGATATTAAGCGATTCAATGCAAGTCAATGGCAGCAATTACGCTGCGTGTCCGCAAAATTAATGGACATGCTGCGTATTTTTCTGCAATGATAATCCGCATTGGAATTTTCCGCAGCATGTGCACAGCACATGCGGATTATCATTGGGGAACATGGGGCACGTATTACCAAGCGTTTTTTCAGCGTTTTCGCTGCGGAAATTCCGTGGCAAAAACGCTTGAAAAACGCACAGTGGGCACTCAGCCTATGCGTGTATGTATTTGTCTTTGTATATGTTTGTTTGTGTGTGTGCGGCCTCCTGCTGTATCTGGGGGGGGGGGGGCGCCGTGCATCCTCCGGCTGTATCTGGGGGGGGGCACCGTGCGTCCTCCGGCTATATCTGGGGGGGGGGGCACCGTGTGTCCTCCGGCTGTATCTGCGGGGGGGCACCGTGCGTCCTCCGGCTGTATCTGCGGGGGGGCACCGTGCGTCCTCCGGCTGTATCTGCGGGGGGGCACCGTGCGTCCTCCGGCTGTATCTGCGGGGGGGCACCGTGCGTCCTCCGGCTGTATCTGCGGGGGGGCGCCGTGTGTCCTCCGGCTGTATCTGGGGGGGGGCGCCGTGCGTCCTCCGGCTGTGTATAGGAGGATTATGTGAAAGCTCATATTATACAGTATGAGACCCTACATACATAGGGGGATGTCCGCATACTTAATTGTGCTCAATATTAAGTCATACAATTAATATAAAAAAATAATTATAATTAATACGTTAATATTGTGCAGAATTAATTTCACGTGAACTATCACATGATCTATCAAAGGGGGATCATGTGACAAGTCATGTGATACATCAAGTGTGTGTGTGTGTGTGTGTGTGTGTGTGTGTGTGTGTGTGTGTGTGTGTGTGTGTGTGTGTGTGTGTGGGGGAGGGGGGGGGGGCCTATGCCGTCTAAACTGCCCGGGGCCCTTGCTACTCTTAATCCACCCCTGCTCAGGACAGAAACAGAGCACAGTGCTGAGGTAGAAATATTCAGATTTAATGAAATCAGAGGTTACCAAGATCTGCCTGTCTGCAGGTGCACAGCAGTCTGCAACCGTGAGTGTAATCCTGTACCTCAGTTTCCTACCGTTTGTGAATAAAAATTTGCCCCATTATCCTCAGTAAAGAGACTTCTGTTTAAGTTCTTAAGGCTTCTTTATCACTGGGGCTCGGGTGCACAGACTACTACCACCATCATCACCCTCTACCTGGAGGCATTTACTGGAAAAACATTATATTGTGGAGTTTCATGTGGGTGTGTAATTTGAGAAAGAAAGACTCTTCTGACAGAAAGCTTGGCCACAGCGAGATACATTGTACACTGCCAGGAGCAGAACCCCCTGCCATACACCACTTGAGATTCCCACAAGAATTGGTGTCACAAACAGTATTTACCTCTCTGCTTTATATTTATTGAAGATTGAGTTAATAAATACTGCTGATATTGAGGGAAGTTGAAGAGAAAATTACCTCAGAAAGTGTCAGTCTTTACTGCTGTAAAGAATTTGTACTGCACCACAGCTGTTGTTGGACTGTACACATCCCAGTGGCTGCTTTATTGGGAACAGTGATCTGATTTGATTGTAATACCCTGAGATTTAAACGCTGTTTTCCAAGTTTTTGTGCAGATATCTTGTATATAAAGTCGGTGCCCTGCAGGAATGAGCAACTGAAGTTGAATTTTTTTCCCTGCACCCCGACAAAGAGGGGAGAGACATACAGCAGCCGGAAAGGTAAGAGGAATTACTGCATTATACATACAGTGTTGTAAACATGTCTTCAGAAGAGGAGAGTGAAGTGACTAGCCCATAAACTCCTATGGCTCAAGCAATGCCATTAACAATGCCTTATTACTTCGGGGCACCCTGGCTCCCCAGCTACAGTGGAGAACCCCACACATTAAAGGACTTTAACCCCTTTTAAAGCCCATGACGTATTACTACACGTCTGTGCCCTGGGACTTAAGAGCCTGACCCGTATTAGTACGTCATGGTGATCGCGCGCACACACAGGCTGTGCAGGCGCGATCGCCGCCGGGTGTCAGCTGATTGTCACAGCTGACACCCGGTACTATGTGCAGGGAGCGGTCCCATACCGCTCCCGGCACATTAACCCCTGCAATGCTGCAATCGAAGTCGATCGCAGCATTGCGGTGGCTAAGGGGAGGTGATCGCAATACTCACCTCCTTTTCCGGCCTCCAGCGCTGTCTGCCGTGGCTTCCCGAGTGTTGCCTTGACGACCCGATGTCGCAGTGCATGACCAAACAATCTTCTCACTGTGCAGCGCTGACTGCCTGCATGGCACAGGGATGGTGCTCCATCCCTATGCTATGCAGGCGATCAGAATAAAAAAAGTGAAAGTCCCATAGTGGGACAAAGTAAAAAAGTAAAAAAACTGTCAGAAAGTGAAAAAAAAATTAAAAAAATTGTAAAAATATTTAAAAAAAAAAAAAATAATAATCCACCAAAAATAAAAATATAATGTACCCATCAATAAATATTGTTATGAAAAAAAAACAAACAATAAAAGTACACATATTTGGTATCGCCGCGTCTGGAACGACCTGACCTATAAAATTATCCCACTAGTTAACCCCTTCAGTGAACAAGGTAAAAAAAAAAAAAAAAAAAAAAGAAGCAAAAAACAATGCTTTATCATCATACCACCAAACAAAAAATGGAATAACATGCGATCAAAAAGACTCAGAATAAAGCGATGCAAAAAAATATTTTTTTCTATAAAATAGCTTTTTTTGTGTAAAAGCGCTAAAACATAGAAAAACGATATAAATGTGGTACGGCTGTAAACGTACTGACCCGAAGAATAAAGCTACCTTATCAATTTTACCACACGCGCAGTAGAATAAAACAATTAAAAAAAAAACAATTCCTGAATTGTTGGTTTTTGTTTATTCTGCCTCCCAAAAGCTGGAATAGAAAGCGATCAAAAAATGTCACGTGCCTGAAAATGGCACCAATAAAAACGTCAACTCATCCCGCAGAAAACAAGCCGTCACATGACTCTGTCGGCCAAAATATGGAAAAATTATAGCTCTTTATAGGTCTTTTAGTGTGTGACAGCTGTCAATCATAAAAACCCGATATGATTCTGGTATCTCTGTCGCACCGACCCGAAGAATAAGGTCGTCTAATCACTTATACCGCACTAGGAACGGCGTAAAAAATAAACGCTAGGGCTGGGGTTGGGGTTAGGGTTGTGCTAATGTTAGGGTTGGGCAAGGGTAGGGTTAGGGTTGTTTTTTTTCTCAAAAGTAAAAAAAAAAAGATGACGATATGGCAACTAGTGTTGAACGCAAGTGCTCGCTACTTGAGTTTGCATCGGGTGCTCAGGTATGCATTGAGTATCGCGGGTGCTTGAGTCTCCGCCCCATATGCTTCGCGGCCAAAAAAACCTTGCGGGGATTGCCTGCCATGCACGAGCGATCCACGCATGTTTTTTTGGGGGTGTCTAATAACCGTGAAACATGCGGGCGGGGACTCGAGCATTTCACTTGAGCACCCGTGATACATGGTGCATACCTGAGTACCTGATGCAAACTCAAGTAGTGAGCACTTGCGCTCAAGACTAATGACAATATGATGACCTAATGTCATCAAATTCTGTGTCGCACCTCTGGGTTCAAAATGTTCACTATACCCCTTGATAAAATCCTTGAGGGGTGTACTTTCCAAAATGGGGTCACTTGTGGGGGGGTTCCACTATTTAGGCACATCAGGTGCTCTCCAAATGCGACATGGCGTCCGCTCTCGATTCCAGCTGATTTTGCGTTCAAAAAGTCACACAGTGCTCCTTCCCTTCTGAACTCTTCCGTGTGCCCAAACACTGTATTTTCCCCACATATGGGGTATTGGCGTACTCAGGAGAAACTGCACAAAAGTTTTTGGGGTCCATTTTCTCCTCTTACCCTTGTGAAAATAAAAAAAATTGGGGCTAAAACATTTTTGTGGAAAAAGTTAGATTTTTTTTATTTTCATGTTATAAACTTCTGTAAAGGACTTGGAAGTTCAAGGTGCTCACCACACATCTAGATAAGTTCACTGAGGGGTCTAGTTCCAAAATGGTGTCACTTGTGGGGGATTTCCACTGTTTAGGCACATAAGGGGCACATCCGCTAATTATTCAAGCAAATTTTACAATCAAAAAGTCAAATGGCGCTCCTTCCCTTCCGAACCCTGCTGCGCGCCCAAACAGTGGTTTTCCCCCACATATGGGGTATCTACTTACTCAGGAGAAATTGCACAACAAACTGCATAGTGAAATTTCTTCTGTTACCCTTATGAAAATGCAAAAGTGGGGGCTGAAAAACATTTTTGTGGGAAAAATGTGAAAATTTTATTTTTACGGCTCAATGTTATAAACTTCTGTGAAGCACATGGGGGTTCAAGGTGCTCACCACACATCTAGATAAGTTCCCTGAGGGGTCTAGTTTCCAAAATGGTGTCACTTGTGGGGGGTTTCCACTGTTTAGGCACATCAGGGGCTCCCCAAATGCAACATGGCGTCCACTAATTATTCAAGCAAATTTTACATTCAAAAAGTCAAATGGCGCTCCTTCCCTTCCGAACCCTGCCGTGCGCCCAAACAGTGTTTTTTCCCCACATATGGGGTATCTACTTACTCAGGAGAAATTTCCCAACAAACTGCATGGTGCAATTTCTCCTGTTACCCTTATGAAAATGCATAAGTGGGGGCTGAAAAACATTTTTGTGGGAAAAATTAGAAAATTTTATTTTTACGGCTCAATGTTATAAACTTCTGTGAAGCACTTGGGGCTTCAAAGTGTTCACCACACATCTAGATAAGTTCACTGAGGGGTCTAGTTTCCAAAATGGTGTCACTTGTGGGGGGTTTTCACTGTTTAGGCACATCAGGGGCTCCCCAAATGCAACATGGCGTCCGCTAATTATTCAAGCAAATTTTACATTCAAAAAGTCAAATGGCGCTCCTTCTCTTCCGAACCCTGCCATGCGCCCAAACAGTGACTTTCCCCCACATATGGGGTATCTGCTTACTCAGGAGAAATTGCACAACAAATTTTGGGGTCCATTTTTTCCTGTTACCCCTACGAAAATTGGGTCTAAAGTACCATTTTTGTGAAAAAAGTTAAATGTTAATTTTTTTCGTCCACATTCCAAAAATTCCTGTGAAGCACCTGAAGGGTTAATAAAGTTCTTGAATGCGGTTTTGAGCACCTTGAGGGGTGCAGTTTTTAGAATGGTGTCACTTTTGGGTATTTTCTGTCATAAAGACCCCTCAAAGTGACTTTAAATATGGTGTGGTCCCTAAAAAAATGGTTTTGTAAATTTTGTTGGAGAAATGAGAAATCGCTGGTTAACTTTTAACCCTTATAGCTCCCCAATAAAAAAAATTTTTTCCAAAATTGTGCTGATGTAAAGTAGACATGTGGGAAATGTTATTTATTAACTATTTTGTGTGAAATATCTCTCTGATTTAAGGGCATAAAAATTTAAATTTTGAAAATTGCAAAATTTTCAAATTTTCGCCAAATTTCCGTTTTTTACACAAATAAACGCAAGTGATATTGAAGAAATTTTACCACAATCATGAAGTACAATATGTCACGAAAAAACAATCTTAGAATCAGGGGGATCCGTTGAAGTGTTCCAGAGTAATTACTTCATAAAGTGACAGTGGTCAGAATTGTAAAAATTGGCCTGGTCATTAACGTGCAAACCACCCTCGGGGGTTAAGGGGTTAAGCACAGCAGTCAGGGAGAAGGTAGATAACTCCTTCACCTACAAAATGGCTTCCTCTGCTCAAAATGTCTGACCACCAACTGCCACTTCAATCCTTAACTACCTCACAGGATTTAGCTCCTCCCACTCCCATGTGAGCCGATTTTCCATTCAATTTGTTAGCGGACACCATGTCGCGTTTGGAGAGCCCCTGATGTGCCTAAACAGTGGAGCTCCCCCACAAGTGACCCCATTTTGTTAACTATACCCCTCAAGGATTTTATTAAGGTGTATAGTGAACATTTTGAACCCAGAGGTACGACACAGAATTTAGGTCATCATATTGAATAAGTTGTCATTAGTCTTGAGCGCAAGTGCTCGCTACTTGAGTTTGCATCGGGTACTCAGGTATGCACCATGTACAGCGTGTGCTCGAGTGACATGCTCGAGTCCCTGCTCCGCATGTTTCACGGTTATTAGACACCCAAAAAAAAACATGCGGGGATCGCTTGTGCATGGCAGGCAATCCCCGCAAAGTTTTTTTGGCCGCGAAGCATATGGGGCGGAGACTCGAGCATGTCACTCAAATACCCACGATACTCAATGCATACCAGAGCACCCGATGCAAACTCAAGTAGCGAGCACTTGCGCTCAACACTAGTCGCCATATCGTCATGTTTTTTTCTTACTTTTGAAAAAAATCCCAACCCCATCACAACCCTAACCCCAAACCCAGCCCTAGCCCTAGCCCAACCCTAACCTGAGAGTTTATTTTTTACGCCGTTCCTCGTGCGGTATAAGTGATTAGACGACTTTATTCTTCGGGTCGGTGTGATTACAGCAATACCAGAATCATATGGGGTTTTTATGACTGACAGCTGTCACACACTAAAAGACGCATTTTTTGTAAAATCTAGTTTTTGCATCGCCATATTTTGAGAGCTATAATTTTTCCAGATTTTGGCAGACAGTCATGTGATGGCTCGTTTTTTGCGGGATCAGTTGACGTTGTTATTGGTGCCATTTTCAGGCACGTGACATTTTTTGATCGCTTTCTATTCCGATTTTTGGGAGGCAGAATAAACAAAAACCAACAATTCAGGAATTGTTTTTTTTGTTTTTTTTTATTCTTTTCCGCATGTGGTAAAATTGATAAGGCAGCTTTATTCTTCGGGTCAGTACGTTTACAGCGGTACCACATTTATATCGTTTTTCTATGTTTTGCACTTTTACATAATAAAAGCAATTTTATAGAAAAAATTATTTTTTAGCATAGCTTTATTGTGAGAGCTATAACTTTTTTATTTTTCGGCTGATGGAGCTGTATGGCAGCTTGTTTTTTGCGGGACGAGATGAAGTTTTCAGCGGTACCATTTTTATTTATATTTGTCTTTTTGATCGCGTGTTATTCCATTTTTTGTTTGGTGGTATGGTGATAAAGCATTGTTTTTTGCTTCGTTTTTTTTTTTTTTTTTAACCGTGTTCACTGAAGGGGTTAACTAGTGGGACAGTTTTGTAGGTCAGGTTGTTCCGGATGCGGCGATACCAAATATGTGTACTTTTTTTTTTTGTTTTTTTTTTTATAATAATATTTATTGATGGGTACATTATATTTTTATTTTTGGTGGATTATATATATATATATTTTTTTATATTTTTTTATTTTTTTTTTCACTTTCTGATAGTTTTTATACTTTATTACTTTGTCCCACTATGGGACTTTCACTTTTTTTTCTCTGATCGCCTGCATGGCACAGGAATGCAGCACCATCTCTGTGCCATGCAGGCTGTCAGCGCTGGACAGGGAGAAGATTGTTTGGAGATGCACTGCGCATGTCCAAATAATCTTCCTGCTGTCTGGTGACCCGGATGTTGTCATGACCACATCGGGTCGTCATGGCAACATCCTGGAAGCCGCGGCAGACATCGCTGGAAGCCGCGGCAGACATCGCTGGAAGCCGGAAGAGGAGGTGAGTATCTGCGATCACCTCCCCTTGCCACCGCAATTCTGCGATCGACTGCGATCGACTTCGATCGCAGCATTGCGGGGGTTAATATGCTGGGAGCGGTGCGAGACCGCTCCCTGCACATAGCTCTGGGTGTCAGCTGTGACAATCAGCAGACACCCGGCGGCGATCGCGCCCGCACAGCCTGTGTGCGGGCGAAATCGCCAGGGCGTACTAATACGTATCAGGTCCATAAGGCCCAGGGCACAGATACGTACTAATACGCCCTTGGTCGTAAAGGGGTTAAAAAGGGGACAGACACAATAAGGGGAGCTAATAGTCTTCATATTAGGGAGATTACAATTGCACCTCTAGGAGGAAGAATTACCTCAGAGCAGAAACAGAGCACAGTGCTGAGGAAGAAATATTCAGATTTGATGAAACCAGAGGTTACCAAGATCTGCCTCTCTGCAGGTGCACAGCAGTCTGCAACCGTGAGTGTAATCCTGTACCTCAGTTCCCTACCGTTTGTGAATAAGAATTTGCCCCATTATCCTCAGTAAAGAGACTTCCGTTTAAGTTCTTAAAGCTTCTTTATCACTGGGGCTCGGGTGCACAGACTACTACCACCCTCATCACCCTCTACCTGGAGGCATTTACTGGAAAAACCATATATTGTGGAGTTTCATGTGGGTGTGTAATTTGAGAAAGAAAGACTCTTCTCCTGATAGAAAGCTTGGCCACAGCAAGATACATTGTATACTGCCAGGAGCACAACCCCCTGCCATGCACCACATGAGATTCCCACAGATACACTATTTTATGTTTGGGATGTTATGTGTTTCTTACATTATTAATTGCAAATAATATATGCATTATATAATCCCCTGCCACAAAATTAACAAGCATTAATTAAAGGGAATCTATCACCACAGTTGACCTATCTAAACTATTACAATTGGCATAAAGGTTATAGACTGCTGAAAAAAGTCCTAAAAAAAATATGTAGCGAAAAAGTGGTACCAAATATTAGATAATAATTAGCAAAAGATAAAACAATGTCTCTTTATTATACCTTTTTATAAAACAGCTGGATGCTGGACAATACTAGACACAAAGCATGTAAAAAGACACACACAGTGTTCTAATTGAAAACATGAATATAGGGTCAGCCTAATTGAGACTTGACCTGGCTAAATCCAATGGTATGATGTGGTGGAACCCCTAAAAATATAGGGCCCTCCAGGCAAAAATGTGTCTCACCAAAAGTCATAGAGACCCATACAAAGTGAAAATCATGCGACCCATACACTACCACAAACGAAGAACAGTACACAAAAACCAACGCGCTAAATACGTAATAACAACAAATAGTTATTAGAGTATGATAATGGATAGTGGTTAA